>NC_073228.2:139455378-139758409 GCF_029281585.2 Gorilla gorilla gorilla
GGGGCCGGGGTCACCATGTGAGGTGCTGGGAAACTGGAGAAAACTTCATGGAGCTGCTGTCATGGAGCTCACATTCCCATGAGAAAACAGACCCCAGTCACATAAATACACACTTCTGATCACAGCAGGTGTCAGCAAGTGCTAAATGTACAGGGTGACATTGTGGGGAAAATCAGGAGAGACCTACCGCAGCTGGGGTGGCAGGGAAGAACTCTGAGATGACTTGAAGCTGAGACCTTGAAGGATGAGAAGGAGCCAGCCATGGGGTAAGCTAGAGGGAGAGCACTCCAGGCCGGGCACTAGCAGGTGCAGACTCTGGAGCAGGAACGAGCTTCTAGTGTGGGAAGAACTGTGGTGGACCAGTGGATATTAAGAAAGCCTTGCCTTGAATCCCAGCACTTTGGGAGGCTGAGGTGGGCAGATCACCTGAGGTCAGGAGTTCAAGACTAGCCTGGCCAACATAGTGAAAACCCGTCTGTACTAAAAATACAAAAATTAGGCCGGCATGGTAGTGGGCGCCTCTAATCTCAGCTACTTGGGAGGCTGAGGCATGAGAATCACTTGAACCTGGGAGGTGGAGGTTGCAGTGAGCTGAGATCGCGCCACTGCACTCCAGCCTGGGTGAAGGAGTGAGACTCCATATCCAAAATAAAAATAAAAAAAAATAAAAATAGCTTTCAGGAGCACAGGAGCAGGATGCAGAGACAACTTTGAACAGACTATGCATAGCCACATAACATGGACAGGAACAAGTGTCTGCTGAGCACTTACCATGTGCCTAGCGCTGTGCAGATGTTGCACACAGCGTCTCATTTCCTCCTCACACCAACTCCACAAGGTGTGTGCTGTTACACTCCTTATTGTGCTGAGGGCAATGGAAGCTCAGACAGGTGAAGTCAGTTGCTAGAGGCCATTGAGTGGTGGCATCGAGTTTGGAAGATAAGTTTGATTCAAGAGGCCAAGTTCATAACCACTAGGCGATTCTGTCTCCGATTCTGTCTCCCCGTATGTAAGGCAATACAAACTGCCACACACCTGCTCAATGGAATGGGACGGAAGAGGGTGATACCAAAGAAAATTGCAGTGAGGACCTTGGGCTGTTGGAGGGATTGTGTGGAAAGCTGTGTGGACAATCACACGAACAAAAGTCATCATTGAAGCCACATCCCACCCTCAGGAGTTTGCTTTCTCAGGAGGCGGCATCCAGCAGAGCTAGCGGCCTTAGCTGTCCAGAGGTGGAGAACAACGCCACCTGTTGGTTGAACAAGATATGGCCGCACAACAACTTGGCATTGATCCGTCACCCATGAAGTGTTTATTAATCATCCATTGGGTACAGGACCCACAGCACTGGGCTGTATGTGTAAGACTGTGGGAAGACAAGTGGGATGAGAGGTGAGGGGAATGCAGGAGAACTTGGAAGCACAGCTCTGCCGCGCAGAACCGAGAGGTGTGAGTTGGAGCCTGGGCCGCCCATTTCTGTCCTTTCTTGTGAGTGCCTAAAGATCTGTGAAAATAAACTGAAGGAGAGCAGAAGAAGTGAGGGACCTGGATTGGCCTGAGAAGCTTAGAGAGGCTCCATCAAAGAGGCAAAACCTGAGCAAGCAAGGACTTGGAAAAGCAAAATGGTATTTCTGCACACCTGTGAAATGATGTATGTACAAGCTATTTGCTGCAGTGTTATTTGAAATATAAAAGTTGGGAATGGCCCATGTGTCCATCAGTAGAGGTGTGGGAGGATAAAGTATGTTACATCCATATAAAGGAATGCTGTGTAGCTGTAAAAAATGAGCAGGCTCTTTATGCGTTGATATGGAAAAGTATCCAAGGTGTATTGAAAAAGCAACAACACAGCCAGTTTCTCTCCACCTCAATTCCAAAGAGGTGGCTTTTGCTGCTTATTTTACAGGGGGAGAGGTCACAGTGTAGTTGGTAAGGTCCCCTGATCTTCTGCCTATACCCTGCCTCCATCATCTGCCACTGTCTCAGGCCTAGCCTGGTCTGTCCATATAAGCAGCTATGGCACTGCACTTTGGGTGCAGAGAATGGGGTTGGGACCATGCCTCAATTTCCATGAAACTCAGCTTCCTGTCATGACATAAAGCATGATGGGGGGAGCCTCCTTGGCTATTGCCCCTGCTCCCCAGCTCTTATAACTAGGCTGTGTTTACCTATTTGTGAAATGAGAGGGTTGGGCAAGGTGACCTGCTGGAGGCCTTCCAGAATTTGGGCTCTACAGCCTTCGTGTTGAACACTTTGGAAAGCTTATGACACTTCTCAGAGAATGGGGTCCAGTGATATTCTGGTGGGTGTGGCCTCTCCCTCTTTCTGTTACAGTAAGAATGACCTCCCTCTGAGCCTTAGCTAGAGACAGTGTGGCTTCATGGAGAGAGTATTAGACAGGGGGCTGGGGAGGGAGGGCGTTCTAGGCTGTGACTTTGCCCCTTCAGGACCTCAGTGTCTTCATCTGAGTCACTAGGAGGTGGGTGGACAGGGCCCTCCCCAGCCTTGCCTTTGTAAGAGGCATCCTTGGTTCTATGGTGGCAGGTGCAGAGGCCAAGTCCTCTAGCTCAGCTGATCCCGGCCAGTCTCTCTTCCCTTAGCCTCGAGATGAGTTTGCTAACACATCTGGTGGGAATGAGCTGGAACTCTGTATCTGTGCAAGTCTCCTGCCGATTACTCAGTAAGTGCTCCATAAAGGGAGGATAGGAGATGCAGCAGGGATGGGCTGCAATTGAAACTTTAACATTATCTCCAGGGATTTAGTGTATAAATAAAAATAACAGGCTGGAGAGAAGCCAGGTATCATACATCTTTGAATTGACCTCTGTTTCTAGACCACACCATATTATATTATGAATTAATATTTTTTAAGAGCCTGACAAAATCTCAGAGATCCTGTGGCAAAATCTCATTAGTTTTGCAGGAGTTCAAATCATTTATTTATTTCATGTAGACCAGAGATGTGACATTTTGCTTTGGCATTTTGTCCTCTTGAGGACCTCAGCAGATGGGCATGGCTGTTGTCTGAGGGCCATTGATGGGCTCTCTCCCAACCAGTGGGCCCAGCTGCTGGGGAGCTTCTAGAAGCTGATATGCAGCTATGATCCCAGATGGGACTTGGGCTAAACTTCCTCACCTGGCACAGCACTGAAAAGGAGTGATGGAGGAGGAAGTGAAGGTGTCCCATGAACTTTTAGGTAACGTCTTTATTTGGAGCATTTCCAAGCCCTGCATTCACTCTGGAAATCATTTGCCACTTCCAGGGAGCTGTTTGAGCAGCCACGAGGTGGAGCTCAATGCCTGCCTCCCAAGGGCTCCTCTTCATTCCCGGAAGCCTTTTCCAGAGGGGGAGGGTTGGGAGGTGGGTACAAAAGACTTGGAAAGAAAAGTGCCCAGAGGGCAGCTCACCACCCTCCCTCGCCCCTGTTGCTTGATGGGGACTGTAGAATCTCTGCCTTGAAGGGAAATCTCTTCTTGACACTCAAACCAGACCCCTTCTGCCCTGCCAAGTTAGCAGGGGTTTCCTTTCTTCCTTCTGTCCTTCCTTCCGTAAACTGAAGCTTGAAGTGGGTGCCTCATTCTCAGAGCCGATCTGGGGCAGTGTCCAGCTCCCAAGTCTACAATTTCTCCTAGTGTGAGTTTCTCTTTGTGTTGAGGTGGCTTTGGTATTTTCCTCAATGGACTGCTGCATTGCATGATTCCACGAGGCAGTTTTTTTTTTTTTTTTTTTTTTTTTGGCAAATGGTGCTCCCTGCAGTCGTGTAAATATGGCAGTCAGTTATTGTATCCCACCAAATGGAGAACTCTGTACTTAGCAGATACTCTAAATATGTAAAGAAAGAAAATTATTGCTATTAAAAAAGACCTGCTTCCTTTTAAAAAAGAAGTATAAGTACAGGAATAAAAATCAGACATATCAAAAGAAGTATAATTAAAAGAAAGGCCAAGTGCAGTGGCTCACGCCTGTAGTCCCAACACTTTGGGAACCCAAGGTGAGAGGATTGCTTGAGCCCAGGAGTTCCAGAAAAGAAAGTCTCCCTCTGCTGACTTCAGCTCTCTTCCCTGGAGGCAACCAGTTACTCGGGGGCTCCTCCAGAAATATATGTGCTAGAATGTGCATAGAATTGTGGGTGCTTTTTAAATTCTTAATTTATTTATTTTTGAGACAGAGTCTCACTTTGTCACCCAGGCCGGAGTGCAATGGCATGATCTTGGCTCACTGCAACCACTGCCTCCCGGGTTCAAGCCTGTAATCCAGCTACTCCTGCCTCAGCCTCCCAAGTAGCTGGATTACAGGTGCCCGCCACCATACCCAGTTAATTGTTGTATTTTTAGTAGAGATGGGGTTTCACTATGTTGGCCAGGCTGGTTTCAAACTCATGACCTCAGTTGATCCACCTGTCTCAGCCTCCCAAAGTGCTGGGATTACAGGCATGAACCACCGCGCCCGGCCTTATTAACATTTTACTTTAGCATGGCACATTTGTTATAATTAATCAATACAAAGACATTATTATTGTTATTATTTTTGAGGTGGAGTCTTGCTCTGTCACCCAGGCTGGAATGCAGTGGCGAGATCTTGGCTCACTGCAACCTCTGCCTCCTGGGTTCAAGCGATTCTCGTGCCTCAGCCTCCCAAGTAGCTGAGATTACAGGCACCTGCCACCACGCCTAGCTAATTTTTGTAGTTTTAGTAGAGACAGGGTTTTGCCATGTTGGCCAGACTGGTCTCAAACTCCTGACCTCAGGTGATCTGCCCGCCTCGGCCTCCCAAAGTGCTGGGATTACAGGTGTGAGCCACCATGCCCAGCTGAGACATTATTATTAACCAAACTCCATAGTTATTCCAATTTCTTTAGTTGTCACTAATGTCACTTTTCCGTTCCAGGATCCCATCCTGGAACCACACTGTGTTTAGTCATCGTGTCTCCTCAGGCTCCTCTTGGCTGTCGAAGTTTCTGACTTTCTCTGTTTTTGATGACTGTGACAGTTTTGAGGAGTACTGGTCAGGTATTTTGTAGGATGCTAGAAATGGGCATTTTAAATGATAATACATTGTGTCAAACTAGCCTACAGAATGCCTGGACCAACATTACTTTTGGATCTCAGGATTCCCCAGCTGGGTTTTTGTGTACAATCAGTAGGTGACTGGAATAATAAAGAATAGAGTCTGGAGTTCCATTTTATCTGGGGAAATTGGTCAGAGGACATTTATTTGGGAGCAGCCCATCTGGGTGGGTCAACTGAAAGCTTCTTGAAGAGGAGGAGGAACATTTCCTACCTCAACATCAGTCTGACCTACAGACTCATTGATCTTCTCACTAGCTGAGCCCATGCTTTGGAGAAGACTAGGGGTGCCGGATGTTGGGGCAAAGAGAATTCATCTGGTGCCTGGCAGCTTTGGCTTGACTCCTTACTTTGCCACCTGTTAGATATGTGGTTCTTCAGAGCCTCAGAGCTTTAGGTTCCTCATCTGCAGAATAGGGACAAGCATTCCTATTATCTGGAAAGCTGGAGGACTTCATGAAATAGTCACATATTTCAGGCTGGGTTTGGCATATTTTAGCAGCTCTAGAAATGATAGTTTTGATGATGATGATGATGATGATGATGATGATGATGATGATGACGACGACATGATGATGATTGGCCCAGAGAGGAATTCCAGGCCCAGAGAAAGCAAGAGATCTTTGTTTTTAGAAGCTGCTTATTCTTCATTGAGCTGGAAACACTCCCTTTCCTATCTGGGAGAGCATATCTGGAGAATGGACTTTTGGGATAAATATGCTCTTTTAGGACAAGTATATTAAACTCACTTCCACTGAGTGGCTTCTTCAGAAACCTGCCTGTATTAGTCTCTTCTCAAGCTGCTAACAAAGACATACCTGAGGAGGGGTAATTTGTACAGAAAAAGAGGTTTAATGGACTCACAGTTCCGCATGGCTAGGGAGGCCTCACAATCATGGAGGAAGGTGAAGGAGATCAAAGGCACGTCTTATATGGCAGCAGGCAAGAGAGCATGTGCAGGGGAACTGCCCCTTACAAAACCATCAGATCTCATGAGACCTACCCACTATCATGAGAACAGCAAGGGAAAAACCCACCCTCATGATTTAATTACCTCCCACCAGGTCCCTCCCACAACACGTGAGGATTATGGGAACTACAATTCAAGATGAGATTTGGGTGAGTACACAGCCAAACCATATCACTGCCTTTCACCTTATTTTTGAGGACTGCAGTTGAGGCTTGTTTGTGAAACTACAACACGTCGATTTCTTTGATTTCCAGGCACTTGAATTTAAAAAAACTTTCTGAGTGTATTGAATTTTTCCAAAAATGAGCATTTTTGTGTTCTAAAAAAACCGGCTGATTCTACTAGAATGGGGTAGAAAATGGGAACTGCTCAATTACTCATGAAAATCTTCTGCCAACAGTTTCTGAACTCAAAGGAACAACCTTGCGATGTGGAGGAGAAAATGGATACAACGTTTTTTCCGGGGATTAAAAGTGAGTCGGAAATTGCCAGGACTTGGGAGAAAAAGGCTCTTGTTGAGTTCCCCTTTGAATCACCGAGTCCCTTTCTCTCAGAGTGCTAAGTGTTGAGATGCAGCGTCCTTACTGCCTAGAAACCCAACAAAGACTGGCTTGGTGGCTGCTTTCAGGTTTCAGTTCTATGTAGAATTTTAACCATGAAAAGATACAAAGATTGGTTTCTTCTGAGTCCTTAACTGAACACCACAAAGAGGGACAATTAGAGGGGCACTAGGCTACTGTCTCTCACCAGCTGTGCTGCTGCTGTTTGGAATCTTGGGACCCTAGGAGCCACATGGGGTACACCATCCCAGCCCCCTCCATTCCCAGTGCTCAGACACACACCACAGACTCAACCCTCCAGGGGCGGCGCTTGCTGGGTGCTGGGGAGGCTGCCTGCTGCAGTGGAGAGAGGATGGATCTTTACTTAGCTTTGTAGGCTGGTGTGTCGCTGACTTGTTGGGTGTCCTAATCTGTAAAATGGAATAATAATGCCTGGATTGGAGGCCAATTATTAGGATGAGGTGAGATAATCATGGATACTGTTGGCATAGTGTATGAAGGCAATAACGGTAGCCATTTATATAATATAGTTGTTCTCTCCATTGTGCCCACCCTTGATTTATAGTGCAGATACCCTTCTGCCCATCTTTCAAAGCCCCCTCTCCGCCCACTACCCCAGACCATTCCCAGCTCCCTATACTCTGCTCTGACTGAGCAGGTCTCCATGGTTTCCCCTGTTCATCTGCTGGTTACACATGTGAATAAGGGGCTAGTGCCCCTGACCTTGAGCAAACTTCTCGATCTTCCTTATAAATGGAAAGGGATTGTGACATCTCCCCCCTAGGGATCACTGCAAAGGAAAAATTAGACAGTGGAAACCAAGTACCTAGTACAGGGCCTGGCCCCTGGTAGATGCTGAATAAAACCCCCTTCCGCCGCCTCCCCCTAGAATGTGAGCCAGAAAGGACATCTGAACAGACACAGCAGATCCCACAAAGGCCGTGCGCTGCCTATACGCATAACTTAGGAGGCTCTCTCAGCAGCTCACCTGGTTTGTGGTGTGCAGCAGAATGGGCATGTGTCTAGAGTTTGCACTCAGACTACTAGGTTGAAATCCTTTGTCTGCCACTTTCATCAAAAAGTTATAAATTTCTCTAAGCCCTAGATTACTCGCCTAAAAAAGGATTGTAAAAAAACTACCTAACATTTAAATGATTCCAGGATGAAATGTCAGGAAGCATGCAAAACAGCCCATAATCAAAACTCAGCAAATTATTATTGGTGTTCAACAAATATTTGAATAAACATTTCTACAGTTTTCACACGAATAGTTTCACTAGCTATATATACTTAGTAAAATTGTGTACTATAATATACTTACTTGTATCCCGACCTTTGAGTATTCAGTTTCCTTTTATTTTTATTTATTTATTTATACCTGTGGTAAATGATGCTTCAGTGAACATCTCCATGCAGATATCAATTTCTTCCACTGAAAGTCTTCCCTGAGGATAGACTCCTAGAAATGGCATTGTTCACTTAAAGGGCTTATTCAGCAATTCCTGAAGGTATTTCTATAATACCACACTGGAAAGAGTTGCTGCAGAGAGATATTTGATAACACAAAACACCCAGAAAGTGTTCTGTTATGCTCAGCAATCACTCCTAATGGAGATCTTCCTTCCACGCTAGCTTTTTATTTTACTCTATTAGGTTCAAATCCATGGCTTTAAACCTTGTTACATTATGTGATTATTTCAATTTTGAATCCATTGGGGGCCGTTATTCATAGGTACTTGTTTTTTAAAGCCTTGTTAATGATAAAGTTGATGTAATTACAAAGTTATTTATTTTTTGCAACGGGGCTTTAACCAGTTTTTCTTTTTTGCCTTTATTTATTAGACTGAGGGGTTTGACTCTAACTTAGGCAAAAACAGAATGAGTTGGCTCCTATAAACTGAGAAGGGCTGTACAAGGCAAAGCGAGATCCAGGGGCTAACCCATGCGGTCTTAATCCTGTCACTCCATTTCTCTGCTCTGATTCCTTCTGTGTGTTAGCTTTGGTCTCAGGCAGGTTTTCTTCACAGGACCTCAAAACAAACTTCTGGTTCTCTGAGTTCAAGTCTTTACGGCTTGGGACCCAAAGAGAAAAGAGGCCTCTTTTTCCAGCTTCCATCTAGTAAATCTCGTGAAGTCTCTCACTGGCTTTCTTGGGTCAGGTGTCCATATCTGAGCCAATCAATGTGCTGGGGGAAGGATCCTGGGCTCTGATTGGCCAACCTGGGTCATGTGCACCCAAGTCCTGTGGCTAGCATCAGAGTGCATGGAATCATGATTTACAGCTCCCCTGGGCTTCACGGGGAAGAGAGGGATGCTGGATGAAGAGGAGGGTGAGTTACCCAGCTTCTCTGGACGTCAACGTCCTGTTCTGTGAAACGGAGATTACAGCAGTGCCCACTTCCCAGGCTGGTTGTGCAGGTTACATAAAACAATGTGCTTGTCACTCTACCTGGCATGGAGTAAGTTTCATTAACTGTTAGTTTTGACGACAGCCACAATAGTCATACCTACTAGGGTTAAGTAAATCTGATTAATATAAAGGCATTTTACCTGGGCATGGTTGCCCTGTAGCCCTGTAGCTTTTGAAATGGGAGGAGAGTCACCAAGTGGCATTCCAAATGTCTTCCTAGAAATGTTGGAAAATCCCTAATCCTCCCTGTGCACTGTGCCTGGCACAAGGCAAGAGCCTCTTTCCCTTCTTTCATTTTTATCTTTTCCTAGTCTTCAGGCCCCTCCTGATCTCTGCCCTGTAGCTACTTTTTTACCCACCTGTAATTATCAGCAGCTACCAATTACCCACCCACCCAATTGTGGGGAAATAAGGGTAACTGTGGGTTCCTGGGGCTCGATCATTCCCTCCCAGAGGTACATGCCCAATCAGAGGGTAGCAGGAATGGACGAAATCCTTCCCTCGGGCACCTAAGAAGGTGACTGTTGACTGCATTTTCTACCTTTGAGAGGAGTGCCAGCCTTGAGGGTGGTGTGTTGTGTTCTCAGATTCAGTGCAGGGCAGCCCACGTGACTCAGTTGCTCTCACAGTGCAGCAAGATCTAAGATCTAAAATGATCTGTCTCCTCTTCCTATTTTAACATCTCTTAAATCAAAATATGCCTTCTAATAAATGTGTGTATTGTAGGTAGTGGATTACCAGCCCTCCGCAGCCCCACGCCTACCTCCATCTTATATTAAATTGATGCTGCTTCTTACCATCAGTGGTGACATAAAATAGAAATATAGTAATGTGCATGCTAAGGGACTGTAAGCACTCAGGGACTGTGCTAAGTATTTATGTGCATGATTAGGTTTAGTCCTTCTAACTACCCTACGAGATAGGCCCAGTTGTTATCCTCATTTAACTACTAGAGAAACTGAGTCTCTAAGCGGGACTTTGACCAAAGTTGCATGGTTTGTAAGTGGCCAAGCCAGGATTCAAACCTAGGCAGCTCTTTCTGATTCTAGAACTGTGCTCTTATCCGATACATTATAGTTTCTTTGTTAGTTCCGAGGGTTAGATTGTGCAGCGAGGAAGCATTCTACTTTGGTTTTTATGATCAATAACTGGGTTAAAAGGGGAAGTCCCTCTGTTCCACCTTGCCTTCCCCTCCCCAGGGCACCCATCTCAGGCGCCAAGCGGCACGCAAGTTGCAAAGGCACCACAAGATGGCGCTTTCGATCTTTCTCCTTAATGTGAGCTCTGGGCCCGGACTGGTTTTCCCTGCACTTCCTGTTAATCCACAGAGATGTGTTTAGTGGAGCTGCTGCTTGACGGTTTTCCGCAGAATTAAAGCCTTGCAGCCTGTTGGAAAAGCAACAGGCCATAGTCGCGGTTGGACGCCATGAGGGGTGTGTGCACGGAAAAGCGGTGCTGTGTGGACAGAAGAACTCTGTTCAGCACCCAGATGGTGGTTGGAAACCAGTGGTGGCGTTTGGTCATTTCACAGTAAGCCTCTTCTCCTTAGGCCGATTCCTCAGTATCAAAAGTTCTGAGTTCACTCAAGAATCTGTTTGAAAAAGAGTGAGTTAGGAATTTCAGTGTCCCTTCAAGAGCTTTTGAGAAATCTCAAGTCAAAGGCTTCCCGAACCTTCTCCCTCCCACCACACAGCCGCCTGCACTGAGGAAGGCTGCTGTGGGGTGGGGAAGTGGGGGGCACCTTGGGGAGAGTCTACCTGCTGGGCTCAGGGAGGTACCCAGGTGTGGGAGGGAGGCAGGACACCCTTCAGGTCAGCTTTCCAGTGACTCGGGTGAATGAATGTCACAATTTAAGGGCTGGCATGTCCTGGGTGGGAGGGTCCCAGAACCTTCTGGTCATGTGTGGATGATAACATTTCCTAATGATTCACAGAGTTGAATATATGCTCTAAAAGAAGAACCTGGACGTCAGGGCTCAGTTCCAAGAAGCATCCTCCCAGCTTGCTAGCCCCAACTGACCGCTTTCCTTGTTCTCCCTCCTCCCAGCAGTTGTAAAACACCTACTCTGTGCTAGGGACTCACAGGGGCTAGGAATTCTGAGACGAAATCTATTCACTATTGTTGGGGATCCTACATCCTAGTTGGAGAAACACACATATCTATAACAATGCAGTTTAATGTGGTAATGCTGAGGTGTGGTAAAATAGTGAGGATCAGACAGGCCTGGGTTGAAATCCTGGCATGGCTCTCTGGTAGCTGGGTATCTTTATGCAAGTGATTGAATCTCCATCAGACTCAGTTTTCTTATGTATAAGACAAGGACAGAAGTATAGATGTCAAAAGGTTGATGTGAAGATTGAGTGAGAACTTGGGTAAGGCACCTCGTCCCAAGCTTAACCCAGGGAGATGCACAAGTTTCATTGATCTCCTTACCCTCTAAGGGATTTGCAAACATTTTCAGTACACTGGGTGATAGAATGTGAATTCCAAATACTTCCCAAAGGTTGAAGCGACAGGAAAAAAACTGGTAAGATTAATTGGGGCATATGTAAAGTGGTAGGGCTAGCTTCAAAGGATCAATTACCCCAGTGTAAGATTGGAGTGGAGATACGTGTGGCATGAAACTCTGCACTTGTGTGATGGGCCTTGGGGACCTATTAAATGCTTGCTTAATGGATGTGACTGGGTGGCTGAGAACATTAGCAGACTTAGATGGGGTTAATAAAAGTACTGTGTCCAGGACAAAGAAAATGAGCCACAGCCACACAGCAGGTGGTTTGGGAGGGTGACCTGGAAGGCAGGGGCCTGGACACCATCACCTAGAATGGCTGAGAGGGCAACAGGGTTAGCTCAGGAGAAGGTCAGGTATGTCCCAGCACGGCCTCTGCCTTCTGAACATGTCAAGGGCTGGTACCTGAAATAGGCATTGTGCTACCTCTGTGTAGCTCTGAGGATGGAACTCAGGAAGCATCTTTTAGTGTCCTGATTTAATCCTAACACTTTTTAGCATGTGGATTTTCCAATCATAGAGTGAGCTGCTTTTTGAGCTGTGAGGCTCCTGTTACTGGAGATATCCAAGCCACCTCTGGATGCCCTACCTGGGATTGTCTAAGGCAGGAATTACTCACGCAGGGTCCAAGGAGCCATAAGGATGACATCAGGGAAGTCCAAGAATCTCCTGAAATGGTTTGCAAAATATACTGGGCATTTTTTTTTTTCTTCAGGGAAAAGGAATCATAGCATTCATCAGCTTTTCAAGGGGGCCCAGAGTTCAAAAGCAGTTAAAAAATTTACAGCTTCAAAGAAATTTTTCTAGTGGATATAAGGTGGGACTAGATTCTAAGGTATTTCTTCCCCCAGGTTTAAGATTCTTTGGACTGTTAAATACATTTTTTAAGAAACACAAATTTATTATTATTAACTATTATTCACTGTGTGCTTATTATATGCTACACAAAGTGCTAGATATTCTATTTGAATGGTTTCATTTAGTGTCTCAAGAAATTCTTTGAAATTAAGCACTATTATTATTCTTATTTTGGAGGTGATGAAACAGGCGTGGAAGTTTGCCCAAGGTCACAGAAGGTTTCAGATTCCTGTCTTGGTAGATATGTTCTTCAAGTTTGGCCTTTTTATGCCTTATAAATGTAATATTGGCCGGGCACGGTGGCTCAAGCCTGTATGCCAGCACTTTGGGAGGCTGAGGCGGGTGGATCGCTTGAGGTCAGGAGTTCTAGACCAGCCTGGCCATCATGGCGAAACCCCATCTCAACTAAGAATACAAAAATTAGCCGGGTGTGGTGGCATGCACCTGTAATCCCAGCTACTTTGGAGGCTGAGGCAGGAGAATCACTTGAACCTGAGAGGCGGAGGTTGCAGTGAGCTGAGATTGCACCATTGCCCTCCAGCCTTGGTAACAGAGCAAGACTTTGTCTCAGGAAAAAAAAAAAAAAACGTAAAGTTAATCCAGGTTGGTTAATCCAGATTTTATAGGATATAAAACTAAAGTTTCCCTTGGACATTTTAAAGGCAGATGATAATAATAATAGTAATAATAATAATAATAACAACTACCATTTATTTACTGCCTATTTTCTGTGTTGAGACATTTATCTCATTTAATACTATAGTTGTAAAGTTGGGACTGGGAGAAATTATTTTATCCACGGGCCCCTAGACTTTGAAGGAGAGGGTTGAGGACAGCTCTGCAGACAGCTGGGGGTGGACATTGGGCTGGGGGTCTGGGCCCCTTTGTGTATCTGTTCCCATGAGAAGCCATTGGAATAGATTTCCAGGGAAGTGCAGAAAACCCCTAGCATCTGGAGTGGGTGGGCATCCAGGTAAGACAGTGGCAGCTGGACATTTCCTAAAGTCCCAAGAACAATGCTCTGGCCCTGGACTAAACACAGAGAAGAAAACTGAGGCGGTAAACCTGAAGGGTTCAGGGGCCGCCCCAGAGCTGCCTGGCTCCAGGTGGCTCAGAGAGGCTGTGACACCAGCAGGGACCCCATGGCTGCATCTTAGGTCTCTGCCCTCTCTTTCACCCCAGCTCCTTCAGGCTCAGGGAAAGGAGCAAGTGAGTAGCCTTCTGGTGGGCTAACACTCCAGAGTTAGGGAGTCCTCGGCAAGGTGGGGAGGGAGCTGCGCCTTTGGGTCTGGAAGGATCCCCCAACCTTCTCGGCATGCTTCAGCCTTCTACAGCCTCCTTGAATTGGAATAGGATGTCAAAGGCCCATATCCCATTACCACTCCTCTGAAGTAGCTAATCCCTCACTTAAAGCACATGCCAACCACATTGTCAAGGAAAAGTTTGCCTCAGTCCTCTTGGAAGTGCAGCTGCCTGGCTGACTTTTGTTTTCTTGAAACCAGAACCTGATGCTTAAATCGTCTGGGGAATCTCATATGGGCAGACACATGGAGAGAGGGACAGTGTTTTTTATTTAGTTCTTCATTCAACAGATGAGTCTCCAAAATACCTGGTGCCTCCCAGCGAACAATCTGACAACATCAGATCCAGGCTGCAGGGAAGGCAGGCCAGGCTGGAACAGGGGATTTTAGGGTACTCTATAGGGTTAAAGAGTTACCATAACTTCTAAAGGGCCCAAACTCACTTAGGAGTTGGTGTTCCAAGTGGAGAGGTTGACTGATCATTCCTTAGCCATCGTATGTACTTTTCTGCTAGGCCCCGTCAGTAGGGTGATTATACAGTATATCAGCCACACTCAGACTCTTTTGAGAGTGAAAGGGAACATTCTTCATAATTGCATTGGGTCAATTACCATAAACCAGGACTGTCTCAGGCCAACCAGAATATATGGTCATCCAGCCTAGGAGTGTCCAAAACTTTTAACACTGCCCAGGACAATTTAGCTTCTCTAAACCTTAAGTTCTTCATCTGCAAAACAGGACTTATAGTGGAGTTTGGTGAGAAACAAAGTGTGGTTGTTGTTATTGTGTTGGTTAAACTTTGCTCCCCTCAAAATATGTGGAATCAGCAGGATTGGTACCCTAGTAGCTATAAATGAATTGAAGGGTATGCTTTGTCTCGTACTTTTCTTGGCTTATGACATTTTTTTTGGCTGTACCGATGTGAATACTTAACTCCAGTCTATCTTTGCAGGCCATTATTTCAGGGGAAAAAAGCCTTTGTGATTTAGAAATGATTCTTGTGTGAGCACTGCCTTTAAATAACAATGGGTTGAAAGAAAGAGCTTGTTGCTTCACCATCCCCGTTGCTCTGGGGGAATAACTTTGAATATTAGATCGGGGTCTCATCTGCATGTAATTAGATATGCCTACCACTCATCCCGGAATATCAGCTCTGTCCTCATTGTGAAATGGGGCAGATTATTTGAAATCCAGCTTTGAATTGATTTTTTACCCAACAGAAGATCATTTTGCTTCTAACCAAAACGTTGAGTTGAACTTGACGACATCATGGTCATTTTGCGTCTTCAGTGTATTTGGTGTTGGGGGAAAACCGACCCTGCTGCTCCTCTACTCAAGTGGAATTTGTGTCTACCAAATGAGAGCTGGAGCAGCCGTTTCACAGCTCCGGGGCTCCCTTTCTGGATCGGGGGAGAGGCCCTAGAGTAGCATGTGATTTCTACAGATGTCTGCCTGTAGGAGACAGAACTAGACACCAGCAAAACAAACCTGGCTGAGGCTGGTTGTTCGTGTGGCCCAGGTTAACTGGGTGATTAATCTCCATTTGATAAACAGGGGGTCAGCCCTGAGCCGGAGCATGAGAGCACAGTGGAGCATCCTGTGGGCTGGGGTGGACAGGAACTGTAAGACACTGTGTACTTCAGAGAGCAGACAGTTTCCTTGGAGCCAGACACACGTGGGTTTGAATCCTGTCTCTTCCATCTGCTAGCTGTGTGAACATGAGTGATGTGTTCACCTCACTGAGCCTTGGTTTCCTCATCTGTAAAACGGAGCTTCAATAGAACACCCCCGTTGTGGTCGTTACCAGGATTCAATGAGATAGGGTATGTAAGGCCCTCCACACAGGGTCTGGCTCACAGTAGGTAATAATTACACTAGTCCTTGTCGCCGTCCTCATGCAGCCTCGGGGAACTTGGAGAGCTCTTGGCTGAGACACCCGGACTCTCGGCTGCCCTCTGGTGGTGAGGCTCAGCGCGGACCTGCGTGGAGGAAGCTGGGAAATGATACTTTGAAAGCAAGAAAATAGCTTAGGGTTTTAGTGCTTTCTTGAAGACCTCCAAGAATATCCATGTAACTTTTCAAAAACAGGAGGAGAAGAAAACACCCCAGGGGCTCTAAAAAGCAGCACGGTGTCTTCCTTGTGTGGAGGTTGAGCAGGAAGGGTTGTGTGGGCTTCTTTGCCTTTGAGGTTCCGGAGGCCCCCATCACGGTGTCCTGGCAGGACAGGCAGAGAGAAGGGAGCTGGGCGAGAGGGGAGTGGGGACTGAGGCTGGGGCTGGGCTCTGTGGACATGCATCTGGGGCATGGCCGATGCTCCCGGGCCTCCTCTAAATCCCCCAGTGTTCTCTACTTCTCTGCCCCTGGTGCTCTGCCGCAGCTAGCCCAGGCGGCCACGGGCCATGTGAGAGCCAGGATGGAATCAGCACCTTTTTTTTTTTTTTTTCTTGCCTGATAATGACTTGCAATCTGCCATGAGCCTTCCCAGGACTGACAGATGTCTTGATCAGGGGTGTCCTCCTCTGACCCTGGGTGAGACACCTGCTCTTTGGGGCTGCCCCAGAGTCTGCCGTGAGTCCGTCTGGCAGTCAGACCAACAGGCAATTTCAGGCAGCTTCTTTGCCTCCCTGTAGACTGAGTTTCTGGAGGGGCCATCTCCAGCATCCAGCACAGAGCGGATGTTTAATCATGCAACGGTAGCTGGGTGAATGAATGGTTGAACTCTGTCCTTGAGGATAAAGGAGCACAGCCAGTCATACCTCTGTTCCCCATGGTGCCCAGCAGAGTTTTGCACATAGCAGTAGCTCAGGAATGCGTGAAGAAAGCATGTTCTCAGGGATCTCCCTATGATCCTAATATTAATTCAACTGTGTTTGAGTACCTCGTAAGTGCTATCATAGATTCTGGGAGGTTTTTACAAAGCAGCATATGACACAGCTCCTGGTTTCTAAGAAGGGCTTCTGCTTAGATGCTCAGGTGCAAATAAAACTGTTAAATTGTAGTGCAAATTATATAATAATTCAGGACCAAAATGAGTCACCCATATGGATATTAGAGTTGATACTGGAGGCCTGGCTGGCCCCATGGGTTTGCGACATGTGAGTTGCACAGAGCGTGTCTGGAAAGGGCCCCATGCTTGGTTTAATGCCCTGCTGTTGCCGTCTAGAAATTCTTAATAATTTTTGAACGGGGGGCCTGCATCTTTTTTTTTTTTTTTTTGCACCTAGGCCTGCAAATTATGTAGTCAGTCCGGGATGACCAGGAGAAGCTCTGAGTGGAGTAGATCTGAGAGCGGTCAGGTGAGGTGGAGGAGTTGAACTGCAGGGCTAGGCTGGAGCTCTCTGAGGACATGGCCATGCTGGTGCCAGCCCACTACAGCACCAGGGCCTGCTCAGGACGAGCCTATGGGAAGTCAGGGCAATGGCATTTGGAATCAAAACAAGCCTAACTGTGAGGATGCAGTGGCTCCAGCGGAGGTGGGGCCTGTATGTGGGCCGGGTCTGCCCTGTGTGCAGAGGAGAAGCTTGCTCTTATCCAGGGAAGCCCATGAGAGCCACCAGTGCAGAGCCCGCTCTGAAAGGCCACCTGGCCTTGCTTTGCTGCACTGGGATTACTCTCTTTCTTGGAAGCTGGCAAGTGGACACCTCATAGGGATACTGGGAGGCCCAGAGAAGAGGTACAGGAAACAGGTCTGTAGCCCGGGAGAGAAGATTCTTCCCTGGAGCCTTGCACAGTTCTAGGCACCTGTGGGTCCTCATCTGGTGTTTGGTGAAGTGTTTGGGCTCAGAGTCTATTCTTAGTGGTCAGTCTAATCCCTGTCTGTGGGAGGAAAGGGCCCAAGCTCTCCCTGGAAGCATAGCCCAGCCTCTGTTGTCCTGGGACCCCATCTCTGTAGGGAATGGAGATATTTACACGCAGACTCTCCACCGTTTCTGCGCTTTGACCAGCTGAGGCTTGACTTCCAGGACTTCCTCTACTGTCCTAAGCAAAGTGCTTCACTTCTCTGGGCACCTGCCACATAGCGCATTGTGGGAGTGCAGACAGAGCATGTGGGGCCAGTGCTTGGGTGAGTGCCCGGATCAGTGGCTGGACCAGTGTGAGGTGACACTGTTGCTGTTATTAATGATCCAATCTGTGACTTGGGATGTCAGAGAAGGGAGGGACCATCGGGGCCAGCAGAGTTAGAGGAGGGTGGCCTAGCACTAGAGCCACAGGCAGGACGAGGAGAGCCCCAGCAAAGACAGGGAGTGTGTATGACTTGTTTACAAGCGGCACCCCACACGGCCTTTGCTGTCTTGGAGCGGCTTTTGCTCTCGGTGGCCGGGGCTCTTCAGCCAGCTTTGTATGCTGCCTTTCCCTCCTGAGGCTCCACTGGTGCTGCTCTGAGGCCAGGGAGGGTTCAGGGCTCCCAGCAAGAGGCTTGGCCTCTGCTCTGCCCTGCCCTGCCCTGGTATGCACTGTCTTCTGGGGCTCTTGCATTCTGTTCTGTCTGTTGGTCTTGGGGTTTCCCTGTCTAGTCTACCTTCTTTCTCCATAATGAAGGGAAAGGCAGGGCTGCTGCAGGGCATTCATGGTCACCAGCTCACTGTGGCCTCAGCTTGCCCCTCCTCCACCCCTCAGCAGAAAGGCTGCCAGGCCCAGCCATTGGAGGGTGTGATGAGTGGTAGCTGTGTGACTCTGGGCAACTTTCTCAACCTCTCTGATCTTCAGCTTCCTCAGGAATACATGTGGTGTAATCTGAAGCCGCCAGGAGGAAATAAGATGGTGATAAAAGCATTTGTGGTAGCGTCTTGCTGGGGACATGCTGGGACAGGGTACTTGCTGGGTGTCCTCATAAGTGTGTGCAGAACAAGTGTTTCAGGAAGCTTCCGGGGAGGTGAAGGGGACATGGGTGACTGGCTTCCAGTTGCTAGTGTAGCAGACAGGGTGGAGTCCTTCTGGGTGTGGAGAACCCAGGGAAGGCAGAGAGGCCTGTTTCAGGGCCTGGCTGACTTTAGGATACGGTGAGATGCAGGGCTGTGGGTAGTTGGTACAAAGTGCAAAGTGGCTGGTCTGGTGTTGTGCTTATTAAAATAGCTTCTGGCTGGGCATGGTGGCTCATGCCTGTAATCCCAGCACTTTGGGAGGCTGAGGTGGGAGGAGGATCACTTGAGTCCAGGAGTTTGAGACTGTCCTGGGCAACATAGAGAGATCCCATCTTGCCAGGCATGGTGGTATGTGCCTGTAGTCCCAGCTACTCGGGAGGCTGAGGCAGGAGGATCCCTTGAGGTCAGGAGTTCAAGTCTGCAGTGAACTATGATCATGCCACTGCACTCCAGCCTGGGTGACAGAGCGAGACCCTGTCTCAGGAAAAAAATAAAAATAAAAAAAGGGCTTCCATTACCACGTGCTCACCATGCCCTGGTATCCTGCTAAGTGCTTTACATGGGCTTACGACATGCAGTCCCTGGAAGCACCATGAGGTGTGCCCTACTGTCCACCTGTCCACCTGGCAGGAGCAGGAACAGCTCCAGTATCTCCCAGGCGTGGCTCCCAGATGCCCAGCTCCAGAGTCCCACAGCCTCCCAGGTGGGCATCTCCTACCTCCCCGAGTCCCCCTGGCATCTTGGGGCCCTGAACCCCAGGGTATCTTGACTGGCCCCATCTACTATCTTCTCTAAGTGGGAGAATATGAGTGATGTGCTCACCTCATTGAGCCTTGGTTTCCTCATCTGTAAAATGGAGCTTCAATAGAACCACCCCCGTTGTGGTTGTTACCAGGATTCAAAGAGATAGGGCATGTAAGGCTCCCCGCACAGGGTCTGGCTCACAGTAGGCAATAATTACACCAGTCCTCTATTGTTGCCGTCCTCATGCAGCCCCAGGGAACTTGGAGAGCCCTTGGCTGAGGCATCCAGGCTCTTTGCTGCCCTCTGGTGCTGAGGCTCAGTGTGGTCTTGCATGGAGGAGGCTGGGATCGTGACCCTCTAGTTCCCTGTGCTCCAACCTGCCCACTCTGATAAACCTGCTGCAGGGGTAGGAATCGTCGGGGAAGGAGCCTTAGCCTCAAGGCCTGGCTTCTTGGCTTCCTGACTATAATGACAGCTCCACACGTTCCACAGAGGTGATGGTGTTGACAGGTATTTGGGAAATACCAGTTTTCTTTCCCAGCATATTTGTCCTTATTTTTTCAGGACATGGTAAATATTTTGTTGTCATCCTAGCTTAATTAAATAGAAAAAAGGTGGCAGTCTAGAATTTTGGTACATTTCAAATATATTTTATTACTTTCCATCTTAGAAAGAATATGAAACCTGCATGCAATGCTAATGGTTTCTGACATGTACATAGCATGTAACACAGCAGTACAATGCGGCATATACTGGGGGGCAGTGTGTGGAGGGGGCGTTCTTAAGGGTATATGTACAGAGGAAAGGGCGCATGGTCATCTTAGCTTTCGAAAGAGGACTGCACTGTTTACCATTGAAGAATTACATGGGGAATCACAAATATATTGCTTTAGTACTGCATGTTCTGTTGTGGTGAGGGAAAGAAACATGCTTTGAAGGTTTTCCCTTGTCAACAGAATGTGCGTCTGTAGCTGTGTATTGCGCATGTATTCATATATTTTTAAGTTTTCTCCTAAGGTTTTTGCTGACAGTGTTGGGAACCTCACATGCTTCTGAAGCATTAAATATTGAACCTGTGAACCTTTCAGAAATCCTCAGGTTGGGAAAGACCCCACACCTTCTTTAAGGATCATTTGTCTCGCCATCACAGGATCTTGGAAATGTTTCCTAGGGTGTGTAAAAATTAACCAGGGGGGAATGAAGCACATTTTTCTGGCAACCAAACTTGAGTTCCTCAAAGAACAGATGCAGAGAGACCTGCTCCTGCTTGCCCGGCTACAGGGGCCACTGCGGAGTCACACTGAGGCTGTGACTAGCCATAAGCCCAGGAGAGCCCGTGGCAGCTGTGCTGAGGCGCCAGGACCTCTGAGCAGAAGCTTCCCAAGCTAGGAATGGAGCAACACTGCAATGAAATGTGTCCACCAAGCTCATTGTTCCTCCCGGGCGCTTATAAAGCTCAGATGTATAGTGACGTATGGACAAATACAAAAAAGCATTTTTTAAAAAGGAAAGGCATGAGTTTTCCCCTTTTCGATAAAAAGCAGCCTGTGATGAAGTCTGGAGCACAGGACAGATGGGTCTCACATCTGGAAGCCTTTCGCACGCAGCTATAAAATGTAAAAACTGACCGTTGGTAAAAAGTGCTTCATAACAATATATAATTTGTGTCTTATGCCTGCGAGAAAGAAAGGCTTTTTTTTTTTTTAATCTGCAAAGTCCTTTGCACAAGTCTCCCAACTGGTTTGGAGTTTTCCCTTCTGAGGTTTTTCACCCTATTCTTCGTAGACCCTGGGGAGAAAAAACACACGTGTAAGTGGCTCAGGACATGAGGCAGGCCGTTCACAAGCTGCTGGCTAAGCGGCTTCATTCACATCTGGTCTGCAGGGAATGCCCCTGTCCCAGAACTGCAGGAACCCCCAGAAGTGGGAGGGATCCTTCTGAGGATGTGGTCCCAGGGACCATGAAAACTCACACCAGTGTGGCTTTGTCTTTTCTAACCATCTGCAATCTCACTTCTGCAATCTCATTTTGTCCTCAGAGGCCTATGGAACAAACCCGCTTTGCATATGAGGAAACTGAGGCACCACAGACTTAAGATTTGCCCAGTGGCCACCGACTGTTAGTGGCAGGAATGTAGTCTTTCTCTAGCATGGCGGGCTGCTCCCACACCTCCTTGTTTCTTTCTGCGTCTGTACTCAGCCTCTCTATTTAGAGAAAATAGCAAGGGTGGGAGGCATTCCCTCACTTGACTTAGGCTTGTATATTTCTTTGTATTTTGCCCAAATAATGCATGTCCTCCAGAAGAATGCTAGCTCTAGAAGCTGCTTCCTGGAGACAGAAGAGGTGGTTGGTGGGGTGGGGCAGTGGTGCAGGAGTCCTGTGCCCCTCAGTCCCTGCTCCTGGCTGCATTGCCTCATCTCTACTGGTTCCCAGCCCCACCTTCCCCTCACCTCTCAAGCTGTGCCCAGTTAGATATTTTGCTTTCTTGTAGTTCTGCCCCATGGCTGCCCTGGGGCCATACGTTACACTTAGCCTATCACTTTTCTGTCTTGTTCTTGATTTCTGAGTAAGACCACTGAATTATCCATTGAAATAAAATGCCTGACTAGGCTGCTTCCTGTGGTGGCCGGAAGCTCCCTGGAAGCTCTGGTCTCTGAAGTGCACAGAGCTCCTCTGTGTGGCCCCCATGGGCCTGAGCCCACCGTATACCCTTCTACTTCCTCCAACCTAGCTTTGGCATTCTCTTTCTCTCTCTCTCTGTACAAAGAGGACTTCAAACACTTCCTTTATCACCGTTCTACATTCATTAAGATATTTTCAACTTGTTTCAGGGGAGGGAGGTGGGGAGGGCAGGGATCTCAACACTCCAAGAAAGAGGGGTGAACTAATTTTATAGCAAAGTGAGAGAAGGCCTGGTAGCTGAGAGGCTCTCGTTGCTTTTGCTATTGGAATTTTCAGGAAAAAAAAAGCAGGGCCATGTTTAGACCTGTGGGTGCCTCCTTTTCCAGGCTGCAGCTCAGGTGGAGGGGAGGAGCAAGGTGAGCTAAAGGTTTGAGTATCCCCCAGCAGTCAGATCAAGATGCCCTCAGCCTCTTCCATAACCTGCCCATGGGATTAGCCTTCTGCCAGTTTTGATGACACAGGGCCTGGAGGGTGACAGAGAGTGGACTGTGCAGTTCTGGCCTTTGCCACATGAGCTGCCTGGCTTGACCAGAAAGAGGGCTTCATTCCCAGCAGATTTATAGAAAATAATTTCTTGCTCTCATCACTTTCTATTTCAAGCAACTGCAGATGAGGCTGTTTTGGAGGCAGCAAAAAAGGCTCAGGTATAGGGGTTGAGCCCGAGTGTCAGCTCTGGGAGAGCTGGTCACAGGGCTGAGCTTGGGGTAGCACGGCTGGGCCAGGTGAGGGGAGGGCAATGCAGGCACCCACTATGGCTGTACCTTCCACCCTGTGAGGGCAGCTCGTGGGGTAGCACCAGGAGGCCTGGTTTGCTGTCCTGGCTTTGCCCTGTGCTCCCAGGCAAGTCACCCCTCTCTTCCATTTAGCCTTGATTTCCCCCTCTGCAGCAGGGGTGCTGGCACTAGTTCCTGGGGAAGTCACCTGCATGGTGTGTGCATGCATGCGTGTGTGTGTGTGTGTGTGTGCTTCCTGATCATGCTATGCAGGCAAATGTGTAAACAGACTCTGCGTATTTGAGGAGTGAGACAGGACAGGCTACCTTCGCATGGTACAGGGGAGCTAGGAACTGGATTCTCCCTCCGAGGACAGACATAAGACCCCAGGAAACCAGAGATGGGAAGCCACCTTCTGATTTTAAGGAAACAGTGCCCAGTAAGTACAGGGCTGGTTCAGGGTGCTGGTGGTCTTAACACTGCTGCCCGCCTTGGTTAACAGTGGCTCTGATTTTAAAGAGCCAAACCTGTGGTGCCTTCCAGCACCTGCGAAGGAAGGAGTTTATCAGGTTTCTGGGCAGCAGAGGGAGTGGGGCACCTTGGAGAAGAAAACATGTTTCTGGCAAGGATCATCCTCAGCACCTCATGGTTTTATAGCGCAGTTTTATAGCCAACATACACAGTCACCTAAGTGGTCACATTTCACCCCAATGAAGTCCTCAGAGCTCCCCTGGCAGCCATGCCAGTGTTCACTCTGCCATTTAACAACTTACGTTAACTGAAATAAAAAGAGGAATTAAGATTATAATGCAAATATTAGAGTGAGACAGACTTTAGTTTACAAAATGACAAACCCTGCCATGCTTGCAAATGGACAAGAGATGGATAGCTAGCTTTGGTAAGTGGTGAGTTCCTTGTCCCTGGGGGTATGTAAGCATTGTCTGAGTGTCTGTTTGCTGTGGATGTTGTGGTGGGTGTTCACGTATTAGATGGGGCTAGATGACCTGGTGGGGGGGGGTCCCTTCCCATCCTGAGAGCCACAGCTGGGTCTGGTGGGAGGGAAGGTGCGTAGAGGCAGGGCGTACCTGCGCTTCTCGTTCCAGGCGTTGTACCACTTGATGAAGCGCTTGGTGCTCTGCAGCTTGGGGTGCAGGCAGTGCTCCTGACCTCGGTACCTGGACACGCTCTTGGTGGTGATGCTGAAACGGAGCAGGATGAGGTGGAGGGTTGAGGAGCCTGAATAACATGTTGCCTCTTGTGTGGCCTGTGAGTAGCCCTGGGCTAAGTCAGGGCCCTGAGAGACTGTGGCTTCCTGCCTCCTCTCAAGGGAGCCGACTTATGTGCTCACTTCCAGCCTGGCTCTTTGGAAGGTTCTGGTTGTCCCCTTATTCTCTGACTCCATATTAGGGCCTAACCCTGTATGTAGTGAGCAGCCCTCACTTTTCCCCTGGGAGTCCTGAGAGTCTGGGATTGTCTCTCCCACCCCCAACCTCATGCAGTGTGTTGTCTCCAGGGCTCAGGCCTCTTTTGGGGAACAAAGGTCAGAGGACTCCCAGCCCCTCTGAGCCTGGGATCAGGAGGTGGAGAAAGCTAATGCCAGCAAGGTGCACATGCCAAGGCTCAGACATGCCCTGCAGACACTCTGATTTCTGTCTCCTCAACCCCAGTTCCCTCTGACCCACCACAGATTGTCCCAGGGCCGGGCATCTCCTGATCCTGAGGCAAAGTCTTGTTGGCCTTGTGGAAGGTCCCAGGTATCTCACCCCTAAGCAGAAGAGTAAGACCTCTCTTCTGCACAGCCTGAAGATCTCAGGCCTCTATCAGCCAATGTCCCAACACCCAGCAGAAGCCTAGCCATGTGGTAGAGAAGCAGGTGTTGTGCAGACTGTAAGGGCCTGGGACTGAATCTCAAATTTGGCTGTGGGACCTTGGGTAACCTCTCTGAATCCAGTTTGGCCCTCTGTAAAATGGGTATAATAATAGGACTATCTCACAGGGTTATTGGGATGATTAAAAGATACAATCTTTAGAAAGTACCCAGGACCTGGTAGATGCACAATTAACAGTTACTGTTACTAGTCATTGGTCATGGAAGATGAAGTGGCCAAGGGGAAAGAGTAGCCTTGCTGTGGGGGCTCCAGCCTGGAGGGTGAGTCAAGCCTGCTGCTCAGAACTTCTGAGCCCCTCTAGGCCACAGGCATGACAGGAGTTGTGGGGAATAAGAGACCACCTAGGGTATTTGGAAAAGTGCAAGGTGAGAGGTGAGGATGCCACTTCTTGAGGGGTCACAGCCATGCAAGCCATGATGGTAGACTGGGGTGCTGGAATGGGCTTGGAGGGCAAAGGGGGAGACTGGAAGTGAGAGTGGAAAGAGTGAGAAGAGAGGGACAGAGGTCAGCTAGTTCCCCATTGTTAACCAAATGGAAAATGTCATGGCTTATATGGGCTAAGTTCTAGAAGGGATAGGATTCCCATTACTTCAGTCTCCCAGTTGATGGGGAAAGAAAATCAGATCTTGCCACCAGAATGGGGGCATAATGTTCCTAGGCAACCTCTTCTCTTCCCTTCTCCGTGCTCTGGGTTTCTGGGGTCCCTGCTAGGGCCTAAGCTCCTTGGGGCAGGGGCAGGTCTTCCTGCTGATGCCAGGTGATGGTGCCTGCCTTGACTGGACTCCTCTGTGACTCCGGGTCATTCCTCTAGCCTTGAGCACAGGCCAGGCTTCAGAGTGAACTCTGGTTGTCTCTCTCCCCCACTGTGCCCAGTCACCCTGCAGGAATTTAGCAAATGCTTTTCTCTTTCTGCCTACAAGGCTGCTTTAGCATTCTGAAGGAAAGGACGTGGCAGCGCCTGATAAAAACCCTTTCTCAGTTAGGTCAGTGTGCAGGCTGTGCATCCCAAATCCTGAAGGTCAGGGAGAGCAGGAAGGGAGAGCAGGAAGGGTCACTCAGCCCTCTCACTACAGTGCTCAAATGCCACGTCATAATACTGGGATTATGAAAATCGGTTGTGGAGTGCAGACATAGGGATTTGTGACTCCAGCAACTATCAGAAATTCTGAGTCCTGTGACCCTCTCCTCCACAGTTCTGGCGGTGGGGGTAAGGGTTTTGGTGAGAGCTCCATGGACCTATGACACAAATTGCTCTTTCTAGAATTCGGACTCTCCTGGATCCTTCTGGGTGCAAGGACTCCCACTTGCAAAGCGGACCTCTCCCCCCGCCCCTACTCCTGCCCCCACCCCCAGCCTCAGCAGAGATTTCTGGGTGACTCAGGGTGAGCTGGAAAATTTGCTTTTGTTCAGCCTTTGTGGCTGAAAACCTGCTTTGCAAAAGTGCTGGCCCCTCATCTGATTTGGAGAGTTTTAGGATTGTGGAGAGGGAGAGGAGCCCCCAGCCCTCAGGGATGGAGTGGGAGGCTCTAGGGGGTGGGGTGGAGGTTTAGTAGAGGGTGATTGGATTGTGTGCTGATCTCCTGAGGCCCCTGCACGTTTCTACAAGGCTCCGTAAAGCCTTTCTCGCACTTGCCTAGCTATAGTTTTTCTCTATATGTGGAAAAGTTTAGCCAGGAAAAGAGCAAGCCTATTTACTGAGGGCTCTGTCCTTTTTAGGTATCACTGCATCCTTTATCCTGCTTTCTTCCCCTGCAAGGTCTCAGAAACTTGTTTGGTTAATAGAGTGGTTTTCAGCTCTTAGACGAGTGAGATTTAACTTGGAATTCCCCTGTCATTCTTAGCCCCCAAACTGGAAGCCCTGAGGAGCTTGGAGCTCCTTTCCCAGCTCATTTGACACTTGGCCCCCACCCAAAAGGATTTTTGGGTATTTTCTTTGAATTTGGTCTGCAAGGCAAGGGGTAGGGAGAAGGGAGTTAATTTAGGTGTCTGTGAAGGAAGGCAGTGGGGTCAGCTCAGTTCCAGTGGATTTCTGAATACCCCTAATTTCAGCCTGACAGTGTAGCCCCTAGACGGGGATGGGGGGTGCTGGGTAGGGGTGTGCACTGCTTTCGCAGACACTGTGTGAAGGCCTTTGCGCCGGTGGGGGCCAGCTGGTGGAGGGCACTTGCCCAGACTGAGAATAAAGTGCGTCCTGTTTCTGGGGGAGGGGAAGAGGGGCCAATGGTCTGTGGCAAATATTTGGTAGCTGCTTTGCCAAGGGCTCCCTTCCTGGCCAAGAGCATATTGATGAGGAGGCAGCGGTGCTGGCCTCAAGTGGTTAATTGGGAAGGCGGAGGAGCAAGAAACTAAGTGTTCTCTCACTCTGCCCCAGTTTTTCCAATATTCCCCACATCCCCACCAAGCAGGGCTCCAGCCATGTGGCACATTAACCCCAGCAGAGCACTTTCTGCAGTACTGCTCCGTATCGGGGACCCACAAGGAGTACAGCCGGTGAGGGAAGCTCGTGGAGCGTTCTCAAAATAAAATCTCTAGGAGCCAAAAACTTGCGGTCCACTTGTCTCTGACTGGAACAAGGCTCTGAAGGAGAGTCAGGATTTAAGATAGTGTTTGCGTTAGTCCTCTGTCCAGTGACAGGAAGGCAGCACCCCTCACAGTTTGGGTGTGAGTGCGTTTTAAGTGATTTCAGTCTAGGTTTTCTGAGTTGGCACAAGGGAACCCTTTAACCCTTGATGGCCCTAACAGAGTGGGTGGCCCATGGTACAAATAGGGAGACTGCTCATTTGAATCCTAGCATGGGTGAACTTGGAGGCGCTGTTCCGGAGCGGGACAGTGACCCCCTTTCCCGACTGTCTTCCAGAGTGTCTCGCCAGCGTCCTAAGGACTCTCTGGGCAATTACAAAGGCTTTTCCACGGCCTTGACAAAGTCGGAGAGAAATGTTTGTTAGCCCGACCCAGGCCCAGGCTGTGCCCTGGCATCGGGTTGACAGCAGTGCGCACCCCCTCAAGGTGAGGAGCGAGAACTCACATAACCATCTTCTCCTCGCAGTGCGGGTACTTTGGCTTCATTTCCAGCTTCTTCACGTCGCTGTAGCGGATCTTGGGTCCCTTCCGGGAGCACTTGCATTTGGACCCTGCGAGCGAGCGCGGGGCAACGGCTTAGTTGCTAGGCGGTCTCCTGCCCCTCGACCACCTTGGTGCCCACCCAGACCACCCCCCGCGGGATCCTAGGATGCCTAGAAATTGGCGCTTGGGTTCCCCAGGACAGGACAAGACGAGACGGCGACAAGGGGAGCTCCCCGCACTCACCGTCCACACGCGCGGTGTACAGCGCCAGCAGCAGCAGGAGCAGCGCGGCCGCCAGGAGCCTCATGCTGACCGGAGGGGCGCGGCGTGGGAGCAGGGACATGGGGAGGGCGCTGGCCCGTCGGAGCGGCGGCCCGGAGATGCCACCCGGCTCTGCTCGGCTTTCTCTGCCCGGGGCGCGCCTTCCGCCTCTGCTGGCTCCGGCTGCGCCGTCGGTGGATGCCCAGGGCTGTCTGTGGCCGTGCGCTGCGCTCTGGGCTTGTCTCCGCGCTCTCTCCACAGCCTCCCTCCGCCCGCCCTGGCCTCTTTTAAATCCGCTCCTGCCCTCGCAGCGAGCGAGCTCATTAATATGCAGAACCACTCGGTGACTCACTGAGATTTCTCAATGTGGTGAGGGGAGGAGACCTTCCCAGCCCGCCCGTCGCCCGCCCCGGGAAAGGACCCGCTATCGCAGCGGCGCACACCCGGAGCCATGCGCGCACACGCACACACACATCCGCTACCCTCTCGCTCACACAACACGCCTCCTTCGCACACTTGCACACCCATACCACAGCGCGCACACATTTCCAGCATCCCGCTCTGCCTTTGGGGAGCCCAGACGGTGGAGAGGCTGCTGAAGGGCACTGCTTTTCTGAATCGCGTGGTTCTCTCTCTGGCCGGGCAGGCCAGGTTTTCCGAGCCGGCGGGAGACCCAGGCCCAGGGCCCAGATCCTCAAAGACCTGAAAGGGTTTCGGAGCAGGTGCCAAGTGTGAGTGCCTGCAGGCCTGACCCCCAAGGGCCCCTGCTGGGCCAGAACACAAGGCCAGTTCTGGACAGGGGCTTGTCATAGACTGTCCAGCAGCAAAGTCATTGACTGTGGTCACTGGAACTGACTCAAAGAGGGTATGTGTGTGTGTGCGGGGGTGGGGACGGGTATTGGGGAGGAGTTTTGGTGACTCCCAAAGGAAAGCTCCCTAAAGTGGGTCAGTGGCCTGGTGGCTGTGTGAGTGTCTGGGTGGTGGGGAGAACCAGGAGGAGTCCTCATTCTCACGCTACTCTCCAAAGCCAGGTAGAGAGCCCTAGTGGAGAGCGATGACAGTGGTAACCGTCTGGATGAAGGCCTTCCCATGTTCTAGACATTGTGCCAGAATGCGAGGTATAGTGGTGTGAGCCCAGCCATAGTGGCAGAAATTCCCTCCTCACTACTTTCCAGCACAAGTGACTTTACCGCTCTCAGCTTTTGTTTCATCATCTGTAAAGTGCAGATCATCACAGTGTTTCTGATAGGGTGGCTGTGAGAACTATAGAAATCATACATGTTGTCAGTACCCAGGAAATGTTACTTATTGGCACCATTATTTTATGTCTAATTTATCTATTACTTTGATTCTTACAAATTGGTACTTTTCTTCCGAGTTGGTACTTTTAATTTCTTTATTTGACAGGTGTGGAAACATGCTCTGAGAGAAGAAATAACTTGTCCAAGGTCACAGAGCCAGGAAGCAGGTGACTAGGCCAGGAGGGTCCTCAGTATATATGGCTGCAGAACTGGGACTCCTGTCCCTGGACCACTCTGTTGCTTTGAGGCCTGTCTGCCCTTCACTTCTTGCTGCCTTGAGAGACCCAGAGACAGGAGGTGGATCATCTCAAGCTCTTGGAGTCCCTGGGCTTGGCTGTCAGGAGAGAGCTCACCCAGCTCTATGCCATCAGCCTGGCAGTTCCCTGGAGGCAAAAATGCCCAGAGGGCTTCTGGATGATGGGGGACAGTCTGCTGAAGGGTGCAATGGGAAGAATCTGCGTCGTCTCTTCCCAACTGGAGAGCCCTTGCTGCTTCAAGAAGAAGCTGAACCATGAAAAGCAAGCAGTGCCTATGCGTGCTGTTGTGCCTATACCTAAAGCAAAGCCAATAGCTGGACATTTGCATTTATGCATGAGATGAGTATGAGAGAGTGACTTTAGGCATTTATGTTAGTTTTTAACTCTAAAACTAATTTTTTTAAATATAGAAACAGCAAGTTTGCCCAGAAAAATCAGAAAACCCAAGCAGAAGAAAACTAACATTTTCACGCAAGTAAAATCTTGGGTGAAATCTTCCCAAAGCATCCTCTCTTTGCTTTGCGTGCCCATGTACACATGGGATCAGGCTGCATGTAGTCTGTAATAACCTGCTTGCTATACCTATTAGCATATTGTGAACATCGCTCCATGGTGGCTAGCCTTGCTACAACAATAGCTCCCTTAATGGTTTCATCTGAGGCCAGGTAGTATAATGGCTAAGAGGCTGGTGTCTGGAGTCAAACTGCCTGAGTATGCATCCTAGGTACTAGCTGTGTGACTTTGGGCAAATACCTTAACTCTATTTGGTATTGGTTTCCTCATCTGTGAGACGGAGATGATAATAATATGTACAGCATAGGCAGAATTAAATGAGATGGTGCATGTAATGCTTTTAATGTGGTCCCCAACACAGAGTAAGTGTTTGATATGTGCTGACCATTGCGGTTATCATGATTTTAGCTGCAGAGTATTCCGTCATACAGATGTACCAGAATTAATTTGACTACTCCTTGCTGGACATTTGGATTGTTTTCAACCTTACCCTCTTACAACCAATGCTGTTTGACAAATATTCTTGTTGCTCCATTTTGGGGTAGGTTTTAATACATTGGATCAGCCCTCAGAAATAGAATCATGGGGCCATGGCACATGCCCATTTTAAGACTTTTCATAGAAATTGCCAATTGCTTTCCAAAAAAATATATTTTATGCTGCCAAGGAATTTCTTAAATACCAAGCTTTCCTAGAGCATGTAAAGTATTATTTTTTATTAACGATTTTATTTCTAACATGTTTGTTTCAAGAATATGTTGATTGATTCACTGGGATCTAACAACACCAGCGATTGTGGGCACTGAGTTTTCACAGGAAAAAGTAGTTGGCTCTAGAAATATGGACCAACGTTCCCCAGCTTCTTGGGCTGGACCAGAGGTCAGACGTCCCAGTGTTTTGTCCTCAGTTACACTCCTCAGTCTGTGTATGCAGATCTCTGGTTTGCAGAAGGCAGCCACTGTGCAAGCAGAGCTGAGCCCTTGTTTGTGTGAGTTCTTCTGGAGCCATGGTACAGGAGAGCGTGAGGCCCTTGCTGCCAGCAGGTCTGTGGGGGATGCTGCCCAGCTGGGTGAGGGAGGGGGCTTGGCCCCTGACACACCTTCAGGGCACAGACTGTCTAGTGAGCCCAAGCCGAGGGCCTCTGAGCAGGTGGGCATGTGTGAGGTCGTTCTTTGTACAGTGGCACTGTCTGCTTCAAGGAGGTCCCTGGGGTACAGTGAAGGACAGCACACATGCCTTGCCTGTGTGTGTGCATGCATGTGTGCAGATGTCAACACATTCATGGTCATACTGGGTTCTACAGAAGAGGTAGACGTGAAGTGTGGGGGCACAGAGGAGGGAGGAAGTGGAAACAGGACACCACTCCTTGAGGGAGTGGAAATTTTGCTGAGACCCCAGGGATTTGCTTATTTCTTCTCTTTACATTTATTGAGCACCCACTGTGTCCCAGGCATTGTACAAGGTGCTGGGGGTTTGAGGTGAGCCAAGGCAGCTGTGTGCCTGTCCCTAAGCAGCTCAGAGTCTAGTGGGGAAGGCAGACATTAGCTATACAACCACAGAGATCAGTGTGAAACTCCTGCAGAGGTCACTGTCCTGGAGGGTGGTTGGTGCTAGGAGACTCATCAGGGGATCTGACAGGGTAACGAGGTGGGGACAAATTCCTGGAGGAAAGGGCCATTGAGTTAGATATGAAGGATGGAAAGGAATTAACCAGTGACCACAGGAGGGAGGCCACTCCTGGCCCTTCATGGTCCCTGCTGCTCACACAGTGATCTCCTGGGGGAAGTCCCTGCTCTGAGCCCTTTACTGGCTCCTGATCTCACGCAGAGTGGAAGCCAAGTCCCCAGCAGTGCGCACCCAATCATGACCAGCACCTGCCATGCTCCCCACAGGCTGTGCTCCAGATACTCTGCCTTGTCTTACCTTCAAACATCCAAGCCTGTTCCCACCTCAGGGTCTTTGTGCTCACTGGCCCCTCCACCTGCAGTGCTCCTCCCCAGGGGCTGACAGGCAACCCTCTTCTCCTCAGTGAGCCTGGGCTCCAATATTCACCATCCAGTTCCAATCCCACGAGCATACCCCGAACAACAGTCCCTCTCTGTGTTGCCACCGATTTTAGTTTATTCATTGTATGTGCAGCAACCTCAAATTGTACATTTTCATATTTATTTGGGGGTGCATTGTGGATGATCTGTCTGTGTCTGTGGGTGTCTGTCTTGCTCATCCTCAGTATCTACAACAGTGATTGGCATGTAGCAGGGGTTCACTCCCTATCTGTGGAGTAAATAAAAACATGTTTCAGGCAACAGCTCAGCATGTGAGAGTACTGCTGAATCCAGGCTGCACAGGCTACAAGGTTGCATGCGAGAAAGTGTGTGTGTGTGTGTGTGTTTGTGTGTGTGTAGGGGTGGCCATGGGGAGTCCATATTCCCAGGGAAGCCAGTTCATCCTTAGGGCATTTGTTTTAGAGATGAAGTCTCTGGGAAGAGGAAGTGGTGATAGCAGGAGTGTGACTTTCCAGGAAATCCCACAGGTGTCTGGGCACTACCTCCTTGGTCTGCTTAGAAAGGGGTCTTGACTGGTCAAGGCTGGTTTTCTGCCCTGGGAGCTGGGATCCAGGGCAATTCCTTCCCCCATTCTTTTAGTTCTTTTCATGACTGACCTTCTTTTCAGAAGAGGAGTCCTTTTTACTTCCCTGGCAGGACAGGAATCCTAGAATTCAGCACTGGTAGAGGCTGAGGCCACAACTGGCCTTCATTGTACATATGAGGAAACTGAGGCCCAGCAATGGGGTTGACTGCATACAAGATCTCCCTGTGCATTAATGTTAGCCAGCCTCCTGTCTCTGTGTCCTGTACCTAGCTACTCAGGCCAGAGCAAGATCCTGGGCTTCAGTAACCTGTCTGGCCCCATCACCACTCATGACATGGTGGGTCACCCCAAAATACCTGCTTCCATTGTGTTGTGTGGCTGCTGGCTCTGAGTCCAAGCCTGGCGGGTGCCTCTCCCTCTCCAGCTCCTCCCTCTGTCTGTTAACCTGCAGCCTGTGGAGTCTGGGCAGCCAGCTGCCTCCTCTGTGCAGCTCTCTTTCAGCTACAGCCCTGCATGCTGACCCCTTCCCTGGCCATGCTCTGGGGTGAAGGAAGTTGAAGGACCAAGGTTCCCAAGAACAACCTCTGGTTTCGTTCTTCACACTGCAAATATTTAGAGATCCTGAGTAACTTAAGCCCAGAGAAAATGATGTGGGGGACAGCCAGGCAGTATTGAATTAGGCTTAAAGCAGCCCTGAGGCAGAGTGTATGTAGGGGGGCTCTGTTACTCAGATGGGTCACAGGGGGCACTGCAAGATTCCCCTAAACATGGGAGAAAATGCTTGCAGCAAATATGACAAACCAACAAGTAGCATTTATTCCACCATCTATTCATCCAACAACACTCCCTTACAGGCAAGCATCTTTATTATATTAAGAACACATGCAAAGATATTTCCGAAGAGGGCCCTAACATATGAATGAGCAAAGGACATCAAAGGACAATTCAGGAGAAAAAGAAAGTCAATTAACCAATTCATCAAAGAACATGCATCCTCTTTAGCAATGAAGGAAAAGCACAGCAGTGCTGCAGGATCACGGCATTTTGGTTTTGGTCCCACTCAATGAGGAAATGTTTATTTTAAATAGCAACATCCAAAGCTGATAATGGTAAAGTGAGGAAGCATCACTTAAGCATCACTCATGGGACTATCAATTGGTACAAAATTTGGGGAAGTTATATTTATAGTATGGTATCCAGACTGTTTGAAGTAAACCATTTCATCTTATTAACCACTTCAGAAATCTGTTTAAAATTCTCATAATGGAGAAATACCACATGCAAAGCTAGTCCTTGTTAAAAATAAAGGTTTAACCTAAATGCCCAACAATGGGGGATTAAGAAAACAATGAAAGCTCTAAATTTGTGGAGTAAATGCTTATGCAGTAAGTAGAAAAAACACAAGGTTGTGTAAACACTGTGATTATAAGTATGCAAAACAGTAACCTCTGTATAAAGGATGGCAAGACAGAGTTACAAACATCATTCTCTTTGAGTGGCGAAATGTTGGGCATTGTTGTTGTAAAGCTTCTCTCCCTGCTTTCCAGTTTTTCAGAATGTTCTTGTTATAACAGCAACTCAGGAGCAGTTGATTCCGCGAGGGCTTGGGCAGCCTTAAGCCTCACTGAGCAGACCCTGGCGATGGGCGATGAGCACCTGTGCTGTGCAGCTGGCACTGCAGAGAGGCAGGTAGAGTCGTTGGTGGCTTGGGTGAGTCCCATGGTGAGGGTCTAGGCCCATCTTTAGAGCTGTCCCCCACTGCTTGGCACAGGGGAACAAGCAGCCCCTCCATCCGGCCTCACTTGTCCTCATTCTGCTCTGCCCCACCTCCTGCCTCTCTCACCAGCCATGTTCCATGTTTGCAGCAGAGTCCTAGGCCTCTGTGCAGGCACCGCCAAGTCCTGTCTCCTCGGCTAGGCTGTTTGCTTTTGTTTGCCTTCCCGAAACTGCGAAGATGTCATTTTACAGGGAAGCCCTCCTTGACTGCACACATCTGCCTGACTCCCGTCCTAGCCCCAGGGTAGGAGAGGCACCTGCTGTCTGCGTGCCTCGTAGACCTTGTTGTCTCCAGTGCCACTCCTCACACTTGTAAAGGCTCCTATGAGGTCTTCTTTCAGGTCCATGATCCTCTGAGGTTGCTCTGTGTCTTTCTTATTTATTCTAGTTCCCCAGCTTGAGCACAGGGCCGGGCACACAGTAGGTGCTCAATGAAGAAATGATTGAATGCAGGATGAACGAATGCAGGATGAATGAATTAATGTGGATCACAGTTTATCACAGTCTAGTGTGTTACAGAGTCAGACTTCCTGGTTTAGAGTCCTAGTCTATCACTCTGTGCTTCTGCTTCCTCATCTGTAAAAAGAAGATAATAATAATAATAATAAATAATCAGGCTGTGATAAGGATTAAATGAGCTGATATAGAACAAACATGGTGCACAGTATCTTGTCACATAGTAAGCGTTCCATAAATGTTCATTCTTGTTTTATGATTATTAAATCTCGTAGACTCACTCCCCTTATCTGTGGGTTGGCTTGGCTAATTTCTTTTGCTTTATATTTATGAAATGCTTATAGAATGCTTACTATGTCTCAAGGACTGTTCTAAGTGCTATACAAATATTAATTTATTTAATTTTCATAACCACACAAAGTAGGTTATCCCCATTTTACAGATGAGGAAACTGAGGAGAAGGTTAAGTACGTTGCCCAAAATAACTACCAAGTGGCAGAGCTGAGATTCAAACCCAAGCAATCTGACTCTGGAGTCCTGCTCTGCACGGCCATACGCTGCCTCCCAGGAGGAGGGTGGGGGGATGCTCCCTACCTTTTGCCCAGGTGTCACCCACCACCTTCCTGTCTGCATGCTGCTGCCACCTGGTCCTCAGTTCTTCTCCCTGGAGGGCGTCCCAGAGTTCTCAACCAGCTAGGATTGTCAACTTTAACAAACAAAAAATACAAAATGCCCATGCAATATTTAGGGCATACTTATACTCAAAATTATTCATTGTTCATACTGAAATTCAAATTTAACTTGTGGCCTGTATTTTAACTGGCAACCCTATATCCAGTACCAGAGGGTGGTAATGTGGTGGTCCAAGGAGTCTTCTGCAGTGATCTCAGACACACAGACATGGAGCCTTCTGGGTCTGCCATGGGCGGAATGTGGGGAGAGAAAGGCTAGGCACACTGCTAAGCTCTCATAGGGCACAGTGGGCATTCGTGCTCTGATAGGGAAGCAGGCATTGAGGAGGATGGTTCAGGCAGAGACAACAGTTGAAACAACTGCTATGGGATGCGGAAGGTCAAGGAAACTGTAGGATGCTAACGGAGCCCTGTGCATGTAGGGCAGGGATCTGGGCAGGGGAGGGAAGGGTGATTAGGCTGAATATGTAGATCAGCACCAAATTGTGCAGGGTCCTGGGCAGCTGAGGAGTTTGGGCTTCATCACCTGGATTATAAGAAGCCATTGGAGAATTTCAAGCAGGGTTGTGTGATTCGGTTTTGCCTTATGAGAAGATCTGTCTGGCTGCTGGACGAAAGAAGGATGGCAGAGAGGGAGATGGGAGGCAAGAGAAACCTTGATTCAGGGAAGTTCTTGCCCAAAGGTCAGGGCATTTTTTTTTTGTTTGTTTGTTTTTTTTTGAGACAGGGTCTTGTTCTGTCACTCAGGTTGGAGTGCAGTGGTGTGATCTCAGCTCATTGCAACCTCTGCCTCCCAGGCTCAAGTGATCCTCCCACCTCAGCCTCCCAAGCAGCTGGGACTACAGGCACATGCCACTACCCTTGGCTAGTTTTTAAATTTTCTTGTAGAGATGGGGGTCTCACTATGTTGCCCTGGCATGTCTTGAATTTCTGAGCTCAAGCAATCTGCCCATCTAAGCTTCCCAAAATTCTGGGATTACAGGTGTGAGCCACCATGCCCGGTCTTTCATAAAAGTTTTTGTCTTCTTATTCCTGAAATTCTTTGCCTTCTGAAAAAATGTAATGCACAGATAGAAAAGAAAAAATGTTCTCAGTCTCGTTTGCTGTCAAGAGGGAGTGTTTGTGATATTGGTGTTTTTATTTTTACCAATTCTGTCAGTGTGGTCTCTAGCACAGCAGAAGGGAGGAAGTGATTGGGTCTGGGGTGAGAAGATTGTGACTAATTTGCTTTTAATCAGTCTCTGGCAGCTGATGGAGGAGAACAGGGTCCAAGGTGTTCCTCAGAGGATTTACCTGCCAGGTAAACACTAGCCTTCATGAATCTTCTATGAAGAAAACTTTTCAAGCAACCATCTGAGACATGTTGCAATTTTCTTTCTTAGCAACTAGTCATTGCCTCTGAACATGATCAGGTTCTTAACGGTGAGCGATTTAAGGCCATAAAAGAATTGTCATAAACAGCTCCCCAGAGCCAAGAGTGCGGCCCAGATTTTAAGCACATAATGGAGTCATATCAAAAGCAAGGAGGGGCAGCAGGAACCGTAAATCCTGGAAGTGCAAAATCTGTCCATTGTGAAACTTGTGCTGAAGGGAAACCAGATGTGGATGCTAGAGAGAGAGGGCAGGAGGGAAAGTGTGGTGTGGGGACTCTGAGAATGGGCCCTTGTGTAAGGCTAGATGTCCTGCTGTGTGTTGGCGGAGGCCCGAATTCAAGGGGCTCAGAACCATGGAAAGCAGGGCGGGTTTGCTCCTGGTGTCGTGGCTGACGGTCCAGTGTCCAAGGAAGAAGGCAGAGGCCAGAGAATTAATGTTCTTGTAGCTACTGTTTCAGCTGGACTAACAGACGTATTGTACAAGTTTTTCCTGAGTTTTTGTCTTTGAAGATGAAACATTTGGGGGCAGTTCTTTAAACATGTATTTGAGCTATCACAAAGAGACTAAATTTGTTTATCCTGTGGAGGAAAAAAAGCCACTAACACATGTGGAAATCCATTTGGATTGGGATGAAAAACATGATTATCCAAGTTGCCATCCTTGGCCTGAAATGGGGGTTTTATTTTATTCTAGTAAGCAAAATCCTCTATAAACACCAAGTTGAGCCCTTGCTGAGCGCCTGCTCTGTGCCGGGGTTGCAGGGCTGCAGGGGCTGCGGGCCAGAGGCTCGGCAGGATGTCTGCAGGCCAGAGAGGCCCTTGCCAGCAGGCTGAGAGAATACTTCAAATGAGTTACGGATGCGAGGATTCCAGATGGGGGGCTGTAAGGCAGTCCCATCCAGGTTGGGGATTGGGAATGCTTTCATGAAGCAGGTAGTGGAAATAGACCTTGAAGGATGAGGAAGGCTGCTCAGGTAGAGAGGGGTGAGTGAAGGTGACCCACAGGGACAGAGCAGCTGAGGTCCAGCCTGAGGTCAGAACACATGTGATGAGTCAGGGACTGGCTGGTTTGATGGGAGGTAGAGTATACACAGGGAATGTGGGCAGCAAGAGGGTATTGCGGAGAGCCTTGAATGCTGCATCAGGAACTCATAATTAATTTGACTGGAAAATTGGATTTGGTGCCTAGGTCTGTTTGAGGCCATTTCAACTCCCATTTCACAAACAAACAAACAAACAAACAAAAATAAGCAAAGAACCAAACAAATGATACCATTCTGAAGACAGTACAGCATCACTGAAGAGAAAAAGGGGCACATGGAACTTTCCATCCTTCCCAGAACCAGTCCAGGCTGTGCCTATGCTCAGGAACTTTCACATAATGACAGTCACACTGCATAATCCTGTGTACGCATCTTTCTTTGGGGCACACTGTTTCATAAACGTTGTATAATCCCCACTTTAAATGCCTAGGGAGGTTTAAAAGGTCCTAGGGTGAAATACAGATTTTATGAAATGTGAACAACTTCCAGCTAAATGATTTTAAATTTGGGGTTCTCAAAGAGTCTCTCTAGTTTATACTTGCAGTGGCTTGGGAAGCCCTTAGACCTTGGCTTCCCCATTTCCCTCAACCACATGCTCCCATAGTGCGACGAAAAGGGAACTGTGTCATGGTTGTCACAATCTGCTTGGTCCCTGATAGGTGGTTGGGCTGACACCAGGCACTGGGCTCAGTCCTGTAGGGGCTCCAGGTTAATTTTCCAAGTCAATATGCTGAAGGGCCAAGGCCCTGAAATATCAGCTTGTCAAAGTTAGTTTCTAGTAACTATTGGTAACGTTTATGGGCCTCTGCGTCTTGCTTAGTGTGCCCATTTTCAGTGTATTTGGTGGTTGACGCATTCATTCATACTTTGAATTTGGGATGTCCCATGTGGTATTGCAAAAAGGGAAGATTTTAAAGATGGATTTTAATTAATTAATTAATGTATTCATTTATTTATTTATTTTGAGGCGGAGTCTCACTCTGTCTTCCAGGCTGGAGTGCAGTGGCACGATCTTGGCTCACTGCAACCTCTGCCTCCTGCGTTCAAGCGATTCTCCTGCTTCAGCCTCCCGAGTAGCTGGGACTATAGGTGCCTGCCACCACACCCAGGTAATTTTTTGTATTTTTAGTAGAAACAGGGTTTCACCAAGTTGCCCAATTGGGTCTTGAACACCTGACCTCAGGTGATCCACCCACCTCAGCCTCCCAAAGTGCTGGGATTACAGGCATAAGCCACAGTGCCTGAAGATGCATTTCAAATCCAGTCTATTGGTTTTCATTATGAGGTAAATTCCCAGATTCGCTTTTTTTCTTTTTTTTTTTGGAGGCAGAGAAAAGCACATGTGGTGCCTGGAAATAGGGATTTGGGAAGTTCTTGTTCAGGGCTCCCTGTACCTACCCCATATCCATGGCAAGATAAAACCCTTTTAAGGATAGGGCTTTCCTTGTGCATATAGGGCCCCCAACATGGGAAGTCTGTGTGAACTGACTCCCAGGGAACTGGACCTCCCTCCTCTCCTTCACCCCATCAATGTGCAGAGGAACACCCTCTGAGCAAAGCCTGCCTGGGTTGCAGTTGGAGAGCCCTGAAGAGCTGGAGGAGGGCCTTTCCCATACCATCCCTGCCCATGGGCCCCCGGCCCCAGCCAGCCTGCAGGGCCTGAGAGCTCTGCATGGTCCCTGAGTGCTCTGCATGGTCCCTGAGTGCCTTTGCTCTGTGTCTGGGCCTGTAAAACTGCTTGGAGTCCCCAAGAATGCACCACACTCCTCTTGCAAAATCACCCTTTATTTGTGTGGTTTTTTTTTTCTTTTTTAAAATGAAGGCACCTGCTTCCCTTAAGCTCGGGGCTTCTCAGAGGGCTGGGGGCTGAGCTAGTGGAGAACAGAGACCTGCTGGGGGACCGTAAAGCTTGAACGTTTCCAGGGCTGCTGCTGGCCCACCCCCACCCCAACACCTGGGCTGGGGGTTACGCTGTTCCCTGTCCTGCAAAGAGGGTGGGAGGCTTTGGAGAAAAGACAGTAGGCTGGCTTTGTGAGACCTGAGATCCAGACATGCCATGGCTCTCAGGCAGGGCAGCCCAAAGAGGGCATTGGCTGCAGGCCTACTGTGTGCTTTACAGACAACATCTCTTTGAGTTCTCAACCCAGCCCAACGTTTGGCACATGCCCATTGGCGATGAGAATAAATGACTTTTTGGAAGTCACCCAGCCTGTGGGCAGAGCTGGCTGTGAACTCTCAGCCCTCCTGCCTCCAAGGCTTATGTGCCACCACAGCATCATCCTGCCTCTCAGTGCTGCCTGGCACTCAGGTAGGAGCCTCCAGGGTATCTGGGTGACCAGAGCTGCCTTCTCTCCAAAGCTTTCCCCTAACTGCAGGGTGCCTGTGATTCCACTATTAGGCTGCACTTCTCTGGGGTCCCTACACCCCCATGATGATGCAAGTGCAAAGCATCGGAGGTCACACAATGACCCTGCAGATATTCTCATGCCACTCTGGGAGGCAGGCATTCTGATCCCCTTTTAGGGTATAAAGAAACTGAGACCCAGAGCAGAGAAGGGACTTACTCAGGGCACAGAAGTGGGGCGCATTTGTTCTCAGTTGTTTGCCTGATGTCTAGAATAGTGCCTGGTGCATCACTTGGATGTTCGTGGGATGGTCCTTCTGTGCCATGGAGCATGACTCAGGACCTGGAGGCAGGAGCATGGGCCTACACCACCCATCATAGCTGCCTCCTGGGCCCACCTCCAATTTCAGTGGCAGCTGTGTTGGGCAGTTCTGACTCACCTCTCCCTGCCTCAACCCACCTGGAGTGTTCCATGTATCCTGCTTTCTTCTGCAGCCCTTGCTCCAGCCTACGCAGCTCCCATTGCCTTTCCTCAAACAGCCTGGAGATGTGGAAGGGGCTTTGGGTGGCCAGAGTGCATACCTCTGGGGCAGATCCCAGCCAATGGGGAGTGGGAGCTGGTGAGTGACTGTTCTGGCCCTGCCTTTCAAGGAGCGGTTCTGGGAGGCAATTGAATGCTTTCAGAGACCCTGGCAAAATGGGGGCCCTATTGCCTATACCTGTGACGTTGACACCTACCTTACCTTTTCTCCTTTTAGTCTCTCTCTCCCTGCTCCCTCCCTCCTGCTTCCTGGGTTTTCTCCCAAATAGATCACTCAGGCTCTGTGAGCAGAGAACCTAAGCTAAGAAGCTTCTTGGCTGAACCTGCCCCCAACTCTTCAGAGGCAGTGAGGAACTCCTGGGATGAGAGACTTTGTAGTATGAAAGGCCTTTGAGAACCACAAAGCTCTGTGTTTCTCAAAGAGAACCAGCTCTGCTTGTGTTAGAGTGGGAAACAGGCCAAGTTAGAGGACTGACTGGCCCAAGGTCCCTTAGTGCCAAGGCAGGACTAGAGCTTGGCATCCTATCTCTGAGGCAAGGATCTAGGGTGAGAAGAGGCTCCATGCCTGTCTCCTGGATTTGGTGAAGTGGTGGCAGGAGGAGAAACATGAGCTGATGTGCCACACACCTACTAAGCGCTGAGCCCTTCACCCCCGTGGCCTCATCAGGGAGGCGTGATGAAGCCTGGCCTATCAGGAACAGGTGTTTTCTGCTGCTCCAGGAGTGCTCTTCCATTCCTAAACATCTTGACTTTGTTCTGTCTCTGAAAGTTCATTATGAGATGTTCATGCCTTTGGGATGTAGTAAGTGCTCATCAGATTAGTACCAGGACTGTATCTGTAGAACGCATGTGTAACAGGTGTCACTGGCAAATGCACACCATTATAGAGCAGGGCGTGTTAAGGGCTCAGCTGGCAGTTCTTGAGGAAATAGCTTATGAAAGGTTAAATCTCTTGGAAAAGGAAAGTGGCAAGGTGTGACTTACTGGAAGAGGAAGGCAAGTCAGGAATGAGGGAGTGAGCGTGTGTGTATGTGTGTATGTGTGTGAGAGAGATTGAGAGAGAGACAGTGAGAGAGAGCACCACAGGTGTGTCCTGAAATGGTCTAGAGATGGCCCTGAGAGGCAGCAAGGTGAAGTGGGGGCGCTGGGAACTTTGGGGAGAGCTGGTTCCCATGCAGGTACTAGAGAGTGAAGAACAGACATCTGTGGCTTTCAGAAACTCTGAAACTGCCAAAAGCATCAATGCCTTAAGGCAGAACTCTCAGGCCCAGAGAGAAAGAGAGAGTGCAGTGTGGGGTAGAGCTTGAGAGAGAGAGATGCTTGGTATAAATGTTCTATAACTGATATGAATATCACTGGCTGTCCTGAACCACCACTCAAGCTCCTGGAGCTCTAGCACCTGTCAGGGGAAACTCCCCACCAGAGCGCAGCAGGACCCAGGCTCCCGGCTTCCTGACTCCTGTTCAATAGTGAGGGCTCAGGTCTGAGGACTCAGAGCACATTCTCCAGACTTTCAAGGTTGTATTGCATTGTTTCCCCCACACTCCTCCTTTCTAATTGACCAGTCCCTCATTTCTAGTCACGGCTGATGGAGTCCTCAGTGTTCTCCACTCCTGAGGTCAGAAGCCAGGGCTTCTTGATCTTGGAATCTGTAGGGCTATGTGCATGCCAGGGCCACAGGAAGATGCTGAGTATAGGCTTCTTGTTCCTGCAGAGGCTCACCTACAGCTGGTTTTCTGTGCTGTGACCCACAGTCAGCCACAGGCACAACGCATGTGTCTTAACCTCAGGTCAACACTCAATGGATATTTCGTGTTTCTAGCCTCTGGCAGATCCAATCAGAATAGGAGATAAAAATGGAGCTTTGATGGATCTGGGAAGCAATTCCATTTAATTAAGTAGCATTTGAAGTTGATTAAGCTGCATCTGTGGTTTCCAGCACCATAGACAAAGTTCCAAGGGCTTCTCCCAGGAGGCAGATGGAGGACAGCACCTTCAGGTACTGACTGATAAGCTAAAACTATTGCAGTGGTCCATTTCTGTGAGAACCTGGCATCCAGGGCTTTGAGGAGTAATCCCTACTCCAGATATTCTTTTATTAGATCTTGTACTTAGATTATGGATCTTGGAGATGTAATCGGTGGACCTTTGAAGTCTGATCATAGCGTTAGTTGTAATTAACAAACTAAATGACAGACAAACGTTCTGAAATGGGAGGAAGAGTTAATGGGGACATTATTGTTCTTTGTGGAATCATAGCTGGGAGAAATGTTGGAGTCAAGGCTTGCTAACTTCTGGGACCAGCCCCCCTGGTCACTGGCTGGATGGGACTGAATGCTTTGTGACCACAGGAACTGCATCATCTTGTTTACCTGGCACAGTATCTGATACACAGCATGGTCTTGCTAAATAATTACAGAATGAATGAACAGTCCCCCGAGGGATCGCCCTAGGTAAGAACACAAGGCTTAGTCAAGAGCAAAAGAGGAACTCTCAAACACGGTGACTTTAGTGGTCAAGGAGTCAGAGGGCTGCCACAATGACTTCATCTTCAATTTCTGAGGACCTGAGTATAAAAATCAGCTCTTTTAAAGCTTTGGTGTTGGCTGGGATAGACATCTATTTAGTTACAGAACTGTTCTTTGTTTAAATTTCCCTTGGGAGAAAGTGGCTTCAGTTGGGGATACTTAAGTAGAACCAGAGGCTTGGTGAAACCTGACACATCCCTGACCCCCAAGTCCCATTACAACCTAGAACACAGTAAGACACTGCGTGATGTGGTGGAAAGTCTAGGACTCTGGCACCAGAGAACACTAGCTCCAAATCCTGCTGTCTCACTCTCTAGCTGTGTGACTTCTGGCACTTGATCTCAGTTTCCTAATTTGTAAAATGGAGCCAGGTCAGTACCCTCATAGGATGGTTGTGAAGATTGCATCAGACTTACCCCAGTCCTTGGCATGTGGGAGGGGTCTGGACAGTGTTGGGGGGTCATGGTTGAACTAAACCTAACCCTAACTGTTCTTCCTCTTGGTTGGCCCCCGAGGGGAAGAGCAAAAGCAGAGCAGTAGGCAGCAAGGATGTCATTGTTGCCAAAGGGGTCAGTGAAAGGGAGTGGGTGAATACAAAACCTGGCCACACCTCAGCTGCTCTCATGGCATCACTGCTTGGAGGGTGCCCAGATCCCTCCTATGCATAGCATTTGACAGCATGAAGAGCACCTTCACACACAGGCTCAGGTAAGCCTTTTTGTCCTCCTGTTTTAGGCAGGAGGCCCAATGATCATGATGCATATTTCACAGATAAAGAAACTGAGGTGCAGTGAGGGAAAGGGTGCTGGAAGTTCAGTTAAGATAGAATCAGAACCTTGGTCTCTCAACTCCTAGTCCAGGGAAGCAGGCCTCAGCCTCATCGATCTGAGGCTAGGCCTGCTTGGATCTGAGGCTAGGCCTAGGACACTGTCTCAGGCCTCATTTCCAAACAGTCTCTGGTGGAGGCAGGTGGAGCCCTCCATCTTTAGGCAGTGTAATTCTGGTGAACCCGCCTCTCCCTTACCCTGCTCCACTCTCATGCAGCCCCTGTCACTTGCTGTGTTTGGAGACAAGATTTTATGGGCAGGGCTATGGGATTGCTTGCCTAAATCCTTGGGCATTGCCATTCCCACTGTATGTCCCTGGAGTTGTGGGACATGGTGATTCCACCCAACCTCATGGGCTCTAGGAGGTCAGAGCTGCCAAGGGCCCCACACTGGATTGGAAGGTTATTGATGGACAGGCACCGCCAACCAGGAACATAGAGCTTCCAATGGACAGACACCACTCACCATGGACATAGGCTCACCTATCCAGGGAACTCCCCCTTGGCAAGTTAGAAAAGCTGTCGTCTCTGCCACCTTGAAAACTTCAGAGTTTTGCTGGGTAGACATAACATTCATGTTTGTGGGACTGTTGTGTGGTGGCAGAAAGGAGGGGGTGAAGAGAGCAGGGGCTTTGAATTGAGATGGGCTTGCACATACATGCTAGCTCTGTTTCTTAGATGTGTGACTGCTCTGAGACTCCATTTCTTCATTTGTAAATTAAATGTAATTATTATATGCATCTCATAGTGATATTGTGAAGATTACATGAAGAAATACTTGTAAAGCCCATGACAGTGACTGGCACATAGTACATGCTCCATACCTGTTAACTGTCATTATCATAATTCACTCATTCAACCCAGGTTGCATCTATTCACACACGCATCAGTATAAGGCCCCTAGCAGGCACGATCACAAGCATGATGACTAAATGATCCTCTTGGTCCTTTTGGGCACCAGCCCTCCCAGAGTGGACATCATCAGGTGCTTTCTGTTTTCTGGGCACCTCCACCTGTCACTCGGCCAACCCCTTACCCTTGCCAGAACTGCCTCACTTAGGAGATCTGAGGCTAGGGCTGAAAAAGCAAGTCTGCACAATTCGTGAATTATTATTGATAGCCAAATAGTTACCCAACTTTATCTATTTTTGTGTGTATAGACATTTCATACAAAAATTTTAAAAGATTCTGTGAACATTCTGTGTATTTGATTTCCATGATTGGAGCCCTAGGGGTGTTTTTTCAGAATATTTTATGTAAAAGAGACAAGTGATAATTGTTTATACTCAATTGGTAACCATAGAGATGAAACTCCACCAGATCAAAGTATGAAGGTAATTAACTCCCTGCAAATTATAGTTGTTGAACTTATGCATAGAGACATGTGACTTCACTCATGGGCCAAGGAAAAATCTCTGGGGAAGGAAAAGGATTAGCAAGGACTTAACAGCAACACCATGTCCCCATACCTGTCAAGACCGAGGGTTTAGCCTCCATAGTCCTCAAAGTCAGATGTATCTTGACTCTCTTCACTTCCATTGTCTGAATGATCTCTTTCCTGACTCACTGAGCCGGAGGGTGTAGGCACTGAAATGAGCAGAGGTGCTCAGTTGTCCGTGGGGCTGCTGAGGAGTGAGTGGTTGTCAGCCCCTTCTTGCCTGCAATCTCCATTTGCCACCCCCTCCATTCTTGAATTTGGACAAGGGGAATTTTCTTATCCTGTGTAAACTGCTAAGCAAGTGGAGCTTCATGCCCCACTTTTCATTAGATTGACGTTCCTGAGTGCTCCCTCCATACTGATTGCACTGTCATTTTGGTAGCCTCCAAATGACCACAGGACAGCCTTTGGGAGACAGTTCTGCTTTAATGTGGTGTAGCGTAATGATTGGGGGTGCACTTGGCAGAGGGCGGAAACCCAGCTCTGCCACTGACTAGCTGTGTGACCTTGGGTGAGACATGCTAAGTAAGCATCTCTATGACTCAGTCGTCTTTTGAAAAAAGAGCCAATAGTAGGTTGTGAGGAGATAATGCATGTAAAAGCCCCAGCATAGTGCCTAGCACATCAGACAGGGCTGTTAACCCCAGACAGAGAGTCAGTGACTTGCTCAAGGTCATACTTAAACTTATAAGGTTGATTTGAGGATTAAATGAGTTAATGTATTAATATTTACAGCTCATAGAGTAGTGCCAGGCACCTATCTCTGTCTCTATCTCAGACTGGATTCAATGCAGGAAATTGAAACCAAGTTACAGATCTGAGCAAGAAGGGATTGGATACAGGGAATGAGGTACTACAAAATCATGGGACGGGCTGACAGGGTGGCCACTGATGGGCCTCTGGGAAGGTTTCCAGGACAATTCAGAAGTCACCCTCCAGGGTAGGGCTACCTGCCTCCGACCTGCCTCTGACACTGGAATTAAGAGCTCAGGACTCATTCTTACAGTTGGGATCCAGGTACCAGAAAACTGGAATCAAGACTGCACTTGCTGTTGCAGTTCCACCAGGACACTGCAGAATGGACACTGGAACCAGCTGCAAAGGACCCTGCTTGCCGATAGAAACAATCAAAGGAGATGCAAGGATGGCCTCCACCTCACTTCTGCTTCTCAAATCTGGTGTGAGTGCATCCAATTGGTGGCACATAGTTCACATCCTAAGCTTTAGCTACAAAAGAGTCTAGGAGTCTGGGAAATGTGTTGAGCTTTCCAAAGTCCCCACCTAGCTGGGTGCAGTGGCTCACGCCTATAATACTAGTACTTTAGGAGGCAGAGGTGGGCGGATCTCCTGAGGTCAGGAATTTGAGACTAGCCTGACCAACATGGTGAAACCTTGCCTGTACTAAAAATACAAAAATTAGCCGGGCATGGTGGTGCACGCCTGTAGTCCCAGCTACTCGGGAGGCTGAGGCAGGAGAATCACTTGAACTCAGGAGACGGAGGTTGCAGTGAGCTGAGATTGTGCCACTGCACTTCAGCCTGGGCGACAGAGCGAGACTCTGTCTTAAAAAAAAATCAAACCAAAAAACCCCAAAAAACAAACAAACAAACAAACAAACAAACAAAAACAACATCCCCAACTAGGAGAGTAGAATGGAGATGGAAAGAACCAGTCCAAAAGAACTCAATGCAAAGTGTTACCCACTAGGATGACTGCAAGTGATCAAAAAAAGTGACATAATTATTATCATTATTGTAGTTATGTTGGCTTTCCTGGGCAGCCTGGCTTCAGGAGGACTCACAAATTTGATTGTCCCCTATAAAACAATGTTAAGGATTTCCTTCTGCTTTAGGGGCTTCCCTTACCCAGTGGTTCTTCCTATTGCATTATCTCATTTAACAGCATCATCATTTCTCCCTCCACCATATTGCCTGTGCCAGGAACTTGGACCACTCTGACTTGTTTTCCTTCATCACTAACATGTTCACCCAACCACTCACCAAGCTTTGTATAGCTTCTACAATGGCATACTGTTAACTGAAGAATCATGAGGTTCATCAATATGAAAAGGAAAGCTTCATTTCTTATAAAGGGTTGCAGCCTGCAGGCTGGCTACCCTGCAGACTGGGAAGAATAGCCTGTGGCAGAAGCTGAAAGCAGGCACTTCAAAGAAGAAAAGAGTGAGGTAGGAATTTATGCTGAACAGGTCGGCTAAGTATATAAATATATTCAATAGGTTATAGGAGGAACTATGAATATTCATAAAGAGGGACACACACACGTGTAGTAAGCAAACATGCATGTTATATACATCCCATTTTCACTTTGGGGTGGAGTATTAACATTTAAATGCATTAAAATTAGGCTCTGTACATCATAAAGTGAAATGGAGGACACAGAGGCATCCTGTGCGCAGCGTCCGTAAACCCGCAGAACCAGTCTGTGGTCAGTGGTCTCTTATCAGGAAGGAATGCTGCTCAGTTGCTGTGTCAAAACAGCAAAGTAGAGGGGAGTGCAGCTGGGCTGGATTCTATTTAACTCTTAGGAAAGAAAGTCTAATGGCAGTGAGTGAAGGAGGGGATATAACGAGGTGTGTCTGACCTCCCTTCTTGTCATGGCTAGGAACTCACTATTTTAAGGCTTCTCTGGGGTCGTCTTGGCCAAGAGTGTGACTCATTCAGTTGGTTCGGGGGCTTAGGATTTTGTCTTTATTTCTAAATACCAACTCATCCCTCAGCCCATTGCCACAGCCCTGTCAAGTCTTCATCACACTCTTGGAGATGGACAGTGTGGCTGCCTTCTCCCTGGCCTCCCAGCTTCCAAGCTTATTCTCACCCAGATGGTCATGCTTGCTTCTCATTTTGGGAACTGCTGTCTGAGTCTGTGGCTGTACACATCCCTCCCAGGCTGTCTGAGTTGGCATCCTTAGAGCTCATGGATATTGGAGTGCCCTGCTCCTGTCAGATTCTGATAGGCAGTCTTTGGGGGTTTGCTGTAATCAGGTCACCCATTGTTCCCCTTTCTCTTCTTCCTTGGCCATGCACAAGTTGGAGGCTACTATGTCGTGTTGGGATCTGCAGGTAGTCCAGCCCTTTATCAATCACTGGGGCACTTCTAGAACAACTGGAAGCAGGAGTGGGCTGCTGGGGAAACCGAGGCTGGGAGTTGTGAGGCCCAGGCAGCACTGGCTGTGTGAATGGCCACTCCAGCTGCATGTTTCTTCCGCATGCACTCCTGACCACAGACCAGCACAAGAAGCTGCTTGTTCTTCCTCCCTCCCTTCCTTATTTCCTTCCTTCCTTCCTTGTCTTGTTCATTTTATCCAGCCAGTGTTTCTTGGTGCCACCTTTGGCCTGATACTGTATAAGGAGATGGCATGCAGGAGGAGCAGCCTCAGTTCTGGCCTTCAGCACTCCCAGGCTTGCCCAGGATGGGGCTGCCTCCCCAGAAGCCTTGTAGAACTTTAAAAATTTGGAGGATGTCAGCACATAGCAATGACCTTGGGAAGAGGAGTCTATTCCTGTCTGTCCCTGCCATAACATATCTAAGAAAAAAAAAAATTTGTATTTTTACATACTCCCCCCTCCCTTGGCCAACCCCCTTGGGGCTCAATATCTCACTCATCACTTTTGCTGTGTTTGAGTTGTCAAGGATACTTCTTCTGGCCTCATTACAGCTTTTCATGCTGGGAACTGTGTCTTTGGGTGTGGTTTTTGATTGATTAAAAGTAGGTTAAAGTAATGAGGTAGATGGAGGCGCTTCTAAGGGCCTTCACGGCTCTGATGCTGATGGATGAGACATTTCAAAGGAACAGCTTGGAGAGCAGATGAATAATGTGGTTCTCCTGCTCCCTGTGGGCAGGGCCTTCATCCCTACACTCTCGGCGGCTCACTGCCCAAGCCCCAAGGCTATAAGTTTGTGGATTTTGAGGATCCACAAGTCAGGGACTGAAGTGCTGGAGTCCTTTGAGGGGGTGTACCCTGGGACCCAGCTGGACTTTTCCACCGAATGGCTGGGTTGACAGGGAACACCTCTTCTCTTCTGCTCAGAATTGTGCCCATGGTGTCTCCCTGACTAACCTTCCTCGGGCTCCTACCCTTTTGTAGTGTTCACTTCTGTATCTTTGTTCCTCCTGCTTGGAATGCCTCTTCCTTCAGGGACTGCATTTATTTTTCACTGTTGTGTCCTCAGAACCAAACACAGTGCCTGGCACATAGGTGTTCAAGTGTTTTTCTTTCTTTTTCTTTTTCTTTTTTATTTATTTATTTATTTTTTGAGATGGAGTCTCACTCTGTTGCCCAGGCTGGAGTGCAGTGGTGCGATCTTGGCTCACTGCAACCTCCATCTGCTGGGTTCAAGCAATTCTCCTGCCTCAGCCTCCCGAGCAGCTGGGACTACAGGTACGTGCCACCATGCCCGGGTATTTTTTTTTTTTTTTGTATTTTTAGTAGAGACAGGGTTTCACCGTGTTTGCCAGGCTGGTCTTGAACTCCTGATCTCGTGATCTGCCCGCCTCGGCCTCCCAAAGTGCTGGGATTACAGGTGTGAGACACCGTGCCCGGCAAGTGTTTTTTGACTAACTGACTGACTAAATGGATGAATGAACAAGTTAATCCTTCCCCAGCTTCACAGAGTTGGTCACATAAGTGGGAAGTCAAAAAACCAACCACAGAAGACACTGAAGAGTGAAGGGCTGACCACTGTGGGGAGGAAGTGACTAGGGAAGTTCTGACTGCTGAGGTCACCCCATCCATGAGGCCACTCCATCCATGGGACAAGTAAGTCATTTAATGGCTCTTGACACCAAGGTGTTCATTTGTGATAATAACCGCTGCCTGCCTCCTGTCCTTGCAGCTCTCTGGTGGGGGTCATGTAAGAACACTTTGCATACTGTTTTGTGCACATGTGAGAGGTTGCCACTGCTGAGGGCTGGCTCTTCCCACAGGTACCTCTTGCTGCCATCCTGGGGAATCTGGCCTTTCCTTAATTCTCACCTTCCTAGACATCTCTGGGAACCTTCCAGGGAAATATTCTTGTATCCTTGAGCAGCTCATGTGTACTTGAAGAATTTGTCTTCACCTTGTCTACAGCTCCTAGGAGAAAGTGTCACTCTCCCCTCTCTCCATCTTGACTGGAACCCATGGGTCACACAGTTTTGAAGAAACTCCCTTTCCTCCCCAAGCTTTGAACTTCCTTACAGCTTTCTCTGGTGGGTCCCCCTCCGTTGCTTCCCTGGCCATCTCCTGCCGGACCGCAGGGACAGTGAGCTGCTCATCTGGACTTCTTGCCCTCTCTGATCTGTTCATCTCCCAACAGCTGCCAAAGCGAAGGCCTGGCTGAGCCAAAAGAAACTGTATTCTTGAATTCCTGGGGAGGTCACGTGTGCAAGCTTTGATGCCTGAAGACTAGAGTTTGAATCCAGCAGTGTGCTCCCTTGCTCAGTGACCCCGGGTGGTCACTTAATGTTTCTGGGCATTGGTTTCTTCTTTTTATAAAACATGGTTAACAATGTCTACTGCACAGGTTTATAGTGAGGAATAACTTCAATGTTAATCACTTGTACAGTGCCTGCCACTTAGTAGGAGCTCAAAGAGGATTAGTGCACCTGTCTCTGGCACATGCTAGACATTTATCCAGAAACTTCCTATCTCTTAATTTTTTGTAAATAATGTGTACAGAGCCAGGGCCCACAGCAAATACAGTGAGCCTATAACATGGTGAGAATCAGCTCTGATGAACAAAAGAGGATAACTTGTGTTTGGATTCCTGTATGCTTGTATGTGCTGCTAAAGGAATTGAGAACACTCAGTGAGGCCAAACATTTCCCTCACAAATGTGTTCACCAATGTACTTTCCCCAAATCATTTACAACCCCCTGCCCCAAGAGATTCCACATCAGTTCAGTGAGACTTTGCCACAGGTGAGTGGACTCCTGCAGACCTGGGATGGACCTGGCTTCCAGGAGGCTGCCTCCCCTGCCCTAGTCCCCATAAATGGGCTTATGTACAATGATTTGGTCATCTCTACTTCCTGAAGTTTTTGAGTTATGGGGTTAGGGGTTCTACTAACTAAGTAGGTTTAGTTACTAAGTAGAATATTTGTGTGTTTATTTTCTTATTGCAAAGCATTGCCACCGGGGGCTTTGTAGCCATCAGTCCTTGCATGGAGTTTTCTTTTTTTTTTCTTTCTTTTTTTTTTTTTATTATACTTTAAGTTTTAGGGTACATGTGCACAATGTGCAGGTTTGTTACATATGTATACATGTGCCATATTGGTTTGCTGCACCCATTAACTCGTCATTTACATTAGGTATATCTCCTAATACTATCCCTCCCCTCTCCCCCCACCCCACGACAGGCCCTGGTGTGTGATGTTCCTCTTCCTGTGTCCAAGCGTTCTTATTGTTCAATTCCCACCTATGAGTGAGAACACCTTGCATGTAGTTTTCTGAGTAAAGAGGCATTTCGCCAGATGGATATATGTCTGTTTCTCTGCTGGTCCCAGTTACACAAACTTGCACCTCACTGTCAGTCCATTCAGCTCTCACACCAGCAGGCCATTGCTATAGAGACTGAAACAGCTGAAAAGTGCACACCTGTGGAAACCTGAAGAAACCTGGAGGAACCTGTGCGCACGTCGGTTCCTTTGGTGGGGTCTCCCCTGACCAAATCAAATAGGCTCAGAGGGAAAACAGAAAAGTCACTCCCAAGCCTCCAGTCCAGGCCCATATCCTGGCTTGAGACTAATGTTCCAGAAGTTCCCCTTTTTGCCTGTCTCAGTCATACATTCATCTGGTTCCTTCTGTCCCTCTAGGCTCCTGAGGCCATGCTGGAATCCTCTTAGGAATTCCAGACACCAGCTCCCAAACCCTGCACCTGCACCCTGCAGCCTCACAGCTGCAGTGGGATTGCTTTCTGAAGACACTTTCATGAGGTTGAAGGTAAATGACTTCAGGCAGATGATTAGCCTAATTAAGCTTAATGCCTCCTGCAATTACCATGCTGGCTTTGAGGAGTGTCCCATTCCTCCCATTCAGCCTGAGGGCTGAGTAGAATCCTGATGAGGCAGGACAGGCCTCCCAGCAGGCCCAGCCCTGCCTCTGGCCTCATCCCTCTGACGGCCCCTCCCTGTGTCTGGTGGTGGGGGGGTGTGAGCCAGCTCAGAGCCCTGGGGAGCCTGACCTCCTCAAGTGCAGGCTTGGTGGTGACAGCCAGCTTCCTGCCTGCCTCACTTAGGGCCCAAGGAAGGGGGTTCAGAAACAGGGTGTTTCAGCCTTGGGGGAAGGACACAGCTCCCCAGACTTATTTGTTGAAAGAAGAAGGCATTCCTTTAGCAATGAGATGCTCATGGTTCTCTGGAGTGCTGGAAGAGGCCTCACTGTCCCTACAAGGCTCTGTGACCATGATCGGGCACCTTCTGTCACCTCCACTGTGAAGTGGGAGGTGGGAGGTGGAGGGTGGTGAGGTCTCTAACCTCTACCGGGATCAGGCCTTGTTGGTGTTTCCCCTGCCCCCCTCCCAGGCCAGTGAAATGAGTACAGGGGAAAGCAGACGGTGTGGAAAATGAAGAAAGAAATAAAACAAACAGCCTTGACTTATTGAGCCCTTGCTGGGTGCTAAATTCTTTGACATGAATTGTCTCATTTAATCCTCACAGTAACTCTGCGTGGTGGGTTCCGTTATTATGCCCTCTGTGCAGATGAGAAAACAGAGGTTTAGCAAGGTTTAAGAAACCTCAGAGTCAACCCCAGCCCGTCTGAGTCCAGAATCTGTCCTTTCCATCCTTGTGGATGAGGCACAGGTAGATAATTAACTGCATGAACAAGTAAATGAAAAACCAAAACCAACGAAAAGCAGTCTGTACTTTACCCAGCCCGGGGCCTGCTTGGGCCAGGTGCTTGATAGGCATCTCTCTGTCTCGTTAATCCTCACAGACATCCTGTCGGGCAGGTATAAGTGCCCCATTTTATTAATGAGAAATTAAGTGCAGATAAATCGAGCCTTTCCTGAAAGAATAAGTGGAGAACCGGCCAGTCCTGGGGCACTGAGGATGGGGAGGCCAGGGCTCAGAACACCTGTAGCCAACGGCTCCTTGCCCTTTTGATGGTTATTTCTTTGGCAGTTTTTGCCTCTGGTTCCCTATGAATAGTCTGTTTCAGTGGGTCCCACCCCAACCTTGTAGTTAACAGTTGAGATAACTGATGTTTGGGAAGAAGCTTTTTCCTACAATTGATACAAGAGTAACTCAGAGAGCTGGAGGGACTTTGACTAGAGGGGACTTTGAGGTCTTAAATTCAGCATTGCCTCAATCACAGGAGACCAAACTAGAATATTACGGAGTCATAAAAGGTCAGGTGTCCAAAGTCCACAGCAGCAGCCCAGCGTGGTGGTCAAGAGCATGGTCTTTGGAGTCAGACTGCCAGGCGTGAACTCCAGCTCGGCCACTTGCCTGCTCTGTGGTCCCTCAGCGTTTCCACCTGTAAGTGGGTAATAATAACACTCATCTCATAGGCCTGCTGTGGGGAGTTGTGTGCTTATGAAGCACTTAAAACAGTTTCTGGTGCAGAGTAAGTGCTATGTAGGTGTTCTTGAAATATAAACATTGAATGTCATTGAAAAATGCTTTTAAGTAATTTTGGGTATAAACTGAGCTGCAAAACTATATACATTATGCTTCTAATTTTCTTTATATGTATGCACTTATATAATTTGTAATAATGGCTATCTATGTTATGGAATTTTGGATAATTTTTATTTATTTATAACATTCTCTATTTTCTACAAGGATCAAGAATTACTTTATAATTTTAAAAATACAAAACAAAGACTTCTCTTTCATGCCGGCCTCCAGCCCCTATTCCCATTATGAGATTGGTTCTAAATGATGAGTACTGTATTCGTCTGAAAGGCTGGGAGGTCTCGTCTGGAAACATCCAAAGGATTTGCATCTTCTGAGTGTGAGGATGTGGCCGGGAGTGTTTGCGTCATGCCTGTTTGATTGCCTTGTCCACAGTGAGGATGCTTGGGGAGAACCTCTGGGTGTGGTCTGCCTTTTCCAGGATCTCATTTCTCCTGGGTTGTCTCCAGCTCCTGCAGAAATGCTGCAGGTATCCATAGAAACAATGGACACTCTTGATTTAGCTTACCTTAGGTACTTGCTTTTCAGAAATGAGAACATTTAACATCTTCTTCACTACCTCTACCACTGCCTGACTTTCTTGGTGGGAATTTGGCCATTCTGAAACACATATCTTTGGAAGTGGTAGGGAACTTGGAAATTGTCCTAAGTTTGGAACGATTGTAAAGTCTCTGACTGGGTGAGATATTTCTGCACTGTCTTGGATCCCGAGAAAATGTTTATTTATCACAGTACCAGACATGAGCAGAGAAATATCTGTGGTGTCACAGAAATTACAAGTTTTAGGGAGATGGACTTCTGGCTTGGAAAGGTATTGTCAAAGAGAAGCTTGCTGGTTGAAGCCAGCATTTTACATGTTACCTATTATTTTCCAATTTAAGATTCAGCTCAAGCAATGCATATTTGAATACCCCAAATGGGCTAGATTCTTTCCTAAGCAATGCCACTGCAGAGGACTGGGAGAACGATTTCAGCCCTAGGGGAAAGAAAAAAAAAATCTGGCCTTTCAGCAAAGGTGAACTGGCTAAAAAATCCTGAGACTGGATTTGCATTGACATGAAACTAAGTCAGGGCTGGGCCTGCTTCTGGACAGAGACCCAGTTATTTGGACCGGCTCCTGCTCTACCAGGCTTACCTTTTTCTTCCACATAAAATGTCTGCATTGTCAGGGAGGTGGTCTGGGTTGCAAGGCTATCTTGACAAGATAGGGGAGTATGTTAACTTGAGTCAAACCTGAAGTTAATTTGAGACCCCAGAAATGATAATAGTTTACTAGGATCTGACTTTTTCAACATTTTATTTTAAATAGTTGAGAAGCATTGATCTGCTGATAAAGTATATCACATTTTTAATCCTCTAAGTGGACAAATAACTCCACTATACATCTGCAGAGCACCACCAGGTCACAAAGTGACTGTGCTGTATCTATGGCAGGCTCTTTTCATCCTTGCTGCAGCCCTGTGAGCCAGCAGCATTGTCGGGTCTGTTTCACAGGTGAGAAACCAAGACTGGAGAAGGTAAGTGGCTTGGCTACAGGTCCCTGTCTAATGAGTGGCAGACCCTGAACAAGCCCCCAGCTCTTTTGTCTCTGAAATACCCAGGATCCATTGTCATCCCTGGCACACAGGGTGTGCTTTCTTTCAGGGTCAGTGAAACTTGCCAGCAAGGGAGTTCCTTGGAAAAACAGCATCACTACTTGAGGTGTCTTTGTATCTGTGGCCTCTGAACAAATCTCCCCAACCATAAATAAGAGGTTTTCCAGGCCCAGCGAAGCTGCTTTGAACATGTATTTGATTTGCTTTTATAGTTCAGAGGAGCAGTAAAATGGCTAAAATTACTACTGTGGCAATGAATTAGAATTCCTTGCGGACGAAACCCATAATTCTCTTCTGTTCCCTGCGTACTCCCCTTCTTTACCGTGTGTCCTGCCTTGGCTGCTCCTGGACTCATCTGACCCTCAAGAACTCTTACCCAGGGGACTTGGCCTAGACCTCAGGACCTCTCAGTGTCCACTGAGTTAACATATTTCCTCCTCCTTCTCATGCATGGCTGCCCTTCCAAAGGCGCTGCCTCTGAGAAGCACAGATTTCTGAATTCACTGTATTCACTGGTTTGGTTTAGAAGGTTCTCCAGACCCTTTCCTTCCCCTACATTCTTACACTGCTGCCCTTGAATTATCAATAGCGAAAATAGTGGACATCAAAGGTTGAATTTAATGATGACCTACTTATCAAGTTCCAAACAGATCTGTAAATACAGCTGATCTCCAATCAAGGAGACCAACTCATTTCCATGCGTGCATGCATGTGCCCATGCATACATCTATCCATGTGTGCACGCATTCATCCTTCATCTTCCTACTCATGGAATTTCAGCACCTGCTTGTGCCAGATGCTGTGTTAAGAGGTGAGGTATAACAGCGAGGAAGACCGTCCTGATTCTTACCTCTAGGAGGAGAGATCCTCCCAAACTTTACTCTAGAATGAGATGTGCTTCAATCAGAAAAGTGTAGGTTGCATGTTCTGTTGGTGATTGCCTTTAGAAGAAGAGCATGCACGCATCTCTGAGTGTATATGTTTTCCTGCTTCTATATGAAATAAGTTAAGCCAGCTGGAAATTGTATTAGGGAAAAAGAGAGAAATTTCTTTAGCTCAGGATTTCTTAGCAAATAGTGATTTGTTAGTTCCTAGTGGAAGTTCATCTTGGTGACTTCAACAGGGGCCCATTTTTACTTTGGTAGGTATGTAAATCAGCACTCACCAACAGTTGAAGTAGGAGGCAGAATTGGCTTATTTATGGGGCTGACATCAGGAGATTTGAGTTGTAGTTCCACTTCTGCCACTAACTTCTGTGGGATCTGAGGCAAGTCTCCTTACATTATTCTGCCTCTGTGTCTTCATTCTTAAAGTGGAGACTATACTTGTTTTCATAGTTCTTAAGAATATTATACAGATGTGAACATGTGTGTGAATTTTTAAATAAATGCGAAGCAGTGGAAGAAATGTACTTGAGTGAGTCTTTTGATAAATGGTCCAACCTCAGAGATGTGTTCACAGCTGTTAGGACCAGCACACTTGTTGCCTTAGTTAGAGTGGCATACATCTGGTTTGCCCAGACAGTCCTGATTCATGCCCAAACTCCTGGCAAAAGTATTAAGACTGATCCTTTATATGCTCAAGACTATCTTGATTGGGAGGAGAAATCATATGGTTTTCTTCCTATAGAGGACATGAACTAAGCAGAAGACTAACCTCTGTCTCAGTGGCACGAGTTCTGTCATGTTTTAGGTTCATCAAATGATGGTGGTCAGAATGGGACCAGCACCAGCCTGAGATCAGTGCTTGAGTATGTATAGCTCAAGTTAGAAGTGAGCAGCTGCTGTCCTTTCCTCTCCATGAGCGATGACTCTGCAGTTAACCTAGAGTGTCTCCAGATGAGCCAGCCAATGAGGTGGTCCCAGAAAGCTGGGTCCACTGGAGGAAGGGCAGATTTCTATGTGGGGCTGCACCTGTCTTCTCCCCCTTCCAGCCATGGCTCTGCAGTTACAGGGCACATGCTGGAGCATGCAGGTCAGTCGTGCCTGGAGGTGCAGTAACTTGATGAGGTTGCTGCACCGTGGCCAAGACAATGACTGATAGAAGTGGCTAGGCTGAGCAGGAAATGGAGGGTGCCTTCTTATGTCTCCACCCTCCCTGTTCTCCCAAGGCTGGCCAAGCTAGAGTGAGAGGAAATTAGTGAATTGTCATTGGTTCCTGAGGCCCCTGACATCTGTCAAATGTGAGAGGGATAGTGTGTGTCCTTTGCTGGACTTGCTGCTTCTTGGGGTGACCTGGGACATAACTTTAGATCTCAGTTGGAGGAAAGAGCATGAAGATGTCTTGTCTTGGCCCTTTATCTATGGATATCTGCCATGTTGGGCTCCTATTTGGAAACAACAGCTGGCACTTTGGATGCTGAGCTTCAATTGGCATGACCTGATATTTTCTGGAGGTGGAAGGGGCATGGGTCTTAAAGTCCTAATGTCTGAGTTACAAGTTTGGCTCACCACTGACCCACTCTGTGGCTTTGGGCTAGTTGTGCTTCTTCCCCAAACTTGTTTTTCCATCTCTAAATTGGGATTAATTTTTACCCCAGTGATCTCATACCACCTCATCTATCCCTCACTCAGGAGGTTAAGGAGCTTTGTGAACTCACAAGGTTACTTTATTTACTCACTGAGTATACACTGAGCACCTGTCATGTGGCAGCATGTGGAGGGTGCCAGGAATACAACTGACTGAGACAATCATAGCCTTGGCCCTCATGGAGCTGCTGTTTCATGAGAAGAGATTAATGGTGAACGACTAAATAAACTGGCAAATAAAATAGATCCCAGTTTAAATAGTATGAAGAAAACATACAAGTTCTGAGATACATACAGGTGCCTGAGTGAGGGAAGGGGTACTGTTCAGACGAGGTGATTGGAGAAGCCTCATCTCCGAGGGTGACTTTTATACAGAGACCCGAACATGACCAGACAGCTGTGTAGAGTTGCAGAACCATATTCCAGACAGAAGGACGCAGAATGAGTTCCATTGACATCTCTGGCAGGTGGTTTACAAATCTTCCTTACAAGGATCATGGGAAGTAATCTGAGACCGCTGGGTTACAGATTAACCCATGTCTAAGATAGGTAAGTGGAAAAAGCAAAGCGCAGAACAAGCTGCATAACTTATTATCATCTATATAAAAAGAGAATACGTGTACATTCATATATGCTTGTATATTTGCAGATATCTCTAGAAGGATATACCAGAAATTGGTGGTTATAAGTAAAAAGGGAGTCTTAGGGCCTATGGTGAAAAAGAGACTCACTTTTAATTGCATATCTATTTTTACTGTTTGATTTTTTAAACCACGTGCATATACTACTTTAGAATAAGCTCACTTTTATAAAAATATGTATACTTATTTAAAGTAAATGTTTGTAGGCCATTTGGTAGCAAAAGAAAGACAGGTGTATGGGAGCATGGGTGTGTGTGGAATTTCCCAGGTGCCAGGAAAACAAGCCAGGTCTGGAACTGAGCAGTGCCTGGGGCCAGCTTCAGCATGGAGAGCCCAGGAAAGGGGGGCACGGTGACCCCAGGCATCCATCCACACATGCACAGACATATTTCTGTGGCCTTTCTTCTCACTACACCTGACAGGGGTGCCCATCTCCCCTCTCTTGTACTTCTGCTTAAACTCAATAAATGTGTTTATTTGGGCTTGAAAAATCACAGCCCCAACCCTCACATATGTGCTGACTTTTAATATAATTATTTATGTGCACATTTGATTTTTTTTGCAGGATTAACCCCTAGGGCTCCTGCCACAGAGCCTCATGCCTCATGTAGTATTTAATATGTGGAACATATATAACAAATATTTACTTACCCTGATAGGTTATTTATTTTTCCCTTTCCATGTCCTTTCCAGGGTAGTGAAGACATTGACAGCAATAATTTCATCAGATATTAGGATGAAAACTTCTAGTAAGTTTATAGAAAGCCAGTTGAATTATTGTGGAATGAGGTGTTGAGGTTAATTTAATCTTCTGTTTTACTGTCTGGTTTACTCCCTTTCTGTTGTTGAACTTCCAAAAGCATGATTATGTTTACTTTCCTGCCTAAAACTTCAGTACTTGGAATCCTCTCCTCTCCAGAACAGAGCTGACAACCACTGAATAGAAGGAAAAGTTTAGTGAGCAGGTAAAATCATCCAAGGTTTACCATATAATAAGACTTTAATCTTACTCATATAGAAAATGCTTTCTCAGAGCTTATTCTCATGTTATACATAACTTTAATGAGTAGAATTTTCTAATTTATATGTCTACAAAAATTTAGAAGGGTAGAGGAATAAGCAGATACTTTGACATTAGCAAGACATGACAGCCTAATAACATAGAAAAGACTTACAAAGCGCAGAAACTCAATTTCAAAAAACATAGTGTTGAGGGATGGATTAATAAAGGTGGGAGTGTTCCATGTGTCTGGAAACATTACAGTAATAGTTGTACAATCAATGATTCTGAATCTTCAATGTAAATTATGTTCTAAATCTGTTTAAAGAAGACAGAAGCCAAGCAACAAATTTTAGAAAGATGTTTTAAAATTAGAAATGGTTAAAAATTGTAAATGCTATGGGGCAAAGAATGTTTTCTTAACACTTGTCAGGCTGGGGTGCGGTGGCTTGTGCCTGTAATCCCAGCACTTTGGGAGACTGAGGTGGGCAGACCACTTGAGGCCAGGAGTTCAAGACCAGCCTGGCCAACATGGCGAAACCTTGTTTCTACTAAAAATACAAAAACAAAATTAGCTGGTCGTGGTGGTGTGCGCTTGTAGTCCCAGCTACTCAGGAGGCTGAGGCGGGAGAATGGAGCTTGCAGCGAGCTGAGATTGTGCCACTGCACTCCAGACTCGGTGACAGAGCGAGACTCCATCTCAAAAAAAAAAAAAAGAGAAAAAAGAAAAAAAAGAAAAAAAAAGAGAAAAAAAGAAAAAAAAGAAAAGAAAAGAAAAGGAAAAAAGAGAAAAGAAAAAAAAAGAAAAAAATAAGCTGGGTATGGTGGCATGCACCAGTAATCCCAGCTACTAGGGAGGCTGAGGCATGAGAATCGTTTGCACCTGGGAGGTGGAGGTTGCAGTGAGCTGAGACTGCACCTCTGCACTCCCACCTGGGTGACAGTGTGAGACTCTGTCTCAAAAAAACACAAACAAACAACCTCACTTGTCTATACTAACAACCAACATTGTAGAAAATAGGGAAAGAATAGAGATATTCCTATTAAAAGCAACAATATGATAAGAATGTTCCCGCTTATTCCAACCTCTACTACTTAATATGATTTCATGCAATAAGGCATGGAACCCAACAAAAGACACAGCTGTTGAAAAGAAATGAAATTGTCATTATTTAAAAATTATGTAGTTACCTTCCAAGAAAACTTAAGAACATTGATAGAAATGTTATTAGCATTAATAAGAGAGTTCATTAAGGTGCCCAGGCAACATGAACGCTTTATATGCTGTGGCTTTCCTATGTATCAATATTAGCCACTTGAAAATGCTGTAATACAAAATATTTCATTTAATTGTCTAACATATAAAATACCTAAAATAAGCAGAATAAAAAATAAGTTGGACAAATTTTAAAAATTACAAAACATTGCTGAAAGTCATTAAAGATTATTTGAATTGGTGGAAAAGAATACCATGTTTATGAATTGGAAGACTGCATATTTTCTAATTGATGCCTACTATTTTACATATTTATGGGGTACATGTGATACTTTGTTGAATGCGTAGAATGTATAATGATCAAATCAGTGTTGCTGGGGTATCTATCGTCTTGAGGATTTATCATTTCTGTGTGTTGGGAACATTTCAAGTTCTCTTTTCCAGTTACTTTGAACCATACAATTTATTGTTCTTAACTTTGCTACTGAACATTAGAACTTATAACTTCTATCTATCTGTATCGTCTGTCCCCATTGACCCACCTCTTTTCATCTCTCCACCCCTGCCCTGCCACGTACACACACTTCCCAGCCGCTGGTATCTATCATTCTACTCTCTATCTCCAGGAGATCAACATATTTAGCTCCCACATATGAGTAAGAACAATGTGAAATTTGTCTTTCTGTGTCTGCCTTATTTCACTTAACATGATGACCCCCAGTTCCACCCATGTTGCTGCAACTTATAGGATTTCATTCTTTTGTATAGCTGAATAGTATTCCATCTTCTTCATGCATTTGTGGTTTATGCATATGTGGTTTAGTATACCACGTTTTCTTTATGCATTTGTCCATTGATGGACCTTAGATTGATTCTATATCTTGGTATTTGTGAATACTGCTGCAATAAACACGTGAGCACATATATCCCTTTGATATACTGATTTCTTTTCCTTTGTATGAATATCCAGTAGTTGGATTGCTGAATTATATGGAAGTTTTATTTTTAGTTTTTTGAGAAATCTTCATACTGCTTTCTATAGTGCCTGTACTAACTAATTTATGTTCCTACCAACAGTGTATGAGTACCCTTTTCTCCATATCCTCACCAGCATCTGTTATTTTTTGTCTTCTTAATGATAGCCATTCTAACTGGTCTAAGATCATATCTCATTGTGGTTTGACTTGCATTTCCCTGGTGATTAGTGATGCTGATCATTTTTTCATATACCTGTTGTCTATTTGTATTTTTTTGAGAAATGTCTATTTAAGTCCTTTGCCCACTTTTTAATGAAAATATTTTTTGTTTGCTTGTTTTTTAATGCTGAGTTGTTTGAGTTTCTTGTATATTGTAGACATTAGTCCTTTATTGGATGAATACTTTGCAAATATTTTATCCCATTTTAACAGAATGCCTCTTCACTCTGTTGGTTGTTTACTGTGCAGAAGCTTTTAAGTTTATTATAATTTCATTTGTCTATTTTTGTTTTTGTTGCCTGTGCTTTTGCAGTCTTAGCTATAAAATCTTTGCCTAGGGCCAAAGTCCTGAAGCGTTTTCCCTATATTTTCTTCCAGTGGTATTATAGTTTCGGGTCTATATTTAAGTCTTTACTTAATCTTGAGTTGATTTTTGTACATGGTGAGAGCGGAGTCCACTTTCATTCTTCTGGATATCCAGTCTATGGATCTATGGATATCCATTCTTCTCAGCGCCATTTACTAAGGAGGGTATCCTTTCCCCAGTGTATGCCCTTGGCACCTTTGTTGAAAATCAGTTGACTGTAAATACATGGGTTTATTTTTGGATTCTCAATTCTGTTCCATTGGTCTGTGTCTGTTTTTATACCAACCCCACGCTATTTTGGTTACTGTAGCCTTGTAATATATTTTGAAGTTAGGTGGTGTGATGCCTCCAGATTTGTTTCTTTTGTTCCAGAATTCTTTGGCTGTTCAGGCTCTTTTATGATTCCATATGAATTTTAGGATTGTTTTTTCTATTTATGTGAAAAATGACATTGTTATTTTGATGGTGATTGCATTGAATCTGTAGATTGCTTTCGGCAGAATGGTCATATTAATAATATTAATTCTTCTAATTCATGAGCCTGGGATGTCTTTCCATTTGTTGTGTCCTCTTCAATTTCTTTCACCAGTGTTTTGTAGTTTTCCTTGTGGAGATCTGTTACCTCTTTGGTTAATTTTATTTGTAGGTATTTTATTTTTTGTAGCTATTGAAAATAGGATTGTCTTCTTGATTTCTTTCTTAGCTAGTTCCTTGAAACACTACTGATTTTTGTATATTGATTTGTTACTCTACAACATTACTGAATTTATCAGACTTAAGAGTTTTTGGTGAGTCTTTTCTAGATATAATATCATATTATATGCAAACAAGGACAATATGACTTTCTCCTTTCCAGTTTGGATGTCTTTTATTTCTTTCTCTTGCCTGGTTGCCCTAGCTAGGACTACCAGTACTGTGTTGAATAGGAGTGGCAAAAATGGGCATCCTTGTCCTTCCCCCAATTCAGTATGCTCTTAGCTGTGGGTTTGTCATATATGACCTTTATTATGTTGAGTTATGTTCCTTCAAATGCTTAATTTGTTGATAGTTTTATCCATGAAGGGATGTTGAATTTTATTAAATTATTTTCCTTCACCTATTGAAATGATCATATGTTTTTTCCCTTTTATTCTGTTCATGTGATTTACCACATGTTTGATTTTGTATATTGAATTATCCTTGAATCCCTGGGATAAATCCCACTTGATCACAGTTGATATGGTTTGGATTCGTGCCCTTGCCCAAATCTCATGTCAAATTGTAATCCTTAGTGTTGTAGGAGGGCCCTGGTGTGAGATGATTGGAACATGGGAGTGGATTTCACCCTTTCTGTTCTCGTGATAGTGAGTTCTCTTGAGATCTGGTTGTTTAAAAGTGTGTAGCACCTCCCCCTTTTGTCTCTTCCTCCTGCTTCAGCCATGTAAGATGTGCCTGCTTTCTCTTCACCCTCTGCCATGATTGTAAGTTTCCTGAGACCTCCCAAGCCATGCTTCCTGTGCAGCCTGAAGAACTGTGAGCCAACTAAACCTCTTTTCTTTATAAATTACCCAGTCTCAGTTATTTCTTTATAGCAGTATTAGAACGAACTAATATAGAAAATTGGTACTGAGAAGTAGGGCATTGCTATAAAGATACCTGAAAATGTGGAAGCAACTTTGGAACTGGGTAATGGTTGGAACACTTTGGAGGGCTCAGAAGAAAATAGGAAGATGAGGGAAAGTTTGGAACCTCCCAGAGACTTGTTAAATGGTTGTGAACAAAATGCTGATAGTGATATGGACGGTGAACACCAGGCTGATTAGGTCTCAGATACAGGTGAGGAACTTAATGGGAACTGGAGCAAAGGTCACTTTTGTTATGTGTTAACAAAGAGGTTGGTGGCATTGTGCTCCTCCTCTAAGAATCTGTGTAACTTTTAACTTGAGAATGATGATTTAGGGTATCTGGTAGAAGAAATTTCTAAGCAGCAAAGCATTCAAGATATGGCCTGGCTACTTCTAATACCATATGCTCACATAAATGAGCAAAGAAATGACCTGAAACCACAACTTACATATTTAAAAGGGAAGCAGAGGGTAAAAGTTTTGGAAAATTTGCAGCCCGGCCATATGGTAGAGAAGAAAAACCCATTTTCTGGGGAGGAATTCAAGCCAGCTGCATAGTTTGCATAACTGAAGTTTGCATAACTGAAAGGAAAGCAAGTATTAACAGCCAAGACCATGGGAAAAAGTCCCTGAAGGCATTTCAGAGACCTTTGAGGCAGCCCCTCTCATCTCAGGCCAGGAAGCTTAGGAGGGAAGAGTGGTTTTATGGGCCAGCCACAGGGCCCTGCTGCCATATGCAGCCTTGGGGCACTGCTGCCTGCATCTCAGCTGCTCCAGCTTCAGCCATGGCTCAAAGGGTCCCAGGTACATGGGCTGCTGCTTCAGAAGGTGCAAACCATAAGCCTTGGAGGCTTCAGCTTGGTGTTAAGCCTGTGGGTGCACAGTGCAAGAGTTGAGACTTGGGAGCCTCTGCCTAGATTTCTGAAGATGTATGGAAAAGCCTAAATGTCCAGGCAGAAGACTGTCACAGGGGCAGAGCCCTCATGGAGTACCTCTACTAAGGCAATGCAGAGGGGAAATATGGGGTTGGAGCTCCCACATGGAGTCTCCATTGGGGGACTACCTAGTGGGGCTGTGAAAGGAGTTTCACCACCCTCCAGACCCCAGAATGGAAGCCACACTGACAGCTTGTACCGTGCACCTGGAAAAGCTGCAGACACTCAGTGCCAGCTCTTGAGAGCAGCCATGGGCACTGAGCCCTGCAGAGCCACAGGAACAGAGCTGCCCAAGGCCTTGGGAAAATACTCCTTGCATCAGTGTAGCCTGGATGTGAGACATGGAGTCAAAGGAGATTATTTTGGAGCTTTAAGATTTAATGACTGCCCTGGTGTGTTTCAAACTTGCATGGGGCCTGTAGCCCCTTTCTTTTGGCTGATTTCTCCCTTTTGGAATGGGAGCACTTAGTAACTAACTTGTTTTTGATTTTACAGGCTCATAGGCAGAAGGGACTTGCCTTGTCTCAGATGAGACTTTGGACTGTGGAATTTTGAGTTAATGCTGAAATGATTCAAGACTTGGAGAACTGTTGAAAGGGGATTATTGTATTTTGCAATGTGAGGAGAACATGAGATTTGGGAGGGGTCAGAGTGGAATGATATGGTTTGGATTTGTGGGAGAACGAACTAATACAATAGTATATTACTTTTTTGATGTGCTGTTGGATTTGGTGTGCTAGTATTTTGTTAAGAAGTTTTATTTCTATGTTCATCAGGGATATGACCTGTAGTTTACTTTTTTGTTGTGTCCTTATCTGGTTTTGGTATCAGGGTAATGTTGGCCTCATAGAATGAGTTAGGAAGAATTTCTTCTTTTTTAATTTTTTGGAATAGAGGATAATTGGTGTTATTTCTTCTTTGAAAATTTGGTAGAATTAATCAATAAAGCCATCCAATCCTAAACTATTCTTTGTTGGGAGACATTTTATTACTGATTGAATCTCATTATTCATTACTGGTCTGTTCAGGTTTTCTATTTCTTTCAGATTCAATCTTGGTAGGCAGTGTGTGTCAAGGAATTTATCCATTTCCTCTAGGTATTCTAGTTTTTCAATATATAGTTGTTCATAATATTCTCTGATGATCTTTTGTATTTATGTGGTATGAGTTGTAATGTCTCCTTTCTATTTCAGATTTTGTATATTGGGGTCTTATCTTTTCTTCTAGGTTACTGTAGCAAGTGATATATCAATTTTGTTTATTTGTTTTTAAGAAAATGACTTTTTATTTCATTTATTCTTTGTATTTTTTAGTCTCTATTTTGTTCAGTTCTGCTCTTATCTTTATTATTTATTTTCTTCTACTAATTCTGGGTTTGGTTTTATCTTCCATTTTTGGTTAGTTGAGGTTTACCATTAGATTATTTGAAATCTTTCTACTTTTTTGAGGTACGCATTTATTGCTGTAAACTTCCCTGTTAGCACTGCTTTTGCTATATCCTGCAGGTTTTAGTATGTTGTATTTTGACTTTCATTTGTTTCAACAGTTTTTAAAAAAATTTTCTCTTTAATTTCTTCCTTGACCCAGTGGTCATTCAGGGGCATGCTGTTTAATTTTAATGTATTTGTACAGTTTCCAAAGTTCCTCTTGTCACTGATTTCCACTGTGGTCTGAAAAGATACTTGATTGATTTTGGTTTTAAAAAAAGTTTTTTGAGACTTGTTTTGTGCCCTAACATATGATTTATTATCTAGAATGTTCTGTGTGCTCATGAGGAGAATGTTCTTTAAATTTCTCTTGGCTCCATTTGGTCTAATATGCAGTTTAAGTTCGATGTTTCTTGCTAGTTTTCTGTCTAGATGATGTGTTTAATGCTTAGAGTGGGATTTGTCGCCCAAGTATTATTGTATTGAAGTCTGTATCTCCCTTCAGATCTAATAATTTTTGCTTCAAATATCTGTGTGCCCCAGTGTTGAGTGGATATATATTTAGAATTGCTATATCCTCTTACTGAATTTATCCCTTTATCATACAATGACCTTCTTTGTCTATTTTTACTGTTTTTGACTTAAAGTCTGTTTCATCTGGTATAAGTATAGCTATTCCTACTTACTTTTGGTTTCTATTTGCATTGAATATCTTATTCCATTCCCTTATTTTCAGTCTATCTGTGTCCTTATAGGTGAGAAGAGTTTTTAGCAGGCAGAAAATAGTTGGATCATTTTTTTTTCTATTTCAGCCAATCTCTATCTTTTAAGTGTAAAGCTAATCTGCTTACATTCAAGGTTATTTTTGATATGTGAGGGCTTATTCCTGTTATTTAAAAAGTTGATTTCTGGTTGTTTTGTATGTCCTTTGTTCCTTTCTTTCTCTCTTATTGTTTATCATTGTGGTTTGATGGTGTTCTGTAGTGGTTACATTTAAGTTTTTTCTTTTCTTTGTTTGTATGTTGTATTTGCTCTACCAGTGGTTTTTATGTTTTCGTGATGGTAGTTATAGTTCTTTCTCCTCTGGGTGTAGGACTCTTTCATGCATTTCTTGTAGAGCTGGTCCAGTGGTGATGAATTTCCTCAGCATTTGCTTGTCTGGGAAAGACTTAATTTCTCCTTCATTTATGAAGGAAAATTTTTCTGGGTATAGTATACTTGAGTGGTAGTTTCTTTCTTTTAGCACTTTGAATATATTATATCATTCTCTCCTGGCCTGTAAGGTTTCTTCTGAGAAATCTTCTGTTAGTCTGATAGGGGTTCATTTATAGATGACTAGATGCCTTTCTCTTTTTTTTTTTAGAATTTCTCTGTCTTTGATTTTCAACAGTTTCACTAACATATGCCATGGTAAAAACCTTTTTGAATTTTGTTTATTTTAGGGAAACCTGAACTTCCTGTATCTGGATGACTAAATCTCTGGCTAGACTTGAGATATTTTCATCTTTTGCTTTATTTAACAAGTTTTCTAACTCTTTTGTTTTTTTTTCACCTTCTGGGACACCAAAAATATGAATATTTGGTCACTTTATGATGTTTTATGTGTCACAAACACTTTGTTCCTCATTCTTTTAAAATTCTTTTTCTTTTAAAATTTTTGTTTGACTGGATTATTTTAAAACACCTGTCTTCATGTTCTAAGATTCTTTCTTCTGTTTGATCTAATCTATTATCAAAGCTTTCAAATGTATTTTGTATTTCGTTTAGTGAATCCTTCAGTTCCAGAATTTCTATTTGGTTCTTTTTTTGTGATATCTAGCTTTTTGGTAAATTTCTCATTCATACCTTATTTTTCTGAATTATCTTGTATATCACTGAACTTCTTTAGTAACACTATTTTGAATTCTTTAGCTGGGATTTCATAAATTTCTTTTTGATTGGAATCTGTTGGTGGAGAGTTATGGTGGTTCTTTTGGCAGTATTGTGTTTCCTTTCTTTTCCATGTTTCTTGTGTCCTTATGTTGATATCTGCAGATATGGTGTCATGGTGTCACAGTCACTTCTTCCAATGTTTTGAATTTGCTTTCATAGGGGACAACTGTTTCCTGAAGATGCATCTATGCTGTTCATTGGGTAGGGTACTTTGGCTTTGATTCTGGCTGTGTTCAGTAGTGTAGTCTGTATATGATTTATTAGCTGTAAACAGTGTCAGTGGTGTCTATGATTTTCTTGGTGGCTTGGGGTATGGTTGTTAGGGGAGGCTATGGTGAAGATTTTTTGAGGGACTGGGATGCCAAGTGGGCCATACTTTGGGGACCTGAGGTGGTATCATTTGGCTGAGTATGCCTGTCCTTGGGTCCCACAATGATGTTCACTGGATTTGATGTTAGTCCAGGCAGGCCCATTCTTGGGCCTCCAGGTGGCTTGCTTGGGTGCCAGAAATGGCAACAGAAGTAGGTTGGGCAGGTAGGTGGGCTCTTGTGCCCCTGGGCAGCAGGAATGGCATGAGCAATGGCAATAGCAGTGGTCAGACAACCTTCTGGGACCCCAGCAGTCCATGTTTATATTGGCATGGTTCTGACAGCTTGGACAGGTAGGTCCCCAGAGCCACAGGTGATGCATGTGGGTGGCTGCCCACTATGTTGGTGGCAGTAGGTTGAGTGGACCTGACTTCAGACCCCAGGAGAAGTCCTCAGATGTCACTGGTGGTGGGCTAGGCTGGGCAATCCCCAGACCCCTGGATGGTATGCTTGGGTGTCATGGGGATGGAGCTGAGCTGGGCAGACCTTCCTTCAGGCCACCCAGTGGTATATATGGGTGCTGACTTCAGTAGTCAGGGGCAGGGTGATCCCCAGGCTATAAGCTTGCACAGGTAGGGCAGCAGTGTCTGTGTTGTAGTCCTAGTCCTGCTACTGGGGAGAGCAGGCTTGCTTTTTCTGGAAGCACCCAAGATAGGAAGCTTTCATAGGGGGTTGCAATCTTTACTCATACTTCAGCCCTGCAGCAGACTGCAGGTGGTAATTGCAGGCAGGGGAATTTGTCCTTGGGACATGAGAAAATGCGTGGCCACTCCTCTGCTTGGGGAGTGGGGTTGTTGCTCCTGACTCTCACCTCAGCCCAGTGGCAGGACAGGACACAGTCTAGTGGGAGCTAGGCTTTTAAAATGGCATTGTGCTGCAGCTGCTTCAGACTCCAAGGTGTGTGAAAATCAGTGTGAGCTCCCTCTCTAGAGCAGTGCAGTCTCCAGGGTGCTCCAAATGTCATACTTGGGGCTGCGAGAGTTGAGGGGCTCTCCCATGGCTAGGATTGTAGATGTGTAGTGGGAATCTGGACTACTGGAGATCTCTCTCTTACCCTTTCCCCGCGTTAGGGAGCCTCTCCAGACTCATGGCCAATCCCAGCTAAGCAGGCTACCTCCCTTCCTTCTCCTTCCAGATGATCTATTCAAAGTTTGATTATCTACATGCTATTTTGGTTCCTCTTTGTGTAAGATGCATCTGGTCAGCCATCTTGAAGCCCCTTCTAGGACTGAGTATTTTGAATGTATGTGACAAACAGGGCTGCATGCTGCCAAGAGGAAAAGTGCTATAGTTAACTGGATCCAAGTGCCAGCTTTACTACTTACTGGATGTGTAATCTTGGTTAAATTGCTAAATATCTCTGGGCCTCAACTTTCCCATCTACAAGGTTTCTGTGAGTTAATATGTGTGAAGGGCCTAGAGCAGTACCTGCTACATGGAAATGGCTCAGTAGATAGTAGCTGTCATTTTGATACTAATTTTTCTAAATTATGTTTTCAGTGTATGGGAATACCAAGCAAAATTCTAAAAGGATTTTTGGGAGAAATGTTACAAAGGTTATCTAGTAATTAACAAATTGGTAAGAATGGTCAAGAAAATTTTGAAAAATAAGAGTTGTAGGAGCATTTCTATGTCCAGATATGTGTATTCCAAGGCCTTAATAATAATAAAATAATAGTTCTGACACAAAAATTGAAAGACAAATCAATGGAATAGAATAAAGCTTAAGAACAGACCCAAGTGGAATATAGGAATGTAGTTTATTATTCAGCATTTTACAGCAATTGGTAAGGAAGGGTTATTTGATAAATATACTAAGGCAATTCATCCACTACTAAAAAAAAATTAGGTTCTTTCACTATATCGGTATTTTTCAAAGGTGTTTACAGGCATCAGAATTCCTGGGAGCACTTATTAAAATTTAGGTTCCCAAGCTCCACCCCAGAGTGCAGAGTAGGGAATCTAGTTCTCATTAAAGTGTTTGAACTGCTGTCATATACCATATGTTAAAATACATTCCAGGTGAATTAAGGAATAAATGTCAAAATTACCATCTTAAAGCCAGAAGACAATATAAAGGAATATTTACATTGTCTTTCATGTTTATATAAGATCTTATATAGTTCAATAAGAAAAATATAAAAGCATGATAGAAAAAAGGGCAAAGGACTTAAATAACCAAACTATAAAAGAAGAACGGAGAAGGCCAAGAAGCATATGGAAAAATGCCAGACTTCACTGACAGTCAAAAAATGCACAATAAAACAATGTATCGTTTTTCATATTTCCAGAGGAAAAGTACTTGAAGAATCAGAAGATTCAGTGATACTGAGGACAGAGTGAAGTGGGCACTTTGATATTCAGGGGATGGGTGGATACTTTGAACAAGCTTTCTGAAACGCTTATATCAAGAGCCTGAAAAATATTTATACTTATGGACCAGTCCATTCGTCTTCTCTAAATTTATCCTGAAGAAAAATCAGAGATTCACATATAGACTTATATACATGTGCAGATATTTGTTGTAGCATTATTTTAATAGAAAAAATTGGAAACAGCTGAAATGTCCAACAATATGGTAATAGTTAACTAAATCATGGCCCATCCATATGATGAATACTCTGTGGTCATTAGAAATCATGTTTTTGAAGAATCCTGTCATTAAATGACATGAGCAAATGCTCATAATGTATTAAGTGAAAATACCAGGATATAAGCTATATATAGCATGATTCTTTTTTTTAATTAAAAATAATCAGAGACATAGAGAAAAGATGGGAAGAAGAAAAAATGTATATCATATGTTAATGGTGTTTACATCAGGGTGATTAGATTTGAGCAATTTTATGTTCTTTACACATTTTTTATTTTCCAATTTTGTGTGACGTACATGTATTACATTTGTAATGATAGCATGTTAATTAAAAGATAATAAAACAGATGAGACTGGCCAAGAGATTCTGAAATAAATGTTACTTTAAAATGGCAATAATAAAAAGACTGTGTTTCTGGATTTAATAGATCAGTGAAGCTGAATGGCTACGTTAGAATCTGATTATGTGAGGAGCAGGGGCCATGAGGATGGATGGGCAGGATGAGGGCTGAATATGCGGGGGCTTGGAGGGCACCAGAGCTTCTCAGAGCAGCTGAAACCCCTTCTGAGTCAACCTGCACTGCAGACTCCCCTCCACTGGGTGCAAATGAAATCTGTATGCTAAGGCACCTCTCCATCCTGTTAGCTACCTATAAACATGCTGCTCCAGCAAAGGGGGATGGTGCATGGACATCCCTTCTTGGTTTGTTGCTTTGAAAGGAAAAATTTTAGTATAAAGACTATAGTATGAGACTTTTGGCATAAAGAGTTTGCTCTTGGGAAGCCCTGAGGTTGCTGATACAATTCCCTGGCTAAGCTTTGTCTCCTCTTAACTCCCCATTTTAGTGCCTTACCTAGCTCCAGGATCCTGGTTGCTCACTGGCCAAGACAGCTGGTGGGGAATTCTGAAGACAGGTGTTTCCCCATCGGCATGGTGCTCAAGGCCCTTGGCCATTCCAAATGGATGATAGCGTCTGCCTGAGGATACCAACATGTCTGGGGAAGGTTGGTCTCAGTCAGGTTTGGGAAAGCAGTGGAAGGCTCAGGGGTGTTGGAGCCATATAAACTGGGTATGGACTCCTCTTGTTGTTCAAACATGAAGGCTCCACCTGACCTCAGGCTTGTCCCTTCACTTCAGTAGTCTGAGCCTCAGGCTGCCCTTCTATAAACACGTTCCCCATTGGTAATAGTACCTTAAAGGGCCATGTGAGGCTTAAACAAGCAAATGTATGCAAGTGTTTATCCCAGCCTTACACAGAGGAGACACCCAGGAAATCACGTTTATCATGATTGTGGCCTTTCTGTTCTCCCTAACCTTGCAGAAATTTAGCTATTACTCAACAGTGTGTGGTGCCAGGTGCTGTACAAAATATGCCTGACCTGTGCAGCAAGACTTCTGAGAACACAGGTTGTCATCATTATTACTGCTGCTGCTGTTGCTATGGCCTCTGTCCCCCTGGGTACCTCATGAGGAATGGCAAGGCTCTCCAGCCTCACCTTCACAGAGCTTACAGCTCTTGGATCTCTGTGAGAAAGGGCTCCCTGTGCTGCTTCTCTTGCAGGAGAGGCTCTGGGGATGGAAAGCACGGGTGGGAGCTGGGGGTTGGTGTGGTTGTTCTGTGAAATGAGCACAAAGCGTGGTTTGCCTTTCTGTCTTCAGCCTTCTAGTGTTTGCAGCTTCTGCTCACCGTTACCTCCTTAGCTGGGTGCTTGAGAGTTGCTGGGCAGGGTGGATGAGGCATCCTGAGAACCTAGGAACCATAGCGCAGTGATGGGGTGGGGCACAGTGTTGACATTTCCGTCCCAGAGCATCTGGAGGCAGGCAGAGCAAACCGGGGCTACCCGCAAGTGGGACATGCAGGACGTAATGGAGAGGCAAAAATATTTTAGGTTCTATACAAACTTAGAAATGTCAATTGTTTTGTGTTTGGGTTAGTGGATGTTAAGAAAAATAAAATGCATTGAATGAGTAAAACTAAGTAAAAGAGAGTCATTTTCATGTTAATATGGAAAATAAACATAAAATAAATAATAGTGTGGATGGTAAATAGATGGTGGCAGAAAAATTGCAACAATGGTGTGAGAATGACTGTTTGGCAAATGCTGTTCCAAGGGAACTGGGATTCTATGCCTGCCTCTTGTAAAGTGAATATGCCTTCCTGATTTGTCTGTTTTTATGGGTCTTCTTAAATGAGTACTGGCAAGGTGGGGAACCGCTTAAATTAGTCCAAACCCAGCGGAACTTTATCAAAAGTTGGTGCTTGTTTGAAGCGTGTTTGAGTCTGTAGATACATAGAAAAGACAGTGATTGTTTTTGGCTGGTGTGGCTGGCTTGGCGTTTTCTTGGCTGGATCAGACGATGGAGAAGTTTGCTTTTATGTCTATGGCCAACAGATCAGATTTGTGGAACATTGTCGATCCCAATCAGGTGACAAAGCATTGCTAATACAATGAAGTGATGTGGTTTCCTTCTCTGTATGTGAACTGAGTTGTGGAATATCGCTGTGCCAGGCCCGGGGCTGGCAACATATTCTGATCCCTGTCCTTGTGGGGCTCTCTGTCCACAGGGGAGAGGGATGAGCCATGTGCTCAGAGGTCCTCACTGTCTTTTATTCAAGACAAGGGCCATAGCAGCCATGGCAATCAGAAGAAGGAGCGGTTTCCCTGATTTGGGGAAGGGTGCAGGTGAGGGTGAGATGAGGAAAGGCCTCCCAGAAGAAGTGACGGTTAACCTGGTCCCTGAAGGGAAGGGTTTTCTGGGTGGGGAAGAGTCCTGCAGGAGGACAAAAGGCATGGGCACAGGCACAGAGGCTGCACAGCACCAGAGAGCCTCCACTGTGTGCTGTGAAGATGGAGGGGCCCTGAGAACAGATGAGGGGCATGAAGTGGAGGAGTGGGGACAGAAGAGACGTGGATAGCAAGATGGGCAGTCCCTCCTTGGGACTGGAGGAGGTCACAGTTCCTCACTGAGAGGTGAACTTGTTTCTAGAGCTCTTGGTCAGGGTCCTTCTCATCCACACCTAGATGGCTGCACTCCCAGAGACTCTGTGGGACATGATGTGGCCCTCTGGGTAGAAGAGGAGGACTGCCAGAGCCCAACATGGACTGCCCACCTCTGCAGTCTCACTCGGGAGTTAGCTCTGGGGCTTAAGGTTTAGTTTCCTGTTGGTATGCATCTGCTCCCAAGATTCCTTGTGGCAGGCTTGATGGTATCTGGGATTTTTGGGTGTTTTTAAGGCCTTCTGAGATGCCCCCAGGTAGAAGAGGGGGAAGAAGGTCATTGATAGGAGAAGCAAGAATGCAGGAGACAAACCACCCTAGACTCTTTCCTATAGTGCTGGCTATGACAACAACCAGGAAGGAGACCCTCAGAGTCCCACTGGGCCAGCCTTCACATCCTGGTAAGGGGCAGGAGTGGACACATTCTGGGAATGCAGCCAGTTCAGTAAATCTCTCCTGTAGGCATCTCCAGACCCCAAGAATGACTTCCTCTAGATGAGCTAAGTGGCCACCACTGCCCCATCTCCTGTGTTTGGGCACCCCTGTGCTCTCCAAAAGTCAACAGCAGGCCCTAAAACCCAGGCTGAACCTGATGAAATAAACCTCAGGACAGGGGTCAGGGTAGGCCAACTCAGCATGGCGAGGCTGGGACGCCAAGGGCCTGAGTCTGCATGGTCAGTCCTGCCTGCCTTCACTCCCCTTTTCCATTCTCTGATGAATGTTTGGACAAGGTGGGTGGCAATGAGCTTATTTAAAGTGACAAATTCCTGAGGCAGATGCTCAAGTATAAACAATGTTTTTCCACACCCAGCTGTTTTTCTGCAAAGTGGGATTTCTTCCATTTTGTCCTATAAACATCCATGGGTGCGTGACCTCTGCTTAAATGTCAGAGTCAGTTGTTTCCAGCATTACTGGCTCCCAGGTTTTAATGTGTGTTTCTGGTGAACAGAGGCTTTTTAATGTTAGAACACTGAGCCCTCAAGCCAAAGCCTTGGCTTATCCAGGGGAAAAGAAGAATCCATTTTAAGGAGAACTTTGGGGAAACATCCAGAGAATTCCAGCATATATGTGTGTGCATAAGTGTGTGTCTGTGTGTGTGTGTGCTTGCATACATGTGTGTTTCTGCAAAGCAGGCTTCCTAATTCCTCTTTAATGTGGACAAACCACTTCGGTGCTTCTCTTCAGAATGAATTAGAGGGTAATGCCCCAATCTATGCATCCTAGCAAGTTCTGAAAGTTCAGGTCGACTATATCATCCTGAGAGAGCTGGCTTTATGGGCCCATTGGAATGTAGGGGGTGGGGTGTGAGAGCTGGGAGTTCCAAATTCCCCTGGACATATTGCCAAGTTTGGGTGATTTTTGCCTGCACTGCCCTCAGTCCCAGATTGTCCAGGCTGGACCTTCTGATGCTCCTTGATCAGTGACTGACCATCCAGGGTCCAGCCAGCCACCCACCTTGGCCTGCTGGTTGCCTTCTTGCAACAGACCCATAGAAGTAGCCCCACTTATGGCCTGGCTCGGCATAGGAGGTGGGAGCCTGGGGAGAAAGGAGCCCATCTGTGAAAAAAGGAGAGCCCAGGATCACGCAGAGGGAGGGAGGTGCTTATTGTGGGAGAAATGAAAGAAGAATATTGGTCCTTGGACTGCTGCTGCTCAGATCCATGTCAGGCCCTGCTCTCTCTGCCCCATGGGGTGGCTGACTGCTCGAGCTAACATTTCTCAGCCCCCCCTTGCCTCTGATTTCTGTCTATGTTGGGCCAATAGGAGGCACCAATGGGAGACTGGAGGGTGGGAGGAAGGAAGAAGCAGGGTATTTCTCCTCATGTCTGTTTGGGGCAGTGTCTAGGACAATGGCTGCATCCCCACTGTGGTTCTATTATCCATGGCCAGCCCCTCTCTCTCAATCTGTGGGCCCAGGTCATGACTATGATTCTGCCTCCTGGGCTCTAGTAATGCTACCTCTTTCCTTTGACCTTTGAGCCTAGAAGTGGTGGCGGATTCCTGCTAGTGCTAAGCTCTGGGTTGCCCCCTCTTTCCCCGTGTGGTCTTTCTGCTCTTCCAATACTCTGGAACTTGTTTCTTATCTTAAAACCCTTCATTAAAGTACTTCATGGTTTTTTGACTGGACCCTGACTGGTACAAGGACTCTCCTTCCCTCTTCCTCATCTCTCCTCCTTTATTTCTCTCCCATCTCCATTTTGCTGAGGAGTCAGCATTTGCTGCAGTGAGCCACTGGTGGTATAGTCACCCAGTCCTATTATTACTACATTGTGCATATACAGTGTATTTTAGTGTTCATGTTAGGAGAGGAGGGCATCATTGAATGCCCTCACATGGTCACTCCTGTCATGGTGGGACCTGAGAGTTATTTCTTTACCCACCTCCCTCCTTTAACATTTGTGGAGCAACTCTTCTCAGCAAAAAGACTCTATGCACGGTTGGGGGTGGGGACTGGGGCCTGAGATGAAGGATACAGGCCCTGCCCACCATGAACCCCCTGCACACTGAGAATGCTGAGGCATGCACACAGGTGAGGGTGATGTGAGGCACCGCCTGAGGAGGGTGGTTCAGGGAAGTTGGAGAGGGAAGCCTCCTTTGATACAAGGAATTTGGCTTCTCTTCTAGAGAAGGTGACATTTGGCTGGGTTTGAAGGATGGGTAGGATCTGGGGAGGTGCTTGTAGGGGTGATACTCATAAAAGACATTCTGGGATTAGATGTGGAGTCTAAGACTCCCAATTTCTCTGAATAACTGCAAATTTCCCAATTGCCCATCTATGCCTTAGTAAAGACTCCAAAAACCTTTTCGTGGAGGTGCTACAACTACAGAAGGGGGTCAATTTACACCCCGAGGAACCTGGGGAGAATCCCTCGGAGGTTTTAGGCAAATGCAGAATATCTTGAAGGTCCGTGTCTGAGGCTGGGTTATCCTCTGATGGACTCTACTTGGGATTTAGGGGGCTTTCCATATATCTGCTCATGGAGAGGGGAAAAGGTAAGTTGTTGGAGGAGAGAAGAACAGAAGAGGGGTGACATCAAGTTTGGGTTCCAGAGGTCTTCTGGAGAGATCATCCCAGTAGATCTGGATTAGTGTAAGGCAGCCTGAGGATATGGGTCCAAAGGGAGGTGACGTTGGGCAGATTTACGTCAGTCAATGGATGGCAGTGTCTTCAGCAGTCTCTGTCTCTGCATGAGGAGACCTGTCTTAGAGGATGGAAATGCCTTCACCACACCCAGGAATATGGCAGAACAGAGATGGTAGATATAGGACAAATACAAGAGGAGCCTCTCTGCCTCTTTCATTCCCACCTGTCCTCCCTCCCTCCTATTTTGGAGGGATGTCAGAGGCGTCATTACCAAGATGGAGGGCGGGATTTGAAATACATCATGGATTTAATAATGGAGATTTGTGGGATTTCATCTTGCATGTCTCAGGCCCCTGAGGCCACTCCATGTCCAGATGAGCATATGTGTGAAGACAAGGATATATGTCCACAGCACTGGGGCCAGGAAGCTGCAGCTGGTGCTAGGTTAATTTCCAGAATTAGGCTACAGTCCCTTTTCATAAATTCCCCAGCAATTAGAACAGCCATTAAACTGTGACTTTTTAAGGGGGAGAAATTTCATTATAGATCCAATTTTGCCTTGGGCTGCTGTGGATCATTTCACAGAAATTCAGGGCTAGAATGGCCCTGAAGAGTCATCCAGTGCCAGAATCTCCACCATTATAGCCTTTTTCTTTCTTCTTTTTCTTTTTTAGCAGCCCAGCTTGAAGAAAGAAAGGAGGGAAAAAACCCTGCTGGACGTTGGATGTACAGCCAAACACCTGGGTTGGGATCTGAATGCAGAAAACAGGCATGGAATGCCAGGAATGCAGCACCTGTGGCTAAGTTGTGGTCTCACAGGTCAGTGTGGGCCCTGAGCGCAGAACCCCACAGTGCCCCACTTTGCTGGCTGCCTCTGAGAGGCAGTTGGGTACACAGGGGTTGGGGGTGGTTGTCAGCCTGGTATTATAAACGATCTTGGGCTTTGGAGCCACGTAGACTTGGCCTCTAATCCCAAGAGACCCTGGGAGGTGGGGGTGGAATGTGGAGTGAGGAAGTAAGAGACGGAAGGGAAAGAAGCCGATAAAAGGTGTGTTAGCCAGCAGGCTGACTCTGTGGACACCTGAGGATGCATCAGGCTCAACAGCTCTGGAAGACTGTGAAATGTGATCAGTTATCACAACCAAGGAGCGAGGGAGCTGGGGCATTGATCCTTCAACTCCCCATCCATCATGGGTGGAGGGTTGCTCTCAGTGGTAGGGCATGTTAACTCTCCAGCACTTCTGGCCTGCTCTGCACATGGGCTGAGTGGGCCCATTGGCCAGAGAAAACCCTAGGGCAGAAACTATCAAGAGCTTGCTGAAAGTAGTTGGAAGTCACAGGCATGACATGAGAATGAGGAGGAGAAATGGGCAAGGCACCAGCAGTGACTGCCACAGGTACCTGCCACAAGACCCCAGAGACTCATGATCTGATCAGCCCATCCGTGTGCACCTGCTGGGAACCCAGTGGATGATCCTCTTCACCTCCACCAGGAGGATTTGTTCTTACCCGCAGCTTAGGAAGGGATCATGCATATGCCAAGGAATGAATGGCTCAGCTAGAATATGGGAGGTCACTGAGAGTTCTGGGGAGGCAGGCCATAGTCACCTTTCTGCTGATGTGGAGCCTGTCTGGACTGGAGGGTACCCCTGGGCTCAGCAAACTCCCTTAGACACATGGGCTTGGCTGGCTTCCTCCTGCCTCTGCTGTAATCCCAGGAGGCCTCCTTGAAAGGTTTCTTCTGCTGCTCTTTCTAAGAAAAATCTCTTCCTTAGCTTTGAGACTTGAACACTCAGCCCCATGAGGGTAGTTTGGAGAAAACTACCATAGCTAAGCTCATTCTCATGGGGATGAGGAAACCAATACTCCAGCAAAAATAGGCAGATCCTTGACTTGAGCATCCAGGGATGGGGACTTCAGGATAAAGCCAATGGATGGAAATTTAGAAACTAAACATTCCTCTTCCTTCTGGTGCTCAGGGTGGAAGGATAAGAGATGAAAGCAGGGGAAGATGGTTAGGCTGGGCACCTTTTTTTTTTTTTTTTTTTTTTTGAGAGAGTCATGCTCTGTTTCCCAGGCTGGAGTGCAGTGGAGTGATCTTGGCTCACTGCAACCTTTGCCTCCCAGGTTCAAGTGATTCTCCTGCCTCAGTCTCCTGAGTAGCTGGGATTACAGGTGCCTGCCACCAAGCCTGGCTAACTTTTGTATTATTAGCAGAGATGGGGTTTCACCATGTTGGCCAGGCTGGTCTTGAACTTGTGACCTCAAGTGATCTGCCTGCCTTGGCCTCCCAAAGGGCTGGGATTACAGACATGAGCCACCGCGCCCGGCCTTAGGCTGAGCAGTATTCTAATGAGCACATCCCAGGTACTTAACAATAACGCTCCTGGACCTGGGCCTTGTTTGAAGCTGGCAGCATCATCTCTACACTGTTGGACCAGATAGAAGACATGGAATATGCCAAAGCCTTTGAGTCCTTGTCTTCCTGCATCGACCCTGAACTTCCAGCAGAAAGCCTCGAGTTAGATGCATGTACATTTTTCCTTTGGAGAAATAGACAGTTTTGTGGCTAGCTTTATGATGATCAAAGGTCAGCTGGGCTGAGCGTGGGGTTCTCCAGGTAGCATTTTGGACATGGTTTGGTTAGGAGAATAGAGAATGGAAAATGAGAAAAGGAAATAGTCTGTAAGAGGGGCTTCTTCATTCAAAGTATTGATCGGCTCTGCATTCCTCATGGTGGGATTCCTTTAATGGACTGATGTGTTTCCTGGGAAGTGGGCTCAGAGTGCGCAGGTTGTGCTCTAACTTTTGTGTCCAAGATATGGAGGCGGAGCCATGGCTTGTGCCTTTGGGATATTGGCAGCCTTTTATCTTCACAGGGCTCCCATCTGTTTGGCAGCTCAAGAATTGCTCTGTGCAACTGGCAGTATAATAGTTCTCATTTTAGAAAGGTTTCAGGCCTACTTAATGCTCTGGGAGGCCAAATTCAAAGCTGAAAGCTCCAGGGTGACCCAACAAATGCCTAATTTTCCAGAACTAATCTGTCCTGCTCAACTTGTCCACTTTCCTCTCCCTGGATCAGCGTAACTGTCAAAGTCATTCTCATGTTGTGCAAAATGACAACTGTAATCGCAGAAGAGTGGAACAGGGCTACTCCAGAGGGGAGAATCTGTTTTGAGGATGATTCATTTAAAATGTTGTTCTATGAGGTTGCTTTGCAATTTATCCCTATATGGAGGACTGCCACATGATTTAAAGAGTTTCTCAATCCCATCTTTAGTGTAAATTTAAATGGGTGTAACTTCCTGTGGAATATTTTTGCTCTTTATCTAAAACACTGTTAAGCAGAGGACTGCTTTTGAAGTCCAACCCAGGGGAGGGGGAGGTCTTTGAGACGATGTCAGCCCACAAGTGCCTCCATGTTGTTTTTCTTCAGAGCCCCTCTACCTATGTGGTTCTTGGCCTCCTGAGGATGAGGATGAAAGAGGTGTGTAAGGCTAACTTCAGTGTGACAACGCATGTGGCCTGATTGTCTTTTGCAGCATCCTTTGGAGGCCCGATCCATGGTGACATCATGAGTTAGCAAGATGACTGGGTCATAGAAGGTTTTGTCTTCTGTACTACAGTGCGTAGGCTTTGTCTTGAGGGCCATGGGGAGCCACTAAAAGGTTGCATGCAGGAAATCGGCAAGGAAGTTTGCTGTCTTAGAAGACTGACTCAGGCTTCCATGTGGAGGATGGATTAGAGAAGGGAACCTGGAGGCACAGCGACGTATTAGGAGGCAGATATGTTTACCCAGGTGGGAGAAGGAGTGGTAGCCTGGACTCAAGAAGGGTTAGATGGAATGCAAAAGAGAGGCACAGTCAAGAAATACCTAGGAGGTAAACTTTAGCATGCTCAGGGATTGATTATGAAGTACAGAGGAAGGAGAAGTCTAGTTTCTGGCCAGAAAACAGAATGGGTGTACAAAGTCAAGGTTGATTCTGGCCTCTCTCATTCTTGGGAATGTCTCCACAGCACCAGGAGGGCTCTTCTCTATTGTAAAAAACAGAGAGGAGCCTGGGCAGAACAGTAGGAAGAACATTCAAACCCATGTTTTGAACTATTTTTTAAATCATCATTTCCCAGATAATGTCATTATACTAATTTGAAAGGGAGCAATCCAATTCATTTTCTATTTGTGGTTGCCAGCCCCATGAATACTTAATGGTTTTGGATTACAAAGCCTTCAGCAGTGGCTCTCATGCAGTCAATAGGATTGGAGGGCGAGGAGAGGCCGGTGTTGAGGTATTGATAGGCTGTGTACCTCCTCATGTGTCTCCTGCTTCAATAGCGTCTATTTTGAGCTGAGTTCTTTCTGAAGCTCCGGCAGGGTGAGGAAAATGAGCATGCTTCCTGCTTCCAAGGCTGGCTGTCAGAGTTCAAGAAATGATCTGTTGTGACAAATGGCAATGGCTTCAGGTTATGTGGGAGGACTGCAGCCCTAAGACGGGCAATTATCTCTGCAGTTTAGTGATTTCAAGTGGGGGAGGGCAGCCAATCTGTACAAGGGGAAGATGACAGACTGTGGATGGATATTATTTTTATAGGTTTCTTGAAAGAAAGTGGGCTGTACGGTTTATTCACAGACACAATGCCCATGAGAAAGGTGCCTGGGCTGGAAGAACTGTGTGCTTGAGGCATAGTGAAACTCATCACAGACATTGCTAGGGACTGAATTGTGTCCCCCTGCCCCACTCATATGTTGAAGTTCTAATCCCAAATGTAACTGTATTTGGAGATAGGGCTTTCAGGAGGTAACTAAGGTAACTGAGGTCATAAGGGTGGGGTCCTAATTCAATAGGGTTGGTGGCCTTATAAAAAGAGGAAGATCTCCCTCTCCCCTGACTCTCAGTGCACATGCCAGGAAAGGCCATGTGAGCGCACAGCAAGAAGACAGCCACCTGCAAGCCAGGAAGAGAGCCCCCTACCAGAACCATGCTGTCTCTCGATTTTGGATTTCAAGGCTCCATAACTATGAGAAAATACATTTCTGTTGTTTAAGCCACACGCTTTCTTGTGGCAGCCCAAGCAGACTGAGGTAGACATGTAGATGTGAGGATGGTCTAATAGTGTCTCATTTGAACAAAACAAGTCCACTCTCATGGTACCAAGTTGAGAAATGGCAATGAAAACTAATTCTTCTGGATTTCGATTTTTAATCTAATGGAGAGGGAGGCTGATTTTCCTTTCCTCTTCTTGCATCAGTGATGTGGCAAATATCTTGTTTGCTCAATTTTAAAATCTGCATAAATATTGTGATCTTTAAATTTTTTTAACTTAATTTAAATCTTATATTGGCAAATGGCTAACATGTTCCTCACATAACTTCTGAATTCTCTCAGTATCAGGGAGGGTAGATGCATTTCTCCCAGAGCTTGAGCTATTTTCAGAGGCTAAATTAGAATTGGGCAAGGCCAAGTGCATTCTTCTACTTCTGTTGCTGTGCTGTGGGGGTACCTTGCCCATGGCTCTATCTCTCACCAGTCCTATTTGCTCTCCAAAAACAAGGTAAGAAGGCAGGGCCAATTCTAGCCTTGCCTAGGTGGTGTGGGGGTGCTGTGTGTGCTTGGCCTGTGGGCTATGCTGCCTCCTCAAGAGGGACGTGGTGGACACTTCTGTTAACGGCCAAGGAGACGATGCTGGCACGGGGTCCATCCTGCAACCCAGTGTACCAAATGCAAATAACAGGCATCTCTTCCAAAATCATCTAGGAGAAGCCATTCAGGAGGGAAGGGCGAAATACCTTCTAGAGCTCAGCTGTGACCCAGGGAGTGGAAGTCCTGGCCAATGGCCAATCATCATGGGGCCATGGGACTCTTAACATATGTCCAGCTTATGTTGAGCTCAACACCATGGAAGGACACTAGAGAAAGAGAAGGCTTGAGCCCTACCTTCCAGGAGCTCATGATTTCCCTAGGGAAACAAGACAAACCCAAAGGGAAGGTCATAAAAGACTGACTTGCATTGGAAGATTTTTGAGAAGGGAAAGCAGTGATTTGGGGTTCAGTGTTGTCCTGGGTGGATGACATAGTTGACACCTGTGTTTAGAAAGGCCTTCTGGAGGAGAGGAGCTTGTTTGGACCCTCAAAAGGGGATGAAGTCTGGGAGTCCCAAGACAGAGCTCCAATGGCTTCCTCATTTGTTTGCTCACTAGGCAAATACTTTTTAAGAATCTGCTGCATGCCAGGCCTGTGCTGTGCCACCGTATTAAGAAGAAACCAAGTAGCCATAGCCACATTGGGGAGAGTCATCTCTCCAGGGCAGATGGGGCTCTAAAGACCAAGAACTCTGGAGCCAGATGAATTCCTTATTCATGGGAGGAAGGCAAGTGTCACCCGGGCAGCGAGTACTGCTGTTGCTGCAGCTTTGTTTTATGACAATGGCTATTTGCCTCCATTTGTGTCTCCTCTGACTCCACATACCCGTCCTTCTTCCCGGTGGCCCCCCATGTCTCTGTTCCACATGGGAACAGGATTCCTGGGGCTGGCCTCTGAAGGTGTCCTCTGTCTGCAGGAAAACTCTAGTGATTGTGACCCTGCCCTCTGGCCTCTGTGGGTGTACCAGTGTGTGGAATCCAGGGCTATTCCACAACTGCAGTGGGGCTGGTGGAACATTCTCATGCCACAGATCAGGAAATCATCTCAAGACATCTGCCAGCTCAGGGCTCTGAGAGGGATTGCTTGCCAGATGCTGAAACTGCGTTTATTGAGCTGGGGTCTGGTTGTAATGGTAGTGTTGGATTCAGACCTCTGCTAAGTCCATAATTAAACAGGTAGAGTGGACAGACCTGGGAAGCTGGTAATGATAACAGCAACAACAGCAACAATCCCAGGCATGGGACCTCTGTCTCCAGCTGGGATAAGAGATGTTTTGAAACCTTGGCACTAGAGGAGCCTTAGAGGTTATCTTACCAGCCAATGCTTTAGTGCAGGATTTCATCTACAGATTTTCTTAATACTGGTCATTTAGCCTTGAATGAATCAGTGGTATGCTGGTAAATGTTTAACAAGTGGCTCTCTGGAGAAAGTAAAACAGTCTTGATTTGCGGTTGTCAGTTTCCATGGTATAAATAGTCCCACCATGGCTGGTTTCAATTTACCAACAAAACATCCATGAACGCAGAATTGGGAAGAAATACTGACAGCTAGCTCTCACGAGAAAGTATGAGCCAGATCCTGCATACTGCTGCTTTAATGGGATACCGCTAAGTGACAGGAAACCCACTACCTCTTGGTACAGCCCATTCCAGTCATCGTTCCTTCTGTCTGAGGTCTGTCAGATTTGATACCTTTTTGAGGACCAAAGTAAGCCCATCCTGAAGCAAACGTCAGAAAATTATACCCAGCCAGAGTCTGTCATTCTTTCCTGTTAATGAGTAGTCCCCCAACTCCCCATTCCCATTTCTGGTTCCTATTTCTACAGATATTTAAAGAAGAAGGGAGTTAAGATTAGAGGTGAATGATTCTCATGAAAAAAGAGTAATGATTATGTACTGGTCTTGGATAATAATCTTGTACTGACCCCCAGATTGCCCACATATAGGTTACTCCAGATCTAGCTCATTACATTTCCAGTTAATCTCATTCGACAATCACAATAAAGCATCTACTTTGTGCAGGCCGTGTGCTGGACACTGTGGGGAAACAGTGAGTGAGGCATGGCCTCAGCTCTTGGTGGCTCACTGTTTAATGAGCGAGAGACAAGTCAGCCAAGACTCTCAAGTGTTTTGTTCCATGAGAGAGGGGCAGAGAATGTGCTTGGAGGTCTCCAGTTGTTAGAAAGGTCACTTCTGACTGGATGGTCAAAGAAGATGATGTGAAATTTTAAGCCTCAATGGTAGTCATATGTAAATTGCTACAATGTTTGTGGTTTGCTATCTCTGGTGTCCCTGCTATGGAAAGGGACCAGTTTCTGTGTCTGACTTCTAAGAGCAGAGAACACCTTCCCCATGAAGCTCTGGGTAGCTTCTGTCACACATATGGCTGCAGGAATCTGCTCACGTTGCAGTGACAGGCAGGGGATTTAACAGCACCATCATTAGGCCTGATCAATAGCTCAGCATGTGGAATGGAATAAGCCCATAGTTCTTGTATTAGAAACATCATCTGTAGCAACTGCATGCACAGTAGCCAAAGTCTTTAGATATTGGACTCTGGTGCCAATTTTCAACTTCCATTACCTCGAGGTTGAGTAACATTATATTCACACACCAGAAAACATGTGGGCTATTGATAGCCAAGCCAGGCCACGTTCTGCATCTCCGCTGAAGTGGGGTCTGCTTCCCACGGGACTCAGGAGGAATTCCCCAACTTCTATGCTGCCTTGGTGCAGAGGGATAGAGAGGAAGAGTGGGTATCCGTTAGGAGTAGGGTGGAAATATAAAAGATGACCTTTAAAAGCCAGCTGCTGTGAACAAACACAGCTACTCACAGCAGTAAATGGCATTTGTTTAATAGCCATTTAGATTTGGAGTTGATATGCACAGTGAGTTAAACTGACCCTGTCTCTGACCTTCAGAGTTTATAATTTATCACCAATGTGGTCAACACAAATCACCAACAAGTAAAATTTCTATCACATGCTGGTCCTGAAAATGGTGAAACAACCTACACAGTGAAACCATACCTTCCTGCTGGAGTTGAACCAGAGGAGGAAAGCTGCGTAAAGAGGTGGCTGCTGCAGAATTCCCAGGATTTCCAGATTAAATCAACTAATTAATTAATTCTCTTTCTCTCTCCTCTTCTTCTTCCCCCCGACCCCCATGCCTCCCACTTCTTGGAAAGGAAAGTTCGAGCAAGCATGAAGGAACACAAAAAAGAGAAAGATGTTACCAACTTCAAGAGCTTCAGTGTCTGAAGCCAATCAGGGAAAACTGGATGAAAGATTGTTGAGGGGTTCATTTATTCATGGCCCCTAACTCCTTAGTGTTTTCATGCTAAAGATCAAGATGAGGAGTATAGCAATTTTATTTAACCCAGTAGGTCTTCTTTGGCCAATGTGTTTTTCCATCGGGAGAGAAATGCAAGAGTGCTGAAAACTCTGGTAGACAGCAAAGCACAGAAAATCCCTTTCACAAGTAGCAGAGACTTTGACTGGTTACAAGGTGGGTTAGGGGGCTCAACCCCTGTTCTTTGTTAAGGTGGCATCCTCAGCCTCCTGTCATTTTTCGGGAAACTAATTGGAGACTCTACTGACTAGGCAGGCCACATAGACAAGGCCTGTGCTGGATGTTTGGGCTGTATTTGTTGTTGTTGTTGTTGTAGCTCAAGCACTTTGATTCCTGGCATCAGAAAAGCCCAAATCTAGATGAAGAATGAGTATGTTTTTCATCACTTATTCTATTTCACCAATTTTAAGATATACTTTTCTCCTTATTTTCCACATTTTAACATCTATAAAATTAAGGGCATTGTGCAGTTACTGTCAGCCACGGAACAGTTGTGACATAGTTGTCATCATCTATGCATGTGAAGACCTGGTCTTAGCTATTAACATATTCGCTGCAATTGTGTTTTGAAGCTGTATGCATTTCGATTCTACATATGTTAAGTTTAATTGAAATTTGTAATGTTTTAAAATAAATTATACTATGCTTTGGTATTGAAATAAAACAAAAAAGGAGTAGATGTAAAACTGATATTAGTGAAACAAATATTAATATTTGTCACTGGAGAAATAACCAAAATTCTGTATTTTCTTGCAGAACACCAAGTACTGTGTGAAAATATGGCTTACACTTTAATGTGCCAACAAATCAAATCACCTGGGAATATTGTTAAAAATATTTGGTAGGTGGGGGGAGGGGAGGCAGCAGTTCTTCATTTGTAGCCAACACCCGGGTGATATCAATGCTTCAGGTCCAGAACACAGTTTGAGTAACAAGGCTTTACAAGACCTAAACAAATAAGTTAGCCACAAGTGGATAAAACTGTGCTCATTTTGTTTCTGAGTTGTGTGCAGTGGATTGTGTATCACTTAAGTCATGCTACTAAAGGAAAGAGAAATACCAAATCCCCAGGGATAGGATGAAAGAAATTTTGAAGCAATAATGGTGTGATTGATTTCATGTGTCTCACATGGCTATTGATAAGGTATCATGTCATAGTTTAATTTAGATACCAAATATAACGTCTTATGATCAATTGGCCTCAGATTTAATGAAAACCATAATCTGCATACATCATTGTCTTTATATAAATCATGATACACCATGTTTCACCTCTATATAAGCACTATATGAACCTTTCCTCTGCATCTTGTCAAGAAAGCCAATGACAAGGTATTATGTTCTCAAAAAAACTCAGCAAGACAAAACACAATCTTAAATATAAATGACTTTCATTTCTTTCAAATTTTTGCTCTCACCTTCTTCTTCTAACTAAATGGATTAGATACTACATTTTAAATTGAATTTTCAAAGAACTTAAGTAGTATTAGTCTCATAGCCACGCTGTCTGATTAACCAAGAAGCTAAAATAGGAAAAATATGCGGCCCAAAAAATGATGTTCAGATACCAACAGATACGAAAAGTGCATTCAATATGTTCCTTCGGGCAACAGTTACTTGGCACGGCTGGGGCTGTTAACTACCAACTTTGTCTTTATAATGGTTCTAAGATCATCAGAAGTTACTTTTGTGTATAAAGGGCTATAGTACAGCTAGGGAGATGCCAGACAATGAAAACTTTCAGTCTCACAGCTCTTATGTGTTGTTCAGAAAGCTTTATATTCCACAAACACCCATCACCAGCTTTTTTGAAAAAATAAAATATAGCAAATCAAAATTGACAGATGAGGCAGAAATCAGAGTTTGGGCATGCAATGGGGTAGGATATTGTAGAGGACAAGAATTGTTCAGAAATTTAAATAGGAGTCCTTGGATTCTTGGCTGAGGGCTGCAGTGTCTGTGTATAGGTGGGGAGAGTGGCTGCTCAGGGTCTGGGAGCTTAATATAAATATAAGAGGTCTCAAAGAGCTCAAAGATGAATTATGATCAAGCCAGAATGGAGAGAACTCAATAAGCATCTCAAACATTCAGTTATTATCTTGGAAAGGTCATATATTAGGAATAAGGACCATGCTCTAGAGTAAAGTTCATACCCTGAGACTAAGGAAAAAGAAACAAAACCCAAACTAGATCAGTTCTAACAAAGAATAAAATCAAACTCAGCAATATCAAGAGGACCCACCAATGACAAGTATCTTCTAGAACAAACAGCAATAGCTTTTAAAGGATGAGAACATTATTCAGATTCCCAAACAGTGGGAACAGTGTGAGGAATACAACAAAAATTACTAGACATACTAAGAAGCAGTAAAATGTGATTGCTAGTCAAGAAAAAATAAAAACCATAAGGCAACCCAGATGTTGTAATTAGCAGACAAGGAATTAAAAACCTTACTATAAATATGTCTAAGAACTTAAAGGAAAAGATGGACTTAATGGGGAAACAGATGAAAACTGTAAAAACAAACCAAATGGAAATTTTAAATTGAAAAGCACAATATCTAAAATGAAAAATTCCTTGAACTGGATTAACAGGAGATTGCAGACTGTGGATGAAAGGGCCAGTGAATTGGAAGAGAGAACAATGGAAATGTTTCAATCTGAAGAATTGAGAAAAGAAAGAGTTAAAAATTGAACAGAGACTCATCTCCTATGGGAAAATAGCAAGCAATCTAACATATGGGTAATTGGAGGGCTTCAAAGATAAGAGAGAGAATGAGGCAGAAAAATACTTTAAGAAATAATTGGCTCAAAATTTCCCAAATTTTTTGGAAAACATCAACTTCAGAAGATCAGCAAACCCCAAGTAGGATTCATTTAAAAGAACCCATACCAAGGGACATTATAGTCACTGGCTGAAAACAAATAAAAAAGAATAAAACCTTCCACATGATACAATACCTGACAAAATATTATACAAGAGGAAACTAAAGACCAATATCCCTCTGAACACAGACAAACATAAAAAATCCTTAACACATTATAAGGAAATTGAACCCAGAAATACATAAAAAGTATTATACTAGTTATGACCAATTGAAATTTATCTCAGAAATAGAAGCTTGGTTTACCATTTAAAAATTAATAATCATAACTCACTATGATTAAAAGAACAAAAAAGAAGAACCATATGATCATCTTAATAAATACAGGAAAAGCACTTGACAAAAATTCAACACCCATTCATGATCAAAATTCTCAGAAAACTAGGAATAGAAGGGAACTCTCTCAATTTGATAAAAGGCATCTATGAAAAATCTACAGCAAACATCATACTTAATCATTCAAGACTGAACATTTTTCCCCTAAGATCAGAAATAAGACAAGGATGTCTGTACTCATCATTTCTATTAAACATTTCGTTGGAAGTCATATGCACTGAAATGGAGCAAGAAGAAATTAAAGACATATAAATTGGAAAGAAATAGAACTATCTTTATTCACAAGCAATGTCATCTTGTATGTAGAAAATCTAGAAGAATCTACAGAAAAAAATACTGGAATTAATAAAATGAATATCATTGCAGGTCAACATACACGATTAATCAGAAGCTTGGCTTGGGACATGTTAAGTCTGAAATGTCAGGTTGGCAGTTGGATTTGAAATATAGGGTTTGAGGAAGAGGCCTGTCCTGGAGAAATAAATGTAGAAATAGATTTTAGAAGATATTTGTGACCTTTGGATGAATGAAATCCTCTAAGGAATAAGGATGGAGAGGGAAGAAGAGAGGTCCAAGGACTGGGAGTCCTTTGGTGCAGAAAGTCTTTTAAGTTTCACACAGTTTGCTCTTTCTCTGGGTCCTGATTGTGAGAAGAGGGACTTGTGGGGCTTGTGCTGTGGTGTAGAGTCAGTATAAATCAATATTTGCTCTAAGGGACTCTCATTTGAAGAACAACAATAGGCTCCCAGAGGGTACTGGAACTCTTACTTACATAGTCAGTTCTCATTAATACTAACTGATGCTCCCCAATCAGCATTAGTGATGACCTCTTTGGGTAGCTGTAGGGCAGAATTTGTCCCTTCTGGCTTGGGAAAGGGGTCATATGAATCTTATTCCCTTGCTTACCCAACAGGAGGCATTTCTGTGATAAACTCCAGTGCTGTTTCTTTCTTTGGCTTTTTTATTATGCTTTGGCATCTCATCTAGTCCATGTGCAGTATCTGTCTCTGGGGCTCTGTGGAAACAGGAATGCTCCAATACATCACCATCATCCCCATCATCACCATGCTGCTAGTCGCAGAGTGCTCACTTGGACGTCTCACTCCTCTTCCACCCCCAGAGCCTGGAAGATGAAAATGCTGGGCATTTCATAGAGCCTCAGGCTATTGACAACTAGTGTAATATATAGAGCCAGATGGCTTTACATATTTTTCTGAAGGCAGAACATAGCTTGTCTTTTCTAAGATCTTATCTCTTTAATGAGCAGTGGTAGTATAATTAAGGCCTTTCTCCAATGCTATGGATATGCCAAACCTACTGGGAAGTTTGTTTAGCTTTCATAAATCAAATTGGTTTGGACCTTCGCACACTTGGGGGCCAGTTCTGACATCTACTGATGGTGGCTGTCATAGTGGTGTTTGGTTTTCTCTTCTCACAGGGAAATTACCTTTGTTTAGAGGGAGGCTTCTCGGGTGGTGCTAATTACTAGGGCCAGATGGCTGCTTTTAAGGCAAAGGTAGAGCTTGGGATGAAGGAGTGTTGCTCTCAAGTGGGAGGTGTGAGAGGTAGCAGGGCTCTGGGAAGGAGCCCTTTGGCATGGAGCAAGTTCTTACCTGGGAGAACCCAGGACTGCCCTGTCATGGACAGCCCCTGCCTGGTGGGCAGGACCAAAACCCCTTAGGTAGCTTGCTTGGCTCTGCTGGCTCAAAGAGGTCTACAGCATGGTTCCCCAAAGAGCCGGGTGGAAATAGATGTATTTGCAATTTGCATTCTAAACAAGCTGTTTGGAATAAATATGCTGGCTACATTGTTTTCTTGGCTCTTATTCATTGGTTAATAATGTGTTATTTTTTTGGAAATAGCTCTTTCTCTGTTGGCTTGAAAGATGAATCCAAGGGAAATGTTGTGTTGGATTCTGTGCTAATCTTTCAAAACAACACGTGTGCAGGAGTGGTTTGGTCAAACCTGGCTACGATCTCATAGAAACTCATAGCGAGTGGATCCAGACAAAAGGGGAACTGAGGATGAGATGAAAATTCTCTTGGCAGGTCCTGACTCAAATGTGGCTCCTGATGGGCACTTGCTCAAGAGTAGAGAGAAAAGGGCACAGGCTCAGATGGTATCCACAGGACTAAGCACATCACTTATGGCTTCTGCAAAGAAATTGAGAGACTATCTCACACATAGGCTCTGAGGGAGAGGACCCAGGCCAGTGGGAGCCAGGGCGGCAGCAACGCAAGTCCTAAACCCCCAGCACACAGGAAGGGAAGTGGGCAGAGAACGGTCAGCAGTCTGGGGTGCGCTGAATAGACTCAGACCCCAACATGTATGTCAGCCGTCCCGTCACCCGGACTGCGGCACATCCTTGGTGGACACGATGTATTGTTCTGAAGCAGGTTCTTTTTACAGACACAGCTGCTTGATTATGTTTTTGAGTTGCTTCCTGACGGGCGGTGGGGGAAAATCTGAGAACAGCTGCAGCCTCAGTGAGAATGAGGCCAGAGTCCTTGTGTGTTTTCAGCCCTTCTCAGTTTGGGGCCAAACACACAAGACTCTGTGAAGAGAAGGCTGAGCTGAGTTTCTAGGCCCTTCTATGGTGACCAATTCAGAATGTCAGTCAGCCACACTTGCAGGAAGAGCCTCTGGGCTGGAAGTAAGGGTGGAACAAGAATGGGTTCTTGGTGCCAAGATGGCCCAATCACTGCACAGAAGAGCATCTCCCATCTAGCCTGTCTCTCATGGGCCTTGCTCTCCTGCAATGCTAATGAAGGGGTGACTTGCCCTCTGCCCCACTCAGAGAGGTCAGGACAGACACCATCTCAGCCTTCGCAGAGTCAACTCTCCCAGTGGAAAGTCCGGTCCTTTCAGCCAACATTTATGGGCATCTCGTCATGCCAGAAACCATGTTTTTTCTGTGGGACAATCTTATTCTTGGCCTTGGGGAGCTCCCAGGTTAGTGAGCAGCAACCCCATTAACTCACACAAGTTCTCAGAGCAGCAGCTACCAACATTTACTGCACTAATATGTGGCAGACATTTTCACCAGCATCATCACATTTAATCCTCCCAACAATGCCATGTGTTTAGCGCTATGATTATCATCTCATTTTGCAGATGAGGAGATTAAGGCTTAGAGAGCTAAGTAACTTGACCAAGGCTGCCGCTAGTAAAAGGAAGAGCCAGGGTTTAAACTCCAGAGCCCACACTCTTTATTAGAGCCAGAGGACTGATCTCAGAGAAAAGAGATACTATAATCTAGTTCTTATAATAAGCATTTGATGTTACACACTGTGCTATGGAGGGGCCAAGGAGGTTATTCAAATAAAGAGATTAGAGAAGGCTCTTTGGAGAAGATGATTCATGAGACAGACTTTGAAAGACAAATGGAATTTCAGCAAGTTGCAGATGGGGAGGAAAAAAAAAACCCAGTAGGAGGGCCAGCCTTTGCAAAAGTGTCAGAACTGAGCAGGGCATGTTCGGACTGAGAAGCCTAATATGGTGGGAACCTGGGACTTGTGAGAACAGGTGGTGGAAGATGACACAGGACAGCTAAAATTCTGGAGTCTGACTTTTACCGTCTGACACAGATGGTAAAAGCCATGAGGGTTTGAGGCAGTAATGTTTCTGATCCGAGTGCAGATTTGTGATTGATGGTGACATCTGATGAACCCCAGGTGCACATGTCTCTAGGCTGTCTGGGGCAGTGCCACCTGCTAATATTAATGAAAATAGCCAGCATTTGTTCTAAGTGTCTGCATCACTGCCATCATTCCAGAGGCTTTATATTCATTATCATTAGTCTTCATCATAGCCCTGCAAAGCAGATAAGAAAACTGAAGCTCGGAGAGGTTAAGTCACCTCCCTGAGGCCACCCAGCTAATGAATGATGGAGCTAGGAGTCAGACCCAGATTTGTGTGGTTCCAAAGCCATGCTCTTTGCACAACACATGGAACTTTTCCCCAGAGATTAGAAATGAAATGAAGACCATTTTTCTGCTCATCCTCATGCCCAGGAGGTCACTTTCCCAAGTGTAAGTTGACAGTGAGGCTGCCACCTAGCACTGATTTTACCTGCAGGGAGGGACTTTCCACCAAGTCTTTCCATTGCCATCACTGTTGACTTCTGAGCTGGGCTTATGTACAGTGGAAGGCAGTGCAGTCTCTGAAGAGAGAACTCCAGGACAATCTCTTGTATTTGAAGGCAAGGGGGATCCGCTTTCCTGTCTCCTGCTCCATCTGTCCCCATTCTAAAACAGCCAAAGGCTCCGCAAGGCTTCCTCTGCACTGCTCAGGTGCACGCCAGTTTGGAATGAAACCAACTCTCAGCCAATTAAATGGCGTACGGGAGCGTTGATATAATTCTGAGAGTAAGGACTTGTGGACAGTTTTCCCTTTGGTTGTTCACTTCTTTTGCATTGTGTTTGAGTGTACAGATGTGAAGCCACAGCTGGTTTCCTCCTTTCTGTGAGGGCCCTTTGATAGCCAGTCAACTGAGTTTTCCATTGTTATTTTTCACAGGTCTAATAGCTGTTGGCAACCACTTTGTGTTATTTTGTTCGCATAATTATTCACTGAGCATGAAATACCCCCGAACAACCATCAGCGTCTCAGCTGTGGCCTTGCTAGCTGGCGTCACCACTAGAAAGTGGTTAAAACCTTGAGGACGAAATGGGGATTTTTTTCTAATAAGATTGATTCAGCCACTAAGCGCAAAGCCTGACACATGCGTTGAGTTTGAATTCACTCTGAGTTGCTGTGACATGGTTGCCCAAGTGCCCTGAGTTCTGCCAAGTCTGTGATCATAACCCTTCTTAGAAAAGTGTTTTTAGGGAAGACAGGTCAGCCTGGTCTCTGCTGCTCATGATTGAAATTGAGGGCAGAGACTATTGGACCCCACATGAAACCTCTTCCTTCCTGCCTGGGGCTTGTCTGTTCTTCAGTGGCTCATGTTTTACTAGCAGCTGCTTCATAGTTCCAGCACTCAGGAAAGCATAGATACCCAAAAGAGAAAACTCAGAGAATTTAATCTGCTCTCTGCCTGTGTAGGCTCATGTGCTGTTTGGAGAGAATGTAGAACTTCTCCCTTTATCTCATAACTTGAACTACAATTGCTGGCAGTGAAGTTCAGGGCCAAGGGAGGAGTAAAGAGAGTAGGGCCAAGGGATTGCATTGATGGGCATGACCAGGCAATGAGATGGCCACAGGAATTCATGCTTAATAAGAGACTTGGGAATAGCTGCAAGTTTTCTGTTTGTGTGAAAAAGAGCCTTAGGAAGTGTTTTGAATCTTGAAAAAAAAATCTTATAAATAGAAGGAAGAAAGAATTTTCCCTTAGTAAGCTTCTGAGGATTACGTTCCAAGGCCCTAGGGGAGGAAATAGGAAAGAATTTAATTTCCCGCTGGAAGGATTTGCACACTGCAGGCAGGGGTGTTGGTGGCGTTCTCACTGAGGACGCTGCACACGGAGGAAGAGCCCTCTCCGGCCGGCCTTGTCTCTGGAGGGAGTTCAGGAGACCCAGCATGTGTTTCAGGAGCCTTATGGCAGATCACTCATTTTTATTTAGACTAGGATTTCCATTTAGCAAGTTGATCCAATAGTCCCTGTATACCTGAGGTTGTATAGGTGGCTGCCTTATCTCTGTTCCTTCAAGTTCTGGTAACTTCTGAGCCACCAACTCCTGGCCACCTAGACTCAGGATGTCTACAGCTTTGGCCTCAGTTTCCTTAGCTGTAAGATGAAGATTATAATTGTAGTCTCCATAAAGTTTTTGGAAGGATTTAATGATCTAATTCATGTAAAGTACTGATTATATGTATATACTCATTATATATATAATTTCCCATTTATGTATATATATACACATTTATAATATAATTTCCCATTATATATATATATATAATGGGAAGGACATAATACTAAGTGAAATATGCCAGGCACAGAAAGACAAACACTACATCATCTCACTGAAAAGTGGAATCTAAAAAAAGTTGAACTCATAGAATCAGAAGTAGAATGGTGTTTCCCAGTGACTAGGGAGTGGGGGAAATGGGAAGATGTTGATCTAAGGGCATAAAGTTTCAATTATACAGGATGAATAGGTTCTAGAGATCATGGTAACTATAGCTGATAATACTCTATTGTATACTTGAAATATTATATTATATGATATACAATATATTGTATACTATATTGTACGCTCTTTGCTTAGAGAGTGAAAAATATTCTCATCACAGAAAAAGGTAATTATATGAGATGATGGATATGTTAATTAGGTCAATTGTGGTAATCATTTCGCAACGTGTACTTATATCAACACGTCATGTTCTGCACCAAAAATACATACGGTTTTTATTTGTCAATTATACTGTACCTCAATAAAACTAGAAATAAACAAATAAATGAGTTTCGAGGAAACTTAAAAAATCTCAGAAGCCAACACTGGTACTTTATATTAACTAAATTCTAGATTTTATTTGAATTTTACCAGGTTTTTCTACTAGTGTCCTGTTCTGTTCCTTGATCCAATCCAGGGCACCACATTATATTTAGACTTATTTTTATTATCCTTCTCCATTTGTTCTGTAAGAATCCCAGGGACAGGAGCTGTGTCCTCCCTTCCCTCAAGCACAGCACAGTCATGCATGGGGCCATGGCACAACCAGAGCTTGGGGATGTTATCAGTGACTTTGCTCTAAAAACATCTTATCCCCAAATCTCTGTAATCTGGGGAGATCATTAGGGCCTAGGGTCCTAATGAGCAGTCCTCATTAGGGTAGAGCAGTCCTCAGTGCTCTACCCACCCTCAGCCCCCAGCCTCCTGGAGGACAGAGCCAGGGCATGTGCAGAGGAGGCCTCCTGGGCTCTGGGACACAGGGACACATGAAGTCTTTGCATTGTGCTCATGGCAGGGAAGGGGTCACTTTCTGTTTTCCTGAGGCTCTTAAGCCAGCCTTTGAGCCTTCCTCACCATCCCAAGCCAGTGCCAGTCCAATGCTCTCTGCAGAACAGGCCCTGCGGTGGGAATCCCTGGGGCCCTAGCTTTCTTTGTAGTATGACTCCTTGGAGTTTAGGCCTCTTCTCTGGGAGCACTGCTTGGAAATTCCACCACTGAGCTTTAGAAGGATCTTTGTTTCATTTCCTGCCTGGGGCCTGTGGTGGTAGAGAGAGGAAGGTGGTGGTCCTAGGGGCATAGGGCCTCCTGGGGTCTTCTGGCTTTGCACTAGACTCTTCTTCTCTGAGCTCAGGCCTGTGTGGCCTGCGATGAGAGGCCTCAACAGGGAGATTCATTCCGGGGTCCACTGAGAGTCTTATGAAGTGTAGGTAGCCTCAACCCCCAAATTAGTGCAGAGTTTGAATGAAAATCCTCAGCACTGGCTAGAGAGGGCAGGTCTTTGTCATTCTCTCCCAGGACCTGCTCTTGGGCTGCCTCTGGGGTCTGGCACTTTTACCTGGAGCCATGCTGAAGTCTTGACAGTTTCAGGTCCTGGGCCTTGGAGTTGTGCAGCAGATGCTTTCAGCACCCCAAGTCCCAGGGCACTCCTATCAGGCAGCCAGCCTGCCTGACGATGGAGCCTGGCTGACTACCAAGAATGTGCACTTAACGTACATTCCTACTCCAAACCTTAAGTATATTAATATTTTGAAACCTCAAATCAGTTTGTTCTCTTAAAAACTAGAACCACATGCCCTCAGAAACATTGTGCTGATGGGCTCTGATTTTTCTTTTCATGAAATGGAAATCACAGGCTGTGGAAGCAGGAGACCTGCGCTCCAGCCCAGCTGTAGCACTAAGTGCCATGTGAGCCTGGGCAGGTCCCTAACCCCAAGGCCTCAGTTTCTCTAGCTTAAGGGCCTACCAGCTCTGAGGGCTTATGATCCTAGAGGGAACAGAGACTTTGAAGTTGACTGGTTTATAGGAAAGTTTACTTGAAATCCATGAGGGCCTATGATTGCTTGTAAATGATTAAGATGCATTTTTTTGTAAGTCTAAACACAGGCAAAATGACAAGAATGTAAACAGTGCTTAGAAAGGCCCCTTCTTCTGGTGCCTGTGGATGAGAATCACAGTAAAAGCATGGAAGAGGCAGGAGAAGACAAGGCACTAGCTGGTCATTATGCCCCTGGGGGCCTGTGGCTGCCCAGAACTGGCGCAAACCAGCAGCCTGGACACCGGTTATGGTACCAGTTCCTTAGTTCTCTCCCAGGAACAAGGGCTTGGAGCCTGCAGCCTTAACTTCCCAGCTTCCCTCCGGGAGGGCCCTGCAGAGTTCCTGTTGCCAGCTTTGGATTCTTGTTGGAGCCATGCGACTCAGTGAGGAGGTCCCAGCTAACCAATTTATGGGAAGATGGAGTAGAGACAATAGTGGGAACCCTGTCCTGTGCCTGGCCCTTGCCCTGAGGTGTTTGGCAACCACAGCATCCACAGAAATCACTAGGTATGGGGTCTTGTGGGATAAGATTATTTTAGGGTAGAAAAGAGTTCTGTGGTTAATAACACAAATTGAAAAAAATGGTGTAAATGATCAACTTGATGTCAGTTGGCTAGGGCACCCCTCAGGAGGGGGACATGAGTCTATAAGGCTTTATTGTTTTCTTCATCAAGTGTTGACCGAGTGTCTAATCCATCCCAGGTACTATGTGGGTACCTGACTTGGTGGTGACTGTATGCCGGCTGGGGAGAAGGAATATGAACAGGTGAACCACAGTTGAAGAAGGGGTAACAAATGGCAGACAGGGTGCTTTGGTGAGAGTGGCCAGTGACTCAGATGGGGTAGTCAGGGAAGACTTCTCTGGGGTAGTGCCTTTACACTTAGACCAGAAGGGTTAGGAGGAGCCAGTGTACAAAGGGTGGAGGGAAAGGAATCCCAGGCAACACAACAGCACAGGCTAAGGCTCTAAAGCCAGGAAGGGCTGGGCTCGGGCTGCACAGAGTGGTTTGAATGAGTGAGGGAATATAGGCATTGAAGATGCACATGCAGGGTTTCTTTGACTATGTGTCCTGGGTAGTAGGGGGTGGCTTTGGGGTTAGGATGATCATGGGTATACAGGATGCAAAGAGGACTATGTGTGTACCCATCAGAGACCTTGGAATGGACATGCCCTAGATTAAGCACAGCACCCATGCAGCAAAATGCCAGGCTCTTGGCTAAGAAGCTGAAAACCATGGCTCCCTAAGCACTTGTAGAAAGACAGTGAATTAATGCAGCCTTTCCTACATCCACCCGCTTCTCCTGCCAGCCATCATCAGAGGCCATTCTCATAGTTCGCCCTTTTCTTATGATCATTCATATTTTTCAAAAATATTCTATTTCCTGCAGTCTCATTTCTTTAGGTGGCCCATAATTGCTTGGAGAGAAAGCTGTCGGGAGGCCCAGCTCCAGTGCCAGAAATTCTGTGAAGCCTTGTCCAACCTCATAGTCCTTGCTGAGGCCTGTATTCTCTGGCCTGTGTCAGCTTGATTCTCTAAGCCACACACTGTAGACAATTGCTACTCAAAGTGTGGTTTCTCCTTTCTCCTCCTCTTTCCTTGACTGGTACACTCCAAGCTCACTTAGTCATGAGAATGGAGGGACATTGCCAGCATTCAAGAGGTCAGAAGTGTGGCAACATTGATTGAGGATGATGCTTCCTTCACATGGGGTGGGAGAGAGCCTCCAGACACAGTGAGTTCCCAGGAACCAGCCGGGTTCATCAGGAGGGTGCTGCCTTGGAGAAGGATGACTCCAGGACAAGGGATGACCCTGAACAAAAAGTGCAGTCACTGATGGAGTGGAACTAAAAAAAAAAAACAACAAAAAAAAACTCTTTCTTTCAAAGCAACTGACTGTTATTAAGCACCTACTGTTAGCTCAGCCCTGGCCAGGTTCCAGGGAAATGGGAGAAGGTGCTCATTTCAATGTCAGGACCACAAGGTTTGTTTTTTTAACGGTGGTTTGCTTAGAGTCAAACAGAACTGAGAACATCCAGTCCCTATCTTTGGATTGAGCCTGTCATCTTTGTGCATGTGTATGTGTGTGTGTGGTGGGTGGAATGGGGGGCATAGGCAGAGGAGCTCATTTTTTGCTTCCTGATTGCTTTAGGCCTATTTATTGATCAAGAGCTTTGTTTGCTCAGTTTATTCACAGAATAATATACATATGTTGGCCTACTCCCTGCCTTCCTCTGTAGCGCCACTTCCTGACACCCCTACATCCATGCCAGTTATCAATATATTGCCTTTCAGCTCCAAATCTACCCTTATTTTCCTGCTTGTTGATAATGGAGGTGGGCTTTGTAAATATTTTTCCCTTATTGACAAAAAGCATTGGAGGGACACTGGAGAGAGAAGGGGTTTCCCCTTCCTGGTTCCCATGAGCCTGGTCCACCAGGCTCCTACAGAGCATGCTTTCTCCAGGCTTAGGTCCTGAGAGCATGTAGTTTCTGCTGTGCTAGGCTCATGCAGTGAACTCCTTTTCCCAATGCCTTGCTCCTGCAGATGGGGCTTTTTGAGCTCCTATAGTGCCCAGTGACTCACAGCCCCCTCCCTCTCAACCATGTCCTCTGGCAACCTTCCAGTGGAATGCCACACTCATCCTTGTAAGTGGTTTCCCCCAGGACTCCCTCAGGTGACTGTACAGTGAGTTCCTAGGCATGGCATGTGTGGACACCTTCCCCTGACACCCTAGTAGACAGATTCCCAGCAAGTCCTACCAGCAAGTCATCTGTCTTCATTACTTTTTTCTCGTCCAGTAGGCCATGGCTGTCCCCTCTCCAAGATCTTAATCCCAGCCCTAGTGGGAGGAAGAGGCTCTTCTGTGGGCATCAATCTCAGCCCTACGGGTAGTGGCTGCTACCTATATCTGCTGTTCTTATATTCTTTAACTCTTACCAGAGTTAATTCTGCTCTTTTATTAATAATTCTTCATATTAAACTTTTTTTCTGTTTGAAAATTACTCTGTGGTTTCTTTGTCCTGATTGGACCCTATGGGCAGAACTTTGAGGAGTGCATTTGCTTGTCCACTAGTGTGAAATGAAAGATAGAAGTATGGATCTACATAGATTTATAGGTAGTTGCTAATGGTTTGGCTGGATAGACAGGAACTTGGAAAGAGCAGGATTGGAAGATTAGTGATAGTAAAGTCTGGGGAAGATATATATGGATGGATCTCTCTCATAATGGGCACAAACGGTGAAGATATTTGAGTCCCGTGTGAATGCCCAAAGGGCATCATTACTGTAGAAGAGATTAATAATCAGACAAAATAACATGCTCAAAAGCTGTCAGCCTCTTCCCTCAGCCACCCTAGTGCTTGCTCAATGGGACCATGAACAAAGAAGCCAAGTTGGCAGGGATGGAGGCTATGCAGGGGCTTAACAGTGTGGACTGCCCCTTATAAAGGCTGTACTAATACTATAGCTGCGTGCCTAACCTATCTACAGCAGAGACTAAACACTGAGCCCCTGATATGACACCATTCCCTGCGGGTGAGTAGACAGTCACCTGGTGGCAGATTGATTACAATGGACCTTTTCTATTATGAAGGAGGCAGAGATTTGTCACCAAGAGAATAGATATGTATTCTAGAAATCGACTTACCTTCTTTGCACATAGTGTTTCTGCCAGCACCACCATCCATGGATTCACAAAATGCCTATCCACCATTATGACATTCTCCATAGCGTTGCTTCTGATCCAAGAACCCACTTCTCAGCAAAGAAAGTGGTGCAATGGATTAATTCCCATGGAATTAACAGGTCTCACTATATACCCCATTAACTGGAAGTGGCTGGGCTAAATGAAAGGTGCAGTCACTTAAAGAAGACTCAGTTGGAGCACCATTTGGGATTAAACACCCTGAAAGGATTGGGTTCTGTCTTAAAGGACATAGTATATGCTTTGAGTCAGAGACCATAATATGGCGTTATTTCCCCATAGCCAGAATACAAGGGTCTGGGAATCAAGGGATATAAATAGAGTTACATCTCTTACTATTATGTCTAGTAATCTATGCACAGAATTTTAGCTTTACACAGGAGCTACAACTATGATTTCATTAAACTGAAAGAAGGATCTGGTCATTTTGGGCTTAAGGACTGTGATAGTCTGAATGTGTCTTCAAAATTCATGTATCAGAAATTTAATCTCCAATGCAACAGTGTTGGGAAGTAGGGCCTAATGAAAGGTGCTTAGGTCATGAGGCCTCCACCTTAATGAGTAGATTAACACCATCATAAAAGGGCTTGTGTGGTGGGTTCATGCTCTTCCACTCTTCTGCCATGTGAGAACACAGCGTTCATCCTCTCTTGCCCTTCCACCTTCCATGGGAAGACATAGCAAGAAGGCCCACACAAGATGCTGGCACCCTGATCTTGGACTTTCCAGCCTCCAGAACTGTGAGAAATAAATTTCTGTTCTTTATAAATTACTCAGTTTCAGGTATCTTGTTATAACTGCATAAACAGACCAGGACAAGGCCACTGAATCAAAAGGCAGAATAAGAAGTTACTCTACTGGCTGGAGTGATTGATCCTGATTACCACGGGGTGATTGGATTGCAGCTATATAATGGGGGCAAGAGAGACTATTTCTGGAACCAAGGAGATTCTGTAGGTCACTTCCATACCCACTAGTAAAAGTTAATGGAAAACTACAGTAATCAAAATATAGGCAGGGTAATTGAGGACTCAGAGCCTTCAGGAATTAAGGTTTTGGTCACTCTACCAGGTAAAGACCCCAGTCCGCTGAAGTCCTGACTAAGCATGGGGAAGCACAGATTGGTTAGTAGAAGAAGGAAGCCATAGATATCAATTATAACCTCAAGACAGTGATAGAGACGAGGAGTGTACCAGTTCTGCATATTTTCTCTAGAGGAGGAGGAGACTGCAGGCTAGTTGAGGTACAAAGAGTCAGAGGGAGGGAGAAGACTTTCCCATAAGACAGACCAATCTCCACTCCCCATAAGCTTCCTTTGGAGGATAAAGGAGCTGAAAGCAGTGAGAGCAAAATCAGTAGGCCATGTCCATGATGGGTGGCCAGAGAAGGAATATCTCATTGACAGCAGGTATTTCCTTATGGGATCCAACCTCCAGGACTGAGTTGTTCCAGGAATTGTATAGCCAGACACAGCCACAGGGCAAGCATATACTCAAGGTTCTCATAGGGAATGTTGTTCTCTCTGGGGCTAGGAAGCTTTGGATGGTGGTGAGGGTAGTGGCAGGGCTAACCTGGGACCTGCCATATAGAGCCCCTGTTTCTTAGTGGCAGTGGCAGCCAGAGAGCCACAGCCTGCTTACGAAACAGCCACCAGTGGGACCCAATTGTGACATTTTCAGCAGGAGAGACAAACATGGGCAACCATCTAGGGAAAAGGAGTACCCAAAATTGTGAGTATGGGTTACTAGGTACAATAGTGCAAGGAGCCTGGATTTCTGGGCCCATGTATTACGGCAATGGAAAAAATGGCATCATGTATTGGTTGCTGGTTTAAAATTGCAACTGTAGCCTGTTGGAGAGCCCCCAGTCTTGCAAGGTATGGTCTCGCAACCAGCCGTAGCTAAGGGCTTAGGAGTCGATTCCAATATTCTATAAGGCCAGACGATTCTGGGACATAGGGTTTGTATCAGTTGGGTTTCAGTCAGGGAAGGAGAACCATTATGAGTGAAATGGAATGAAAGATTTCTTTAGGGGATTCAAACTAATGTAAGTGGGCGAGCTGGTGAAGAATTCCACAGAAAGCTGTTTTCTCTGCATCTCATGGTGGGCCTGAGGTTGTTATAGGTTACAGACCTACAGCTCAGGAAGAAACACTGGACATAAAGTGGGCAGGGCAAGGACAAACGAGTCTGTGGTGATGGTTGATTTTATGTATCAACTTGGCTGTGCTACACTACCCAGTTATTTAATCAAACACAAATCTAGATGTGATTAACATCTGCAGTCAGTTGACTTTACATAAAGGAGATTACCTTTCATGATCTGGGTGGGCCTTGTCCAATCAGTCAGAGGCCATAAGAGCAGAAACTGGGGTTTCTCAGAGAAGAAGAAAGTCTGCCTGTGGCCTGCAGCATCAGCTGCTGCTGGAGTTTCCAGTTCTTCCACATAGACTGCGAGAACTCGGCCTGCCCCACTCCTGTGTGTATTCCTAGCAGTGCTGAGCATAAGGCTTGGCCCAGAGTGGATGCTCAATAAATATTTCCTGTATTGAAACGACATCCATCTGTCGGAGTCAGTGTGAACAGAGCTGTGCCTTGGGGCAGAGGCGGAAGCTGGGGGACCTTGCAGGGCCTTTCCTGTCCTTAGGTCCTATGACATTAAGCGGGAAGCACTCCAGATTGTGAATAGGTTGTTGGGAGACAAAGCGGGAAGGGAATCCGAGATCTATAAAGCAAAAATGAAAATTGAGGGGGAGTGCTGGAAGAGATGCAACTTCAGGGGAAGATTCCAAAACTCCGGCTTTGCTAAGAGTGCTTGCTGCAGGTGAGAACTTACATTGGCTGTTCTGAGGGGCCAGGCGCTTTCTAAGTGCTTCCTGTGTATTAACTCATTTCACTCTCACAAGGACCCCATGAGATAAGTGCTCTTCTGTGCCCCCTGTCTCAAGGATGAGAAAATGGAGGAACAAAGAGGTTAAGTAGCTAGAAAAGGATTCGTTTCTCCCCCTGGAGGCTTCTTCTCCAGGCAGACCACTCAGACAGTGAGAAGTGGTCCTTTTGTCTATCGCGTCTAATTCCAGCCCAGAGCTCCACTGGATTGTATCTTCCAGAGTTTGCCAAGAAAGTCCCCAAAGGGCTGAGTGAGTTTCCTATCCTCTCAGGGCCCATGGTACGCTCTACATCAGCCCTGGTGGTCTTCAGTGTGGGGACAGATTTCTGTGCAAATCTTTTCACTCAGAGCTGCAGGGCTGGCTTTGTGGCCACATGTGTGATTCATAAAGTTTGCATTTTCCACAGGACTTGGTTTCCAGAGCATTTTGGCCTGAGCACTACAAGCTTTCAAGAATTTCAGCCGAGAAATGCTATCCACAGATTGCTCAGCTACATGCATCCTCCCCACGGCTGTGAAGTTTGGCATGGATGTTCTATTATTGCTCTGGGATCAGATTTTGGAATTTTATTTTATTAATATTCTTTTCTGCAAGGATTTGGGAGGGGGTCTGGAGCAATACTGGTTTCTCCAGGTTCATCATTATTCCCCGCTGACATGCATGATTGCCCTCTTTCTGTCAATTTTGAGCCCGTTTGCCACGTTGACTCATGTCTTTCTTATCCTGAGGGCTGGTCCTTGTGCAGTGCATGGGAAAGGAGTGTGACTATAGGTGAAGGAATATGTTTAGAATAGCTATAAATTTGCAGTCATCACATTAGTTGGGTTTAAGAACTCTCTGTTTACATTAATTTTCAAAATAAGCTCGGCTTCAAGACTGAGGGTTTGATTTTTGTCCCTCTTGGGACTCCTTCTCCGATCCCCGGCTATCCTCGGTTGTGAAAGTTCTCAGGACCACATTGGCCAGCACACTGGGGAAGGTGTTCTGGTCCCCACCTCACACTGGCCATCCTGATGTGCTACTTGTCCAATCTGACGCAGTCTGGCTAGGGCAGCTTTGCTATTTTTACACCCAGATTGGGCACCAGACTATTGCAAGAGCTGAGATCCCTGGGTCCTGGGTCCTGCTTTGGAGGTCTGCTAACTTTCTGCCATCCTCCCAGGACACTGGACCTTGCTGATTATGGAACCCCTGAGACACCATCTTCTCCCTGTTCTGGGGACTGTCCCCCTCTCTGTTATGGGTGGTATTGTATCCCCTCCAAAATAGACATGTTGAAATTCTAACTCCTAGTACCTCAGAATGTGACCTTATTTGGAAATGGGGTAATTGCAAATGTAATTAGTTAAATTAAGATGAGGTCATCCTGGAGTGTGGTAGGCCCCCACTTCTGGTTTCCTTATCAGAAGAGTAGAAGAGATATGCAGGGAGAAGGCCATGTGATAATAAAGGCAGAGACGGGAGGTTTCCATCTGCAAGCCAAGGAACACCTGGGACTGCCACTGCCAGCAAACCACTGGAAGCTGGGAGGAGGCCAGGAAGAATGCCCCACATGTTTCTGAGGGACCAAGGCCCTGCAGACACCTTGATCTTGAACTTCTTGCCTTTTAAATAGTGAAACAATAATATGCTGTCTGAAGCTACCCAGTTAGTGATACTTTGTTATGGCAGCCCTAGGAAACAAGTATATCCTCCATCTCAGGGTGAGCAGCTTTCCTGCCCCTCTACCCTCTGGGAGCACCCAGCATAACCCCTCCTCAATGGGCATCTGAATGGGCACTCAGAATATTGGGTACTCTTCTCAGAGGGTGAGTTTTGCAAAGGTGATGCTGAGACCAGCCACTTTTCTGCTATTGACCAACCCTGTAATTTAGTTCTACCATGATTCAGTTCCAAGCAGAACTAAATCATACATAGCAGGAGACCAGGGCCAGATAGAGTTTAGAGCCAACATCCAAATACACAAAGTTTTCTTTTCAGTTTACTCTTCTACTGCAGAGACAAAGGTGAGACCCTGGTTTGGTGGAAGATGTTTCTCAGAATGCTGTAGAACAGGGCTTTCTGTGAGAAATGAAGACTTATGAAAGTCAGATGTTTGTGAAATGCAAACTCTTGCATATTTTTATGGCACGTGGCAGTCATAACCAGGACATGAGCTATGGAATAAAGGAAACCAACAGTTATCCCTTGCTCTTTGTGTATACAGAGAGTAACGTTGCTTTTGGCAGTGATCAGAAGGGGAACTGTCGGTTACAGACTGCTGTTCAAAGTGACTGGGAGATGGGAGTCCCAAGTAAGTTCTCTTGATCCTCATTTTGCAGAGTTCCCTCTAGCATGACAGGCCCTACTGGGCTCTGAATAAAGAGCTGCTGACTGTGTGTATCTACTCTAAATTCCCTGGGCAGGAGTGTCAGCAGCACTTGCCAGCCTGCATTTGCCATGAGCAGGTTGCTGTGGGTGACAGCCAACTGGAAGAAATGCATTAGCCCGATGAACTGACCTCCAGGGACTTCCTCTCTTCACTGTAGACCCTTCTGATCTTTTACAAAAACTCCTAATTTAGATGGAGAACTCACTCACTATCACGAGAATAGCAAAGGGGAAATCTGCCCCTATGATCTAATCCACTCCCACCAGGTCCCTCCCCCAACATTGGGAATTATAATTAGACATGAGATTTAGGTGGGGACACAGAGTCAAACCATATCATTGTGCTCCTGGCCACTCCAAAATCTCATGTCCTTCTCACATTTCAAAACACAGTCATGCCTTCCCAGCAATCCCACGAAGTCTTAACTCATTAACTCAAAAGTTCAGGTCCAAAGTTTAATCTGAGACAAGGCAAGTCCCTTCTGCCTATAAGTCTGTAAAATGAAAAACAAGTTAATTACTTCCAAGATACAATGGAGGTACAGGCATAGGGTTAATGCTCCCATTCCAAAAGGGAGAAATTAGTCAAAACAAAGGAGCTGCAGGCCCTGTGCAAGTCTGAAACCCAGCAAGGCAGTCATTAAATTTTAAAGCCCCAGAATAATCTCCTTTGACTTCGTGTCTCACATCCAGGGCACACTGATGCTAATGGTGGGCTCCCAAGGCCTTGGGCATCTCCATCCCTATGGCACTGCAGGGTATAGCCCTCTCAACTGCTTTCATGTGCTGGCATTGAGTGCCTGCAGCCTTTCCAGGCTCATGGTGCAAGCTATTTGTGGGTCTACCATTCTGGGGTCTGGAGGATTATGGCCCTCTTCTCACAGCTCCACTATGCAGTGCCCTAGTGGGGACTGTCTGTGGGGGCTCCAACCCCACATGCCTCCTCTGCACTGCCCTAGCAGAGGTTCTCCATGAGGGCTCTACCCCTGCAGCAGACTTCTGCCTAGATATCAGGTATTCCCATAAATCCTTTGAAATCTAGGTGGAGGCTAGATTTCAAACCTCAGCTCTTGCCTTCTGCATACCTGCAGGACCAATACTCCATAGAAGCTGCCAAGGCTTGGGGCTTACACCCTCTCAAGCAACAGTCTGAGTTATACTTGGCCTCTTTTAGTCATGGCTGGAGCTGGAGTGTCTGGGACACAGGGCACCATGTCTTGAGGCTGCACAGAGCAGTGGGGCCCTGGGTCTGGCCCACAAAACCATTTTTTCCCTCTTATGCCTCTAGGCCCGTGATGGGAGGGGCTGCTGCTAAGGTCTCTGAAATGCCCTGAAGGCATTTTCCCTATTGTCTTGGCTATTAACATTCGGCTCCCTTGAGTTTTTCTACCATAAAATGGGTTTTTCTTTTCTACAACATGGTCGGTCTGCAAATTTTCCAAACTTTTATGCTCTGCTTCCCTTTTAAATATAAATTCTAGTTTTAGGTCATTTCTTTGTTATGAAAATGAGTGTAGGCTTTTAGAAGCAGTCAGGCCACATCTTGAATGCTTTTCTGCTTAGAAATTTCTTCCACCAGATACCATAAATCATCTCTCAAAGTTCAAAGTTCCACAGATCTCTAAAGCAGGGGCACAATGCTGCCAATCTCTTTGCTAAAGCATAGCAAGAGGGACCTTTACTCCAGTTCCTAATAAGTTCCTCATCTTCATCTGAGATCTAATCAGCCTGGCCATCTTTGTCCATATCACTATCAGCATTTTGGTCAAAACCATTCAACAAGTCTCTAGGAAATTCCGAACCTTTCCTCATCTTCCTGTCTTCTTCTGAGCCCTCCAAAGTCTTCCAACCTCTGCTCATTATCCAGTTCCAAAGTTGCTTTGACATTTTCAGGTATCTTTATAGCAATGCCCCCTTTCTGGTACCAATTTTCTGGTATTAGTCTGTTCTCACACTGCTGTAAATAACTACCTGAGACTGGGTGATTTATAAAGAAAAGAGGTTTAATTGGCTCACAGTTCTGCAGGTTGTACAGGAAGCATGCCTGGGGAAGCCTCAGGAAACTTACAATCATGGTGGAAGGTGAAGAGGAAGCAAGCACATCTTCACATAGCAGCAGGAGAGAGAGAAAGTAAAGAGGGAAGTGCTACATGCTTTTAAACAGCCAGATAGCATAAGAACTCACTCATTATCACAAGAACAGCAAGAGGGAAATCTGCCCCCATGATTCAATCACCTCCCACCAGGTGTCTCACCCACCTTCGGGAATTACAGTTCAACATGCGATTTGGGTGGGGACACAGAGGCAAACCATAACAGCGTTGAAGCACAAATGGTTTTGGTATATAGCTGCACTTGATATTGGATGCCTCCACTCATTCCTTGGGCCTTTAATTGTGCATACATAAAAATTGGCTCATTTAGTGGGGTTCTAAGCTTGGAATTTTCAGCTGTGGAGGCTTTTGTTTTTCAAATTAAAATCTTTTTGAGATTCACATGCAGTTGTAAAAAATAATACAGAGATATCCTCTACACACTTTACCTAGCTTCCCCCATGATAACATCTTGCAAAACCATAGTGAAATATCACAACCAGAATATCAATGATGATACAATCAAGATGCAGTGAGTTCGATCACCACCATAATCCAACCCCACCCAACTCTGTCCCTAGTCCCTGACAACCACTACTATGGTCTCCATTTCTATGCTTTTGAAAGACATGGTATTCATCAGGTCAATCTTGGTGAAGTTGACTTTATTCCTCACTAGTGTCCTAAGCCCTCTGCCATTTGGATGGATAAAGAAGCTGTTCTCCATGCTGTTTACAAGGTAAGCATCATAGTGGCTAACTATGCAGGCTCCAGAGGCAGTTTTTTTAGGTTTGAATTCTACCTATCAAAATTACTAGCTGTGTGACCTAAGACAAGTTACCTGACTTCTCTATGACTCAGGGTTTTTTTTGTATAGGAAGTGTGGATGATAATAAAAGGACTCAGCTGAGAAGATTGTTAAAGGATGAACTGAGTTAATAGATCTAAAGTATGAAGAACAGTGCTTCTCAAGCTTTCGTGTCATACAAATTACCTGGGTCTTGTTAAAATGCAGCTTCTGATTCAGCAGTTGGGGTCTGAGATGCTGCATGTCTAACAAGTCCCCGGGTGCTGCTGCTGCTGGTCCACAGCCCACACTCTGAGCAGCAGGAAATCAGAACAGTGCCAGGCCAGAGTAAGCACTCAGTAATTGTTGGTTATGTTTTCTCAGCATGAGTCTGAAGCTATGCTGGACAGAACCCAAAGCAGTGAACCTTAGTTTCAAGGCTCAGACTCTGGAATGCCCCTGACTTTGTCAGTCCCAGGGCCAGACTGGACCTCTGAGAATGAGGCAGACAGCCCTAAAGGAAATGGGTGAGAGTGCAGATGGTGCCCTTGGTCCCAAATCTCTATCGTAGTGCTGCTTCCTACAGGAAGAGGCAGGCCTCAGGAGTTCCCTAGCTCCCTCACCAGCTTCCTGTCTGCCTCCAGAACAGCAGCTCCTGCAGCTGCCTCTCTTCCTTCACCGGATAGGCAGATGCGGGGAGAGACAGCAGTTTCAGACAGACGAGAGAAGCAAGAACACCTGTGCCCAGGTAGCTGGGAGCAGCTCTAAATTGCCAAAGGTTGGCCTGCTCTTATTACATCAGTGACAGTAATGGGGTTGACAACTGTCCCCAGGGAGCAGTTCTACAATGCTCCTTTTGGAGTCTTTGTGCCCTAGGTTGCCATGGTTCCCAGACCTGGGCCAGCAGCCTTGGGTAAGGTGAGCAAACTGGGATTTTTCTGACAGTTGCAAAGCCACCTTCCAGGCATTAAATCCCACAAAAAACATGGCCTCCTTGTGAAAATACACCTGGCACATCACTGTATAAAGCTAAAAGCCTCACTCCTTTTCTTCCCTCCCCGGTCCTTTTCTCAAGGAGTAACCACTATCAACTGACTGGTGTGTGTCTTTCTGCTACTCTCTCTAGGGGTGCATATTATACATTCATATATAAACAATAATGAATCATACTAAGCACATTGCCTCACTACTTCAACTTGCTTTTCTCACTTCAGGATAAATCCTGGACTTTTAAATTTTTTGACCGTATTAACCTGGGGATCTGCCTCATTACTCTTAACAGCTACACCCTACAGTGTGGATATACCACAGTATAGTTTACTCATGCTTCACAGATGAACGTTCAGTGTGTGTCCAAGTTTTTGCCTTTACAAGTTGCAGTAAACATTCTCAAGAATAGGTGCCTGAGAGTGGCATCATCAGAGCAAAATGCATATTCATTTTTGATAGGTGGTGCCCTACGAAAAGATCATACCCCCCACTATTAACCTTCCACTGGCAATGCATACGAATCCCTTCCACACACCCACCCCTGCTGTGGCAAGCTATGAACAAGCTGTTTGATTTTTGTCAGACTGCTAGGGAAAGATAACATCTTGTGCTTGTTTCAAGTTGCATTTCTCTAATCATTAGAATGGTGGAGCATCTCTTCTGAGGTTTATTTGCCATCTGCATCCCATGAAATCAGGATCCTAGTAACCCCCTGGCCAGGATACGCTGCCTGCCTGGCTCAGCTCACCACTGAGAGCTTCACGGGAGGAGGTAAGCAGTATTTATTTGTTTAACTTAAAGACTTTGCTGCAGAAGCAGTCACTGCAGTCCCCAGAGGGCCTGCAGCTCATGTTGGAAGAAAGAAGAAAGCTTCCATGTGACCCTAAACTCTTTCTGTTCTGGTAACTGTTAGTCGTCATTGTGTGTCTGTGATGGTGCAACTCCCGCTGGCCCCTGTGTCCAAATAAGAGGCCCATCTGTGGGTCTGCATGGTCCTAATACAGAGAGATGCAGCCAATGGGGAGACCCCTGGGCCTGGGGCCAGCAGACCTGAGTTCAAATCCTGGCTCTTCCTGTTGAAGGCAGGGGTGAGCTTCCCCCAGCTTACCTCCTCCTCATTCTCTTTGCCGTCTTGCAGCTTTTGAACTGCCTCTCCCCCTCCTCAGGTCCCTTGGGAGCAAGGGGTGAGCTCTTGCTTCTGTGACACTACTGTTGCCAGCTTCTTTCTCAGTTCTGTCACCACTCTTTCCCTCCTGCCTTTGAAGGGTCCTTCTCTCAGTGTCCTCCAATTCCCCCTCTATACATTCCAGGTACATCCTAATAATATCCACTAGGGCGGCTTCAGTGTCATCTCCTGCACCAGGCAGGAGCTCTCTCCTGGGTTCCAGCTCACATTCTCCCCTGCCTTTGGAGCAATTCTGCCTGGTGCCCTGTGCCCAGGAATGCTCACAATGTTCACTTTCCAATGTGTTTCTCCCTAAAGCTGATCCTTTGTGCTGTGAATTAGTCACTCAAGCCAAAGACCTCAAGAGTCAGCCTTTGGGTTCTCCCTCTCTGTTGCTAGGAATTTTTCCATAACATATCATTGCTCACTGAATAAAATTCAGGTTCTTTGGATTTTGCCCCAGCTGAATTTCCTGGTTTTCCTTCTCTGAGTTCCCTACATGTATCCTACATTCAAGTCAAATCAGGCTACTTATAATTACTCCTGTAATCATACTTTCTGATCTCTGTACTTAGAACAGAGTTTCTCAGCCTTGGCATGATTGACATGTTGAGCCAGATACTTTTTTGTTGAGGGCGCCGTTTTGTGTATTGCAGGATGTTTAGTAGCATCTCGACTTCTCTCCAGTAGTATCACCCTGTCCCCAGTCATAACAACTAAAAATGTCTGTAGACATTACCAAAGGTCCAACCCCTGGGGGACAAAAATCATACTCTGGTAAGAACCAGTGCTCTAAAGTAATATCATTTCATCTGCATGGAAATCCTTCTCCCATGTCTCTTCATCCCTGATTTGTAATATAGTGATACATTTAAAAAGCAAATTACAGAAAAGTATACACCATGATTGTTATGTGTGCAAGTGAATGAAGACTGGAACAGGTTCACAAAAATGAACACAGCTATGTAAACGGCGTTCCTGTGGGCTACTCTTGTGTGGAGTTTAAAATGTGGCCACTTTTTACAGGACCAGACTGCATTTGGTTAGCTCTCACCTCCACCTGTTATCACAAGATTCTGGCCCCAGAAATTCCTGGGAGTCCTTTTGGCCTCACAAAAAAAAAATCTCATGACAGACAAGTTCCCCTCCCATGGAATCTGCACTGGCCTCAGGCACCTGTCAGGCTGGGTGATGCCCGTACATGAGCCACCTGCCAGGCACTGATGTCCTCCACCACGCACATGGGTCCTTGGGGTCTTGATGTGGCACTGCATCTGTGGGAAGCCTCAGGGTGTCACAATCTCTTAGTATTCTCTGCAGTCAAGAGTCAGCCCTTGGGTCCTCCCTCTCCATTGCTAGGAATTTTTCCATGACATCCCATTGCCCACTGAATAAAATTCAGGTTCTTCAGTTCTCTGCAGAACCATGGACATGTGATTTTAGTAAAGTTACTCTTTGCCACTTAGATAGGAACCCATGGAAGGCTGGGCTGGGCTTCAAATCCAAGAGACAGATATGGCGACAGACTCATCATTCTGACCACCTTGGCTTTGTCACTGATCCAGCACATTGTGCCTGATGCTGTCCCAGCAAGTTCCCATATCTCTTGGGCAAATGGACCCTGGTGACCTACCTCCAGCTCTCTAGCCCAAACATGTCTGCATTCCAGTGGTGAGCATGGACCGATCTAGAATGGACCTTCTGTTGTAATGGGAAGCAGGATTATGAATTTCTTTTATTTCAATAACTTTTAGGGTACAGGTGGTTTTTGGTTACATAAATGAATTGTTTAGCGGTGAAGTCAGATTTTGGTGCACCCTTCACCCAAGCAGTTTACATTGTACCCAATATGCAGTTTTTTATTCCTCACCCCCAACTTCCCCCTAAGTCTCCGTAGTCCATTATATCACTCTGTTTGCCTTTGCATACCCATAGCTTAGTTCCCACTTATAAATGAAGACACACAGTATTTAATTTTCCATTCCTGAGTGATTTCACTTAACATAAGGGCCTCCAGCTCCATCTAAGTTGCTGCAAAAGACATTATTTTTTTTATGGCTGAGTAGTGTTACATGGTGTATATAAACCACATTTTTTTAATCCACTCATTGGTCGATGGGTGCTTAGGTTGGTTCCATATCTTTGCAATTGTGAATTGTGCTGCATTAAACACACACATGCAAGTGTCTTTTTGATATACTGACTTCTTTTCCTTTGGGTAGATACCCAGCAGTGGGATTGCCGGATTGAATGGTAGATCTATTTTAAATTCTTTAACCAATCTCCATACTGTTTTCCATAGAGGTTATACTAATTTACATTCCCACCAGCAGTGTATAATCATTTCCTTTTTACCACATCCATGCCAACATCTATTGTTTCTTGACATTTTATTAATGGCCATTCTTGTAAAAGTAAGGTGGTATGTCATTGTAGTTTTAATTTGCATTTTCCTGATGATTAGTGATTTTGAGCATTTTTTTCATGTTTGTTGGCTATTCGTATATCCTGTTTTGAGAAATGTCTGTTCTTGTCATCTGCCCACTTTTTGATGGGATTATTTGTTGTTTTTTTCTTGCTGATTTGAGTTCCTTGTAGATTCTGAATACTAGTCCTTTGTTGGATGCGTAGTTGGCAAATATTTTCTCTCATTCTGTGGATTGTCTGTTTACTCTGATGATTATTTCTTTTGCTGTACAAAAGCTTTTTAGTTTAATTAGGTTTCATTTATTTATTTTTGTTTATTTTATTTTTTGCATTTGCTTTGGGGTCTTAGTCATGAATTCTTTGCCAATGTCCAGAATAGTTTTTCCTAGATTATCTTCTAGAATTGTTATGGTTTCAGGTCTTAGATTTAAGCCTCTGATCTATCTTGAGTTGATTTTCATATAAGGTGAGAGACAGGGAGCGCGTTTTACATGTGGCTAGCAAGTTTTCCCAGCACCATTTATTAAATAAGGTGTCCTTTCCCCAATTTATGTTTTTGTATGCTTTGATAAATGACTTTTTGATACTAAATTTTCTTAAACACTCTTGTTATTCTTTTTGAAGAAAAAAAATCAGATTCATCCTCGAGTCTTGCCTCCAAGATTTCTGAGCTTCCGTGAGGCCTCTTTGCTCCCAATATGATGAAATGTGGGCTCTTTCTCTCCTTCCAGGTCCCACACTTTGGCCTTCTCATGGGACCTTTCATAGCTCTGCTCTGTAGAATACTTATTTGGGTACTTTTTTCCTCTCTCTCTCTAATGTGGACTCTCCTTGAAGACTTGCCTTAAACGCACTGTGAGCACCATCACTGTTAGGTGAAACTCCAATGTGTGATTTGACTCCTTGAGCATATAGCGGTCATCCTGTGCCATGAACCTGTGACAGAGGTGAACTGTCTGTAACACAAGGTCCTTCTGTGGACCATCCAGGACACCAGGATCCTGACCAGCTCTGCCACCATTCACTAAGACCCTGGCCAGCTCTCATAACTTCACATCTCAGTGTCCCATCCACAAAGTGGGGGAAACAGCCCCTACCCCAGAGATCTGGTGAGACTATGTATTTAAGTGCACTGAACCACTAGAGGAGAACTTCTCCATTTATTAGAGGGCTAATTTTAGCAATCTGTATATTTTAGACCAGGAAATAGTGATGCAGTTTTTCAGTAAAATACCCTGGGGATCTGCTGTCTTCAGATATCTTTCACATAAAGAGCTTATGTTCAGGAAGAACTCAGCAGGCTAGGGTAAGGATTGAAACCCAATTCTAATCACTCCTGGCCTACACCCTTCTGCTCCTCGATGTTTTCCTGTAGTCTTGGGGGAACTTCTAGAAGCAGGGAACAACTTATAGCCACAGCTGAAAACTAGGGCCCTCACTCTGGGACATGAAAGCCCTAGGAAGATTTGGAAAAGCTTTGATTTCTAATAGAAGCCTGTGGTTCAGGGCATCAGAGAGAGAGAGAAAGAGAGAGAGAGAGAGAGAGAGAGAGAGTTAGTTTAGGGGAAGGAAACCTTGTATTTTAGGAACCCAACTGAGAGTTGTAAGGAATCTGGGGATCATAGTTGCTGCTTATTTAGAAAAGGAAAGCTATTTTCCTATCCCTACCTTGCTCATTTTGGAGGGCCAAGGGTGTAGGGTGGTGACTATGGGGAAAGGCGGGAGGAGATTCAATGGGAACAATGCCTCACTGATCCAGAATTACAGGAATAAGGTTTACCATGAACAGATTTCCCAGAATACAGAATATTGGTCCAATGAGCAGATTTTGAAAGAGTATAATCATTTGGGAATGGAATCTTTCTAATAGGTGTGGGATCTTTTCTGGCTTTTTAAAAGGAGTACATGGAATGGTATTCGGCTTTTTCCATATCTCAGCTTTATTCACTTTGCCCTGAGCTCTAGCCAATCTCCTACTTCATGTTCTGGAACATGCCCATACTTTTCCATCTCTGAGCCTGTGCTGCCCTTGCCTCTGTGTGCCTGTACCTATGCATCTTCCACTCTGTATTCTAAAAGCACTCTGCTTGGCATTGTGAAATGGGATATACAAAATGGTACCACTCTGGTTCAGAGCTCTAAAATGGAGTTGGAGTTAGGCCACTCTAAAAAGGATTGCCTGCGTGTCCTGCAAACTGGCAAAACAAAAAAGAAACTTGCTTTGAACCTTTGAAGTATGCCAAAGTACAATGACCACAACATCCTGGAAAACAACTGAATTTCACCAGTGCTGCAACTCCCGAACAGTAACAACCAATGAGCTATGGGCTCATGTGCTAAGCCAGCTGCGTCCACCAATAATAATCCTTTCAAAACAGCTTGTGTAACCACCCTTAGCTTTCTTGTTATTTTCTCTTAAAAACCCCCTACTCTCTTCCCTCTCTTTGGAATATAATTTGGCTTCGAGCTGAATCTGTGTCTCCCAAATTGTGATTCCTAAGACTCCAATAAATACCTTGTCTTACTGCTTTGCTCTCTCGTCTTTTGCCTCTTCTTGGTTGACAGCATTTAGCACACACAGTTGGTGCCAAATAAATACCTTTGAATGAATGACGTAAAGCCATAAAAAATCCTGTCATTTAAAAGTTCTGTCCACTTGGTGAAACACCTTCATTGTTTCTTTCAAGTAGTAATGTTTTCACAGGCATTCAGGAGGGAAAAAGATTGTTCACTCACTCTATAAACATTGCATCACTTCCTACTTTGACCCAGGCACAACGCCTTAGTCTCACCTGTGGAGCTAAGTGCATGGGCTTTGTGACTGCTCTTTCCTGAGTATAAAATCTATTTAGAAATTTCTGGGGTGTGAAGACATAGTCCTGGCCTCTCTGAAAGTTGTAGCAGCCAGTGCAAGGGTCCAATGGAAGAGCTTTCCAGGGCCAAGAAAGGGCTTCATTCACACTCCAAGATGTCATAATACCTAATAAGCAATCATGAATGGTGGTTGGGTTAATTCCTAATCTGGTGTTTAAAATCTCAACTAATAAATATTGGCACTAACAAGAGGCCAGAGATTTCATCATAATGACCAAATGATCAAAACTCAGGATCCTATAAGCTGAGAAGTTTAAGACTTATGGATCAAAAATGAATATGAGCTATTTATATACGCAGCAATGTTAAATGTAACCTTATATCCATAAAATATACCTAGAAGAGTGAAGTTGAAATAGTAGTGACAACCTGCCACCTTCTAATTTCTGAAATATCTTCTTGCAAGCATCAGTCTAGTCAGGCTCTGGCTACGTCCAGTTGTCAGTGGCTTGAGGTTATTAGCAGCTACCTGGTGCTATTTGATATACTCATATCAAATAATTTAAGTCAATTAGAGGACATTTATTGAACACCTACATGGGCCTGACATAGTGGAACATGGACATGTATAAGCACCGATGTTTTCCTTGAAGGACTCACTGTTTAGTGTGAGACAAACAAATGTATGAAAAGCAACATCATAACCCAGAACATCAATCACAGCTGCCACCTTTCACCTATGGACATGCACAAAGCAGCAAACGGGATGAAGAATTAAAAGAGGGAGAAAGTTCTTTAGGGGCTCTGTTCCCTAAGCCAGCAACATAGGATAATTAGCATGTCTTCTTTGCTTTCATCCAGAAATAGATAATGCAAAGATTAAACAAAGCAATTTAACACAATAGGTATATAATAAGCATCAGCTCTGGGAGGGGCTCTCTGGGAAAGGCAAAGATAAAATATCCATGGTGTGTGACTTCAAAGATGTCATAGCTCAGTGAGGGAGGGAGGACAAGTGTTTGGGTTATTCTAATAAAAGAGAATGTCAGTAATAATAATAATGACAGCTATCCCTCAGTGAGCACTCAGGATATGCTAGGCACAGTGCTAAGTTTCTATCATACACACACACACCACACCTGTTCTGTGATGTCAATGCACTTGTCATGTTTTACCTTTTAAGAAACGGGCCATGAGAGGCCAGTTGATGTGCCTAGGATAACATGGCCTTCAAAGAACCTATCTGATATCTAAATCCAGACCTGTCTTCTCCCCAGCCTGAGCATTCAGCCTCTGTCATGCATCCTGGGAAGAGAGGCTTACAGGAGATGCTCTGGGGCCTGGAGGTGGGAAAGGACACTTCTGGATAGGGGCTGCCTTCTTGGGTTCTCCCACCAGCAGACTCTGAGAGAAGGATTTGAGTGCAAGTAGCTTATTGGGAAGTGATGCCAGGAAGCACTGATCTTGGGGAGGGATGTGAAACAGAAGGGAAGGGATGGAACTCAAGCAGAAATACATAATCTAGCAAACTACCTCTGTGGGCAACGGGATGTCACTTCCACTGGGGAGCTCAGTGTGACAACATAGACCACGGCTCAGAGTTATCCTAACTGAGTGGTGAAGCAGCTGGGGATTTTATCACCATGCCCACCATCTGTCATTAGTTGAGGGCTGCTTCTAAGAGCCTTAACTCTCAGGAACTCTGGCTTGCCTGTGTGCTGTCCAAGAATGTGCCTCACAGCTAGCAAAAAGCCACCCAGCAGGGAGACTCTGAGTTCTCAATGAACAGCCTCATGCACAGAGGTGAGTGCACTGCTCTAGATATGTCTCAGTCTGTGTTCCCTGGGCAATGGTGCCCGAGGCTGAGGGATGAGATGGCAATGCAAGTCCCTGCTCCCCTCCTATGCTGAGGAGGCAGCATGCTGTGCTTGAGGTTGAAGCCCCAATCATTAACTTCTTTCCAGAATTAGAGGTCTCTGTTCTCCATGATGGTGAGTTCAAGCCTAGCAGAGAGCGATTTCCTACCCATAAACACGCATAGGTACTTTGCAGACCTTCCCTTGATGACTAGAATGATGTCCCTGCAATTTAGAGATCAATTAACTGGGAGTTTCTTAGTAAACCGTTGTAGAAGCCTTTGTAGATAAGTTTTTCAAGTCATCCCAGATTTCAGGGCAGTAGACCTGAATTTGAGTCTTAGCTTTGCCACTTATAAAGCTCTGTAGCTTTGGAGAGTCCCTTAACTTTTCTGAGTCTCAGGTGTGAAAAGGGAGTATCAAGCAGGCCAGCCTTTCTGGTTTCTTGACCAGCTAGCAGGTCAAGCTGTCTCACCCAGCATAGAGCTAGGGGGCTTTCTGCAGAACATAGACAAATGATCCATTGTGCAAGCTCTTTTCAGTTTTTAAATAGAGCTGCAGGCTAGAGGCCTCCCAGATCTCGTTCTAGGGCTCCCTGCTGTAGTCTTTTCTAGGGCTCCCTGCTGTAGTCTTTTCCAGGCACGGACACAGAGTGGAGGGTTGGAGCATGGGCTTTGCAACCAGCAGGCTCTGGTAGAGTCCTGGTTCTGCTGCTCACTGGCAGTATCACTCTAGGCAAACCACTTAACCATTTTGAACCTCATTTCCCTCAGTTGCAGTATGAAGATATTCAACTCAATTCTTCTTAGTATGGTGAGGATTAAATCAGATAGTGCATGTTCAGTGCTTTGCATGGTGTGCAGTAAATATTAGCCTCTTGTTATCATAGCTTTGTCCTGAAAGGGGTCTCACTCGGTAGAGCTGGGAGGAAGCATTCAACGTTTTGCGAGTCTCCTGGAAGAAGTACTGACGTCATGGAAGCAGACGCTCTTTGCCTGTCTCTATCTGTAATTGTCAGTCTTTGTTCTCTTCCACAATTAGACATATCAGATTCAAAAGGGACATTGTCTCATACTAATGAATAGATTAATAGCCTCCCTGCCCAGATGCAAGAGACTTTATCAGCCTCTTGAAATGTGGATGATATCTCAGAAAGGGAGTTTTATGAAGCGATGCCTAAATAAATGATTAGTCCCTGGTATACCTGAGACTCAGCCTTGGCTGAGAGGTTGGGGCCTGCTGTCATGGCACGGACGAATGGCTTGGGGGTCAGTGTTGGGATACATGAAGTGGGTGCCCAGGAGCTAGCTGGCTCCTAGCCAGCTGTGTGGGGAAAGATGAAAAACCTAACTCTAACATCAGAGAGTGGAATAAGGGCTGAAGGAGCTAGAGGAAGCAAAAGGAACGCCTTTTAAGCTTGGGCTCAAGCTTGCAATTCACAGGTGTGCCCATACAAGCCCAGACCTGGAGCTGGGAAGTTTGTCACTGATAAGCTGGTGGACACTGTGCTAGCCTTTTTTCCTTTATGTAGCAGGCTCTCTAGAAGGCTGGCCATGGTGCCCTTGGCTGAATCTTTTCTGGCCTGGTGTTAGCCTCTAGGTTTGCACAATATCAGTTCCATTTCTTGCTCTGGTTTGGGGTACGGACCAGATAAGTCAATATGCTGTATGTGAGAGGTTCCTCTTTTGTCTTCCTGAAGAAACCCACCCAAGAGTCTGTTTCCTTTATCCCTGAATGCATATCCCAGCTGGCTGATGTTGAGGGCAGGCCTGTCAACCAGCAGAGGGTCGCTGCTCCCATCTGGTGGGGAGCCCCACCCCATTAACATTTGATGAATCTGACATTTTCTCACTTTCCCCGAGGGAGGTCAGCAGCCTATGGAGGAAGCAGAACTTATTTAGGAGAAAGATGTTTCCAAAAAAATGAGAAGAACATCACAGCCTTTTAACAAACACAAGGTAATTTCATTTTTATATTTCTTTCATAATAGAATTTGACCTACCATGAAATGAACCATTTTAAAAATTATCTACCAACTCATACAACAGAAGGCATTAAGTTCCCTCTACTCCCCCACCCCCACCCAGAATTAACGTTTTAATTTTGGGGACAGAGTAGAAGAAAAACGCTGAGACCAAAGTATCTGGCATTTAAGAGAAGCCCCCCATCCCTGGCTTGGCCAATTTGTAGGAACTGGCCTTCCCAGAGGGATTGGAGGTCTAAGCAAAGCCAACCATTAGCTTCCAAATTGATTTTCAAACCAAAATTGGAACAGTTCTCAAATGCTCCCAGGATTTGGGGCTATTAATACAGAAGAACAATGAGAAGGAAAAAGTGAGTGTGTAAGAGGTGATTTATGACTGAAAGGAAGTTACAGCCTCGGAAACTTGTATGTAACCCAATCACGAACCCCTCTGGAGATGTTCCAGGGAAGAGATGGAGAATGTAAAGGGAGAGGGTTTCCGAGGGATATTAAAGGTTATGAAAGGAGGTAATGTGGGCTTTGGGCCTGAAATGAGCAAGGAAGAAGCTGATCATGTTGAACATTTCATAACCACAGCAAGTTTTTGTGCAGCTGTCATCGGTGCCTGAGACACCCCATGAGCCTTTCCTTTTATTTATTTCTTACCATTAGTCCATCACCAAACAGGTTAAATGGCAGGAAGAGAGTGTCCCCACCAGAGTGTGAGACTGTGACTGCTGCTCAAACCCATGGTCTCGTCTCAGGTGTCAAGTCTTCAACAGTCAAGGTCACAGCTCTAGCTGCTAATCAGTAAGACCGGCCATGGCCAAGATGGAGTGGAGGTTCACAGGAAAGTGTGGTTGGGCAGCCAGATCCTGGTCAGGTGTTCTGGAAATGAACACGTAACATCCCCTGTTTTTTTCGTAGTTTTTGCAAAAGTTATTTATTATTTACAGTTTTATTGGGGTGGAATTGATATATAAGAAGTTGTACATATTTAAAGTGTGCAATTTGATGAGTTTAGACAAATGTATATGCCAATGAAACCACAACTACAATCAAGATTATAAATGTATCCATCACTCCTAACAGATTGCTCAGGCCCTTGTAAATCCCTTCCTCCCTCCATCTTTACCCCTATGCTCCACCCCCAAGCATACAGTGATTTGGTTTCCGTCAATATAGATTAATTTGCATTTTCTAGAATTTTTAATAAACGAGATCATACAGTATATATATTTATTTATCTGGCTTCTTTCAGCATAATTATTTTGATATTAATATTCCTCCATGCTATTGCACATATCAATAGTTATTCCCTTTTGAGTGGTATTCCACTGTATGGATATATCACAATGTGTTTTTTAATTCATCTGTTTATGGGCATTTGGGTTATTTCCAATTTGGGGCTGTGACAAATGAAGCTGTTATGCACATTTATGCATAAATCTTTGTGTGAAAATGTATTTTAATTCCTCTTTGCGTAAATGCCTAGGAGTAGAATAGCTAAGTTATATGGTAGATGTATGCTTAACTTTCCAAATATATGCCAAACTGTTGTCCAAAGTGGCTATGCCTTATTGTATTCTCTCCAGAAATGCCTCTGAGAGTTTCAGTTCCTGCCCATGCTAACACTTGATATGGGCACTTTAATTTTAGCCATTCTTGTGAAAGTATAGTGGTTTCTCATTGTAATTTTCATTTGTATTTCTCTAACAACTAATATTATTGAATATATTTTCATTCACTTGACATTTGGATATCTTCTTTGATATATCTGCTCAAACACTTTCTTATTTTTTAAACTGAATTTTTTGTCTTCCTATTACTGAGTGGTAAGAGTTCTTTACATATTTTTGGTACAAGTTCTTTGTCAGATGTTTTGCAATTATTTTCTGAGTCTGTGGCATGCCTTTATATTTCCACAGGTGTCTTTTAATGAACAAATATTTTAAATTTTGATGAAGTCCAATTTATTGTGCTTTTTTAATTGTTTGTGTTTTTTGTATTATATTTAAGAAATCCTTACCAAGTCCAGTCATTTAGATTTTTCTTTAAGGTTTTCTTCTACAAGTTCCATAGTTTTAGCTCTTCTTACATTTGGGTCTATTATCTGTTTCAAGTTAATTTTTATATATGATATGAGGTAAGATGAGGTGAGGGTCAAGGCTTTTTTTTCCCTCCCATGGTATTTGATTGTTCTTATACAAGTTGTTCTAAGGCTCTCCTTTCTCCATTGAATTGCCTTGGTACCTTTGTCAAAAATCCATCAACCACATGTGTGGTTGGTCTATATCTAGACTTTCTTTTATGTTTCATTTGTTAATATATATATTTTTGTGTGACCCACATGGCCTTGCTTACTGTAGCTTTATTTTTAATTTTAAAAACATTTTAATTGATTTATAATATTTGTATATACTTACGGGGTACATGTGATATTGTGTTATGTGCACAGACTGTATAATAATCAAGTCAGGGTATTTGGAGTGTCCATCACTTCAAGTATTTATCATTTCTATGTGTTGGGAATTTTTCTAGTCCTCTCTTCTAGCTATTTTGAAATATACAATATTTTGTTAACTATAGTTACCCTACTCTGCTATTAAACATTAGAATTTACTACTTCTATCTAACTAACTAATGGTATGTCTGTACCCATTAACCAATCTCTCCTTATTACCTCTTACCCACAAGCCCTTCTCAGACTCTGGTATCTATCGCTCTATTCTCTACCTCCATGAAATCAACTATTTTAGCTCTCACATATGAGTAAGAACATGTGATGATTGTCTTTCTGTGCCTTTTTTTTCTGTGTCTTTTTTTCTTTCTGTGCCTTTTGTCTTTCTGTGCCTTTCTGTGTCTTTTTTTCACTTAACATAATGACCTCCAGTTCTGACCATGTTGCTGTGAATGACATGATTTTATTCTTTCTTTATGGCTGAATAGTATTTAAGTATGTATGTATACCACATTTTCTTTATCCATTTGTCTGTTAATGGACATTTAGGTTGATTCCATATCTTGGCTATTGTGAATTGTGAATAGTGCTACAATAAACATGCATGTGCATACCTCCCTTTGATATACTGTTTTCTTTTCTTTTGGATAAATACCCAGTAATGGGATTGCTGGATCTTATGGTCATCCTGTTTTTAGTAGGGTTTTTTTTTTTGAGAAATATATTCATTTTCCGTAGTGGTTGTAGCAATTTACATTCCCACAAACAGTGTATAAGAGTCCCTTTTCTCTGCATCCTCGCCAGCATCTGTTACTTTTTGTCTTTTTAATAATAGCTATTCTAACTGGGGAAAGATGATACCTCATTGTGGCTTTAATTTGTATTTCCCTGATGATTAGTGATGTTGAACATTTATTCATATACCTGTTGTCCATTGTATGTCCTCTTTTGAGAAATATCTATTCATGTCCTTTGCCACTTTTTAATGGAATTGTTTGTTGCTGAGTTGAGCTCCTTGTATATGCTAGACATTAGTCCATTGTTAGATGAATAGTTTGAAAATATTTTCTCCCATTTTGACAAGTTGTCTCTTTACTCTGTTGATTGTTTGCTGTGCAGAAGCTTTTTAGTTTACTATAGTCCCATTTGTCTGTTTCTGTTTTTGTTGCCTATGCTTTTGAGGTCTTAGCCATAAAACCTTGGCCTGCGTATGGATATCCAATCTTCCTAGCATCATTTACTAAAGAGGGTGTCCTTTCACCAGTGTATGTTCTTGGCACCTTTATTGTAAATCAGTTGCTGTAAATACGTGGACTTATTTCTGGATTCTCAATTCTGTCCCATTGGTCTACATGTCTGTTTTTATACTAATACCATGCTCTTTTGGTTACTATAATCTTGTAATATATTTTAAAGTCAGGTGATGTGATGCCTCCAGCTTTGTTTCTTTTGCTCAAGATTGCTTTGGCTATTTGAGCTTTTTTCGGTTCCATATGAATTTTAGGGTCACATTTTAGAATTCTGCCCAAAGTGACATTTGTATTTTGATAGGGATTGCATTAAATCTGTAGATTGCTTTGGGCAATATGGTCATTTTAATGATATTAATTCTTCTGATCCATGAGCATGGAATGTGTTTCAATTTGTTTGTGTCCTGTTCAATTTTTTAAATCAGTGTTTTGTAGTTTTCCTTGTAGTGATCTTTCACTTCCTTGGTTAAATTTATTCCTAGGCATTTTATTTTATTTTTTGTAGCTATTATAAATTGGATTGCCTTATTGATTTCTTTCTTAGCTAGTTTGTTTTTGGTGAACAAGAATGCTACTGATTTTTGTATGTTGATTTTATGTCCTGCAACATTACCGAATTTATTACATCTAAGAGTTTTTTGGTGGACTCTTTAGGTATTTCTAGTTATAGGATCATATCATCTGTAAAGGGGATATCTCTTGTTATTGGTCTGTTCAGGTTTTCTATTAATATTTCTTCTTGATCCAATCTTAGTGTGTTGTATGTGTCCAGACATTGTCTGTTTCCTCTAGGTTTTCTAGTTTATCAGTGTATAGTTGCTTTAATAGTCTCTGATGATCTTTTGTATTTCTGTGGTTCAGTTGTAATGTCTCCTTTTTATTTTCCGATTTTATTTACTTGAGTCTTCTCTGTTTTTTTATTGGTCACTCTAACTATTGGTTTATCAATTTTGTCTTTTCAAAAAACTAACTTTTCATTGACCCTTTTTTGGTCTCCCTTTCATTTAGTTCTGTTCTGATCTTTATTATATCTCCTCTTCTACTAATTTTAGGTTTGGCTTCTTCTTGCTTTTTAGGTTCCTAGAGGGACATCATTAGACTGTTTATTTGGAATCTTTCTTCTTTTCTGATGTACATGTTTATTGCTATAAGCTTCCTTCTCAACACTGCTTTTGCAGTATCCCATAGGTTTTGGTATGTTGTGTTTCAATTGTCATTTGTTTCAAGAAATTATTTGACTTTCTTCTTTATTCCTCCTTGAAAAAGGGGTTATTCAGGAGCATGTTGTTTAATTTCTATGTATTTGTACAGTCTCCAAAGTTCCTCTTATTATTGATTTCTAGGTCACTATAGTCTGAGACAATACTTGATATGATTTTGATTTTTAAAAATTTGTTGATTTGTTTTGTGTCTTAACACATGGTCATGTGCTAATGAGAAGAATGTGTACTCTGTAGCTGGTGGATGAAATGTTCTGTAAATATCTGTTATATCCATTTGGTCTAATATGCAGTTTCAATTCAATATTTCTTTGTTGACTTTCTGTCTAGCTCATCTGTCTAATGCTAATAGTAGACGGCTGAACTCCTCCACTATTTTTGTTTTAGAGTCTATCTCTTTCTTTAGATCTAGTAATATTTTCTTTATGAATCTGAATGCTCTAGTGTTGGGTGCATAAATATTTAGGATTGTCATATTCTCTTGCTGGATTGGTTCCTTTATCATGAACTTTTTCTATTCTTTTGACTTAAACCTGTTTTATCAGACATAAGTAAAGCTACTCCTCACTTTTGGTTTCTGTTTGCGTGAAATATGTTTCTATCCCTTTACTTTTGGTCTATATGTGACTGTTTAGGTAAAGTCCATGTTTTTTGTAGGTAGTATACACTTGGATCATGTTTTTTAAATCCATTCAGCCAGTTTATGTCTTTTAAGTGGAGAATTTCATCCATTTACACTGAGGGTTATTGTTGATATGTGAGGTTTTGTTCCTATCATATTGTTAATTGTTGTCTGGTTGTTTTGTGTATTTTTATTCCTTTCTTTTTCTCTTATTGATTATCTTTGTGGTTTGCTGATTTTCTGTGGTGGTACCATTTGAGTCTTTTCTCTTCCTCATTTGTGTATTTGCTTTACCAGTGAATGTTATATTTTTGTGTGTTTTCAAGATGGTATATGTCATCCTTTACTTCCAGGTTTAGGACTCCCTTGAGCATTTCTTATAAGGCTGGACTAGTGGTGGTGAATTCCCTCAGCATTTGCTTATCTGGGAAAATTTTTATTTGTCCTTCATTTGTGAAGGATAATTGTACTGCTACAATATTTTTGTGTGGCAGTGTTTTTCTTTCAGCACTTTGACTATGTCATCCCATTCTTTCCTCACCTATAAGGTTTCTCCTGAGAAGTCTGCTGTTAGTTTGATGAAAGCTCCTTTATTAGTGACTAGACCCTTTTCTCTTGCTGTTTTTAGAATTTTCTCTTTGTCGTTGACTTTAGGCAATATGACTATAATGTGTCATGAAGAAGACCTTTTTGCATTGTATCTATTTAGGGGTCACCAGGCCTCCTGTGTCTGGATGTCTAAATTTCTTGCTAGACTTGGAGAGTTTTCATCATTACTTTGTTAAATAGGTTTTCTATCCCTTTTGTTTTTTCTTCACCTTTTGGGACATCAAAAATTCAAATATTTTTTCACTTTATGGTGTCACATATACCACATAAGCTTTGTTCATTCTTTTTAATTCGTTTTTTTTTTCTTTAGTTTTGCCTGACTGGGTTATTTCAAAAGATCTGTCTTCAAGTTCTGAAATTTTTTTATTGTGATTAATCTAGTCTATTGTTGAAGCTTTCCAATGTATTTTACATTTTGTTTAATGATTTCATTAGTTCCAGAATTTGTGTTTGGTTCTTTTTAGTAATATCTATCTCTCTGGTAAATTTCTCATTCACATCTTGAGTTCTTTTTCTGATTTATTTGTATTTTTAAAAATTCTCTTGTATCTCACTGGGCTTTTTAAATATCATTATTTTGAACTATTTGTATGGCATTTCGTAAATTTATTTTTGATTGAGATCTGTTGCCAAAGAATTACTGTGTTCTTTGGAGGTATAATATTTCCTTTTTTTCATGTTGCCTGTGTCCTTACATTGATATCTGCACATCTGGTGTCACAGTCACTTTTTCCAATTTTTCAAATTTGCTTTTGAGGGGCGGGGGTAATTTTTCCTGAAGCAGTATCCATGGTGCTGATTGGAAGGGTTCTTTGGCTTTGATTCTAGACATATGTAGTAGCATAGTCTTTGGTATGATTTTTTTCAGCTGTAAACAGCATTAGTCATGTCTGTGATTTCCTCAGTAGCTTAGGGTGTGGTTGTTAGTGGAGGCTGTGGTAAAGTTTTTCTGGGGACAAGGACATAGGGTGGGTCCATTCCTGGGCCCTAGTGGTTACAGTCACGGGCTGAACATGTCTGTCCTTGGGCTCCAGGACAGTGTACACTAGCACCGGTATTCATAAGTCCAGGTGGGTTAGTTCTTAGGTCTGCAGGCAGCTTGCTTGGGTGCTGGTAGTAGCAGTAGTGGGCTGGGTAGGCAGGTGGGTCTTGGGCCCCTGGGCAGCAGTTGTGGCATAGGCAATGGCAGTAGCAGTGAGACTAACCTCTGGGTCCCAAGTGGTCCATTTTGGTTTTCATGGTGGCTGTGATGAGCTGGGCAGGTCAGTCCCCAGACTTGCAGGTGGGACATGTGGGTGGGTGCCTACTACGGTGGTAGTGGCAGGTTGGGTAGGCCTGACTGCAGGTCCCCAGTAGGAGGCTTACAACAGAGGTAGACTGGGCCGGGCAGTCCTCAGGCCCCTGGACAGCATGTCTGGGCACTGCGGGGGCTGAGCTGGGCCAGATGGATCTGTCCTCAGGCTCCCAGGTGGTAGGGTGATCCCCAGGACCAGTGTGGAATGCTTGGGCAGTGGTGGTAGCAGCTGCACTTCAGCCCTGCTACTGGGGAGAGCAAGGTTACTTTGGTGGCAGTAACCATATGCAGGTGGCTGATGAGCATGCACTTTGCTTACACTTCAGACCTGGCTGTGTCAGCCTGCATTGGCATCTGCTGCAGGAAGGGGATTTTTTCCTCAGGGCAACATAAAAATGCACAGTGACTTTGCTGCTGGGGCCAGTGAGGTATTTGCCAATGGCTTGTGCTTCAGCTCTGGCCCAGGGCTTCAGGCCGTGCACCTGGCTGAGGTGGTGGCTGTGGGCTCGGAAGGTCAATGGGGTTCAAGAAATATGGAGCTATAGAGGTTCTTGGGTCTCCAGGCCAGATGCAGTCTGCTGGAGCTGGGCTGTCAGTATAGTGCCTTGCTGTAGCTGCTTAGGTGCTGGGAGTGCGTTTGGGATCCAGTGCGAGCTTTCTCTCCAGAGCAATGCCTTCACATGGTCTCCAGGCACACCCCCTAGGTTAGTCTAGGGGCTCATGAAAGTCTTGGAGCCTTCCCATGGCTAGGATGCAGGTATCTACAGTGGGAACGTGGACCTCTGGGAGCCACTCACTTACCCTTTTTTGCATTGGGTTGCCCCTCCAAGCTCCTAGCCAATCCCAGCCAAGCAGGCTGCCTCGCTTACCTTTCCTTCTTGCTTTAGGTGTCTGTAGTCACTACTCTTTTGAATTCAAGTGTTCTTTCTTAGATGGTCCATTTGAAGTGTGATTATCTACTAACTATCTTGGTTCTTTATGAAGGAGGTGAGTACCAGATGCCTCTAGTCAGCCATTTTGAAGCCCCTCCCCGATTACTGTTACCTTACACTACATCTTGAAATCAGATGGTATATGTTCTCTGATATTCTTTTTCAATGTTGTTTTAGCTAGCACAGATCCTTTGCATTTTCATGCAAATTTGACTTGCTAATTTCCACCCCCAAAATCCTGTTGACATTTTGATTAGGATTACAATGAATTTATGGATGAATTTGTGATAAAATTTAGATAATTTTCAGTCATGTTTTAGTCTGTTTTCATACTGCTTTGAAAAAATACCTGAGACTGGATAATTTATAAAGAAAAAGTGGTTTAATGGACTCACAGTTCCACATAGCTGGGAAGACCTCACAATCATGGTGGAAGGCAAAGGAAGAGCAAAGGCACATCTTACATAGTGGCAGGCAAGAGAGTGTGTGAAGGAGAACTGCCTTTTATAAAACCATCAGATCTCATGAGACTTATTCACAATCACAAGAACAGCATGGGAAAAACCCACCCCCATGATTCAATTATCTCCCACCAGGTCCCTCCCATGACACGTGGAGATTAGGGGAACTACGTTTCATGATGTGATTTGGGTGGGGACACAGCCAAACCATATCAAGTCATTATTTCTTTTTTTTTATTTATTTTATTTTATTTTTTTATTATTTTATTTAATTTTATTTATTATACTTTAAGTTCTAGGGTACATGTGCACAACGTGCAGGTTTGTTACATATGTATACATGTGCCATGTTGGTGTGCTACACCCATTAACTCGTCATTTACATTAGGTATATCTTCTACTGCTATCCTTCCCCGCTCCCCCACCCCACGACAGGCTCCGGTGTGTGATGTTCCCCTTGCTGTGTCCAAGTGTTCTCATTGTTCAATTCCCACCTATGAGTGAGAACATGTGGTGCTTGGTTTTTTGTCCTTGTGATAGTTTGCTGATAATGATGGTTTCCAGCTTCATCCGTGTCCCTACAAAGGACATGAACTCATCCTTTTTTATGGCTGCATAGTATTCCATGGTGTATATGTGCCACATTTTCTTAATCCAGTCTATCATTGTTGGACATTTGGGTTGGTTCCAAGTCTTTGCTATTGTGAATAGTGCCTCAATAAACATACGTGTGCATGTGTCTTTATAGCAGCATGATTTATAGTCCTTTGGGTATATAACCAGTAATGGGATGGCTGGGTCAAATGGTATTTCTAGTTCTAGATCCCTGAGGAATCACCACACAATGGTTGAACTAGTTTACAGTCCCACCAACAGTGTAAAAGTGTTCCTATTTCTCCACATCCTCTCCAGCACCTGTTGTTTCCTGACTTTTTAATGATTGCCATTCTAACTGGTGTGAGATGGTATCTCATTGTGGTTTTGATTTGCATTTCTCTGATGGCCAGTGATGATGAGCATTTTTTCATGTGTTTTTCGGCTGCATAAATGCCACATGATTATCTCAATAGAAGCAGAAAAGGCCTTTGACAAAATTCAACAACCTTCACGCTAAAAACTCTCAATAAATTAGGTATTGATGGGACATATTTCAAAATAATAAGAGCTATCTATGACAAACCCACAGCCAATGTCATACTGAATGGGCAAAAACTGGAAGCATTCCCTTTGAAAACTGGCACAAGACAGGGATGCCCTCTCTCACCACTCCTATTCAACGTAGTGTTGGAAGTTCTGGCAAGGGCAATTAGGCAGGAGAAGGAAATAAAGGGTATTCAATTAGGAAAAGAGGAAGTCAAATTGTCCCTCTTTGCAGACTACATGATTGTATATCTAGAAAACCCCATTGTCTCAGCTCAAAATCTCCTTAAGCTGATAAGCAACTTCAGCAAAGTCTCAGGATACAAAATCAATGTACAAAAATCACAAGCATTCTTATACACCAACAACAGACAAACACAGAGCCAAATCATGAGTGAACTCCCATTCACAATTGCTTCAAAGAGAATAAAATACCTAGGAATCCAACTTACAAGGGATGTGAAGGACCTCTTCAAGGAGAACTACAAACCGCTGCTCAAGGACATAAAAGAGGATACAAACAAATGGAAGAACATTCCATGCTCATGGATAGGAAGAATCAATATCGTGAAAATGGCCACACTGCCCAAGGTAATTTACAGATTCAATGCCATCCCCATCAAGCTACCAATGCCTTTCTTCACAGAATTGGAAAAAACTACTTTAAAGTTCATATGGAACCAAAAAAGAGCCCGCATCGCCAAGTCAATCCTAAGCCAAAAGAACAAAGCTGGAGGCATCACACTACCTGACTTCAAACTATACTACAAGGCTACAGTAACCAAAACAGCATGGTACTGGTACCAAAACAGAGATATAGATCAATGGAACAGAACAGAGCCCTCAGAAATAACGCTGCATATCTACAACTATCTGATCTTTGACAAACCTGAGAAAAACAAGCAATGGGGAAAGGATTCCCTATTTAATAAATGGTGCTGGGAAAACTGGCTAGCCATATGTAGAAAGCTGAAACTGGATCCCTTCCTTACACCTTATACAAAAATCAATTCAAGACGGATTAAAGACTTAAACGTTAGACCTAAAACCATAAAAACCCTAGAAGAAAACCTAGGCAATACCATTCAGGACATAGGCATGGGCAAGGACTTCATGTCTAAAACACCAAAAGCAATGGCAACAAAAGCCAAAATTGACAAATGGGATCTAATTAAACTAAAGAGCTTCTGTACAGCAAAAGAAACTACCATCAGAGTGAACAGGCAACCTACAAAATGGGAGAAAATTTTCGTAACCTACTCATCTGACAAAGGGCTAATATCAAGAATCTACAATGAACTCAAACAAATTTACAAGAAAAAAACAAACAACCCCATCAAAAAGTGGGCAAAGGACATGAACAGACACTTCTCAAGTCATTATTTCTTTAAGCAATTTTTTGTCCATCCTCTCTCTCTTCTTCTGAAACTCCAATTATATGTATACTAGGCGATTTGAAGTTGTCTCACAGCCCATTGATTTTCCCTATAGTTTTTCTCTCTTTTTCCTCTCTGTGTTTCATTTTCTTTTTCTTTTTTTCTTTCTTTTTTTTGAGATGGAGTTTCGCTTTAGTTGGCAAGGATAGAGTGCAATTGCACGATCTTGGCTCACTGCAACCTCTGCCTCCCATGTTCAAGTGATTCTCCTGCCTCAGCCTCCTGAGTGGCTGGGATTACAGGCATGCCCAGCTAATTTTGTATCTTTAGTAGAGATGGGGTTTCTCCATGTTGGTCAGGCTGGTCTCAAACTCTGACCTCAGGTGATCTGCCCACCTCGGCCTCCCAAAGTGCTGGGATTGCAGGCGTGAGCCACTGTGCCCAGCTGTGTTTCATTTACAATAGTTTCTATTTCTGTCTTCAAGTTCACTATTTTCTTTTCTTCAGCAGTGTCTAATTTTCTGTTAACTTCATCCAATGTATTTTTCATTTCAGATATTGTATTTTTTACATCTACAAGTTCAGTTGGGTCTTTTATCTTACATGTCTCTCCTTGACATTTTACTTTCCTCTATCTTCTAGAACACAGAGAATGTAATGGTAATAACCTTTTAAATGTTCTTGTTTATTAATTCTATCATCTGTATTATTTCTGTGTGTTTCTTTTGATTGATTTTTCTCCTGATATTTGTAGTATTATCCTGCTTCTTTGCAATATGGTAATTTTTAATTGCATGCCAGACATTGTTGATTTTACTATGTTGTATGCTGGATATTTTTGTATTCTTTTAAATATTCTTAAGCTTTGCTCTGAGATTCATTTAAGCTACTTGGAAACAATTTAATCCTTTTGCAGCTTACTTTTTAAGCTTTGTTATTCAAGGCCAGAACAGCCTCTAGTCTAAGACTAATTTTTTTTTCGTTAATGAGGCAATGCCCTCTGAATGTGCTATCTGATGCCCCTAAGCATGTGTAAAATGAGGTTCTTCCACTCTGGCATAGGAACATAAACTATTCCTGGCTCTATATGATAATTGATGATTGTTTTATGTATTCGTTTTGGGTGGATTTTTCCTGGACTCAGGTAGTTTCTTTCCATGGATGTGATGATCAATACTCAGCTAAAGACTTGAGAGTCTGCAAATATCTGGAGCTGTCTCTGTGCAATTCTCTCCTCTCTGGTACTCTGCCCCATAAATCCTAGCTGCCTTTGCCTCCCAAAATTCTTAACTTAGGGGCATTTATAGGCTCTGTTTGGATTCTCCCTCTCTGCTATGGCCTGGAAACTATAGGCAGGCAGTAATTTGGGGTAACAAGTAGGGCTCACCTTGTTAGTTTCCCTTCTCTTGGGGACCACTGCTCTGAGCCCTGCAGTCTGATGTCTGAAAACTGTGGTTTTATATATTTTGTAGGATTTTTTGTTGTGTTGCTTAGGGTAGGAGGGTCAATCTAATTCCTCTTACTCATCATTCCTAGTGTCACTCTTCGTCAAGGCAATTTCTTGGTACTTTTCAACCTGGCCAAGGATTAGGTAAGATAGGTATAAGTGTGCATGCATGTGTTTAAATTTATATGTATATGTGTGATAAATATATATGTGTGTGCATACCTATGTGTGAGCACATGTATGTCATATGCTTGCATACATATGTGCCTTTCCTTGAAGGATGTAAAGAGAATTAACTAATCACCACAATACTTTGGCTATGTGCAAGGCATTCTTGCAGGTTGTATGCCAATCACATTTCTTTATGGGGGAGAAGAAGAAGAGAAAAAAGGGCTGCTGGGTGGGGCTCTGAGCTATCAATCCTTGAGAGATAAGAGGTACAACCAACTGAAATTATAATTCAAGTCCCCAGAATGGCCAGACAAATATTCTTTCTAAAAATGAACAGCAGGTAATAATTCAATCTGGGGGAGGGTATGTCAAAATGATACCTTATACTGGCACAGTGTTTTATAGTTTTTAAAATGTAATTCTATCCATGGTCTTACTGGGAGGCACAACATATCTTTATTGTTGTTATGATTATTACTAATCATCATTTATCAGGTCTGCTTATGAGAACTCATTTTATGGCTGAATGAGAGAGGGTAGAAGGGATTAATGTCACTGGATGGCTGTGGCTGTTTCTACGATCTGAATCCCACTGGAGAAGCCTCTGGAGGGTGGACCAGAATAACTCTCCACTATCTCCACTGTTAACACTGCTTCCATTTGTGGTGTCAATCTCAGCCCTCCATTGACCTGACTGCACCTGCAGATAACATACATGACAGAATGAAAATGGATAAACTACTATTGGTTTAATCAGTATTGACCAAGGAATGGGGTGGGAGGAGAGCAGGGGGGCAGAGAGTTCTGGGAATGAGGAGAACTCTAATATATGGAAAAGAGTCAGACGTTATAAAGGCATTTTACAGTGTGGCAAGGACCAAAATTGTTGCATCACATGTTTATTGGGCCCCCAGGATCTGCTCTCGCTGGAAAGTCCCAATCCCAATCTCATCTTTTGCTAACTGGCATTCTTGCTGACTTAGCAATTCTTGAGAAATCACCCTGATCCCTCTTGGTATGTTGCAGTTCTATATTTACAAGTGGGATAAGGAATACATTTCTTAAAGTAAGATCTTGGCTAGTTGGGGTGGCAGGAATTCTGATTTGGAGGGAGCATCTAGAAAACCACACCCCTAAGTATGTGCTGACTAGCTGGGTGGTCAGCAGCACCAAGGCACTCAAGGCCAGGCTTTTGGACAGCTTCCTAGGAATGGACCTGATAGAAGGGTCATCCCACCATCATCAAACTGCCCATGACAAGAGGACAAATATACCTTACAGTTTCTAGTCCTTCTAATGGAATGTGGGTTAACACTGAGCACCTGAGGTTCCCGGACTTTGGGAACGACCCCATGGAGCACTCAGGAGTGGATGCCGTGCGGGAATCATTCCCCATTCCCAGCTTAGCTTGGATCTAGAATGTCCCTGTGAGTTTTGAAATGGACAAGAAGTAGCATTCTCCCTGCAGTGTCAGCAGGCCATGTGGTAAACATGAGCTCTGGTTTCATTGCTGTGATTTTAGGATTTCAGCCTGGCAGAGACTTCATGCTGAATGCTGGTGATATCTAAGGGCTGGAAGAGACCCATTCGGTTTTCTTGAACATCTTCCACCTTCACTTTTTAAAGGCATTGTTACTATTTGAATGTATTTTTAATAGGTAACATATGTTCATGATATAAATTTCAAAAACACAAAATGAAAAATCCATGAGCAGTTTTCCTCCTTCTCCTGACCCCCAACAACTCGGTTCTCAGAATTAATCAATATTCCAGACTCTTGCATGTCTTTCTAGGTGTATTCTTTACACAACTGACAGGTATGTCAGTGTGCAATTCTTTAATTTTTACTCCCTTCTCCCCCTTTTTTTTCGTCCACAAGTGGTAGAGATAGCAGGTTAGTTCTAGGGACCTAGACTCGGAGATTGAGATTTGCAGGACAGGAATTTTCCTGGGGAGTGCCTTTGGGATCAACATCTGCAAGGAAGAGAAGGAAGCAGGATTGAGCATAGGGAGGGAGTAAACTGTATTGCAGTCTCGACAGAGGCCTCCACCAGCTCTGTGGGGAGCTAGGATAGCCTTCAGAGTTGTCCCAATTTGGGTTGGAGGGGAGCAGGCCATTGAATGTGAGCATAATTTTCCAAAGGCCACTCTCTTCAGCCATGGGTAACTCCTGGAGAAGGACTTAACTGTCAGCCACCAACACTCACAGCAGCTGGGGGATCTGGTTGGGCCCAGCACAGCATCCCCTCCAGCAGCACATGTATGTTGCTTTTTTCACTTTACGGTAGATGTTGAAATTTGTTTCACATAACTGCATAAACTTCCTTATTCCGTTTCTAATGGCTGCAGAGTGTTCCATTGTGTGGGTATAGCATATTTTACATAGTCAGTTTCCCATTGATAGACATTTGGTTTATTACCACTCTTTTGTAATTATATCCAGTTCTGCAGTGTAGATTTATCTCTTCATACACATGCAAGTAGTCAACTTACAGGGCCAAAAACTAGGTACACTTTTCATTTGGAAGCTATTATCCAATCCATCCACTGAGGCTGTATCAGTTTACACTCTCATGAGCAGTGTATGAGCTTGTCTGTTTTCCTGACCTTTGCCTGCATTATATTATCAAAAATTTTAATTTTTCCCAATCTGAAAGGTTAAAAATGGTATCTTGTGGTAGTTTCAGTTTGAATTTCTCTTTTTTATGCGTGAGATTGAGGATCTTTTTGTTATGTCTAAAGCAATTTGCATCTCTTTTTTTTTCTGCAAACTTTTTGATTATAGCCTTTGTCCACTTATCTTTTAGGTTTCTGGCCATTCTCTTGTGGATTTTGTAGAAACTCTTTATATATTATTTTATATATTATGAAATTTTATATATTTTGAAAAATGTTGTATATTAAGAAAATTCGACTCTTGTAATAGAAATTGACAAGTTAGCTTTTTATCTTAGGTAGGGAGAAGAAGCTGTTTTAGATGTAAGGACTTTTTTTTTTTTTTTTTTGAGACAGACTTTTGCTCTTGTTGCCCAGGCTGTAGTGCAATGGTGCAATCTTGGCTCACTGCAACCTCTGCCTTCCGGATTCAAGCAATTCTCATACCTCAGCCTCCTGAGTAGCTGGGATTACAGGCACGTGCCACCACACCCAGCTAATTTTTGTATTTTTAGTAGAGACGGGGTTTCACCATGTTGGCCAGGCTGGTTTCTAACTCCTGACCTCAGGTGATCCACCCACCTCGGCCTCCCAAAGTGCTGGGATTACAGGCGTGAGCCACCGCACCCAGCCTATGTAAGGACCTTTTAAAGAGTAGGTTCTGCGGCATTTCTGATTCCTACACATGACCTGTGTTCTTCCATCCACCACTGAATCCACATGCTGGGATTGAAGCCAGTTGCAGCTGTTCTGCCTTCAGTGGTGTGTCCGCTACTTTAGCAGCCCAGCAAGTCCTGCAGATTCCCTGGGGATTTTTGACCTGGAGTTCCTGTTCAGTAGGCTTGGTACCCCAGGCACAACAGCCCCTCCTATCTCCCATCTTCTCTCTCTCAAGGTGACTGCTGCTGGAGCTGTCACACGTTCTGTGACTTGGTTCATATGAGGCCAGAGCAAGCTGAACTTGAATGGAGCTTGTCAGAGAGTGTCCTCTCTATTATCATGGTATTGCAGTTGGGCAGCCCTGGGTTCAAATCTTCTCATCACCACTTAACCATCTCATCTTGGACACATCAGTTAATCTCTCTGAGGTGCAATTCCTCATCTCTATAATGGGAAAAATTAGCAGGTGTTTCTGTGGGTTGTAGAGAGGATTAAATGGATTAAATTTAATTAAACAGGTATTTCTGTGGGTTGTAGAGAGGATTAAATTATGTCCAAACTGCTAGGCATGGCTCACAAGGCCCTCAGAAGTGAGCTCCTCTTTGTCCCTCAGCTCCCTGACCCCTACCTTGCTGTTTGCACTCCAGCCACACTAAGTCTCTTCCAGTTCCTTGGATAACTGTACTTGGGCTAATGCCCATTTATCTTGCCTGTCTCAGGGTAGTCTCCTCAGTGAAGCCTTCTCTGACTCCGCTGCTCCCCGTATGGTGGAGCCTTCCATGCTACACCCTGGCACACTATAGTACTTCTATCTATCTATAGATAGAAGAATGAATGAATGGAAAAAGGGAAGGAAGGATGGGAAGGGATGGATAGAGGGAATGAAAGGATAGACGGATATAAGTATGGAAGTATGGATGAATGGAAGGATGAATAGATGAACTGATGGATAGATAAGGTGTTTAGGTTATCATCTGACATTCTGGGAAGGGCTTCATTTATTTCTGAAGGCTATGACTTGCTAACTTCAAAGAAAGGGAAAGGGTTTTTTTTTTTTTTTTCCCACAGAGAAGCAGAATCCTGATATGAACAACCTAATGCCCTCTCAGCACAACCCAGACCATGACAATTTTTAAAACAATCCATTAAGTGGCTTATTGGCTTGACTCATCCAGGATTTTCATGCCCAAAGATCATGAAGTTGTGTGCTCTTCTGTGTCTTGATGTCTTCACTCTGAGTGGGAACCAGGGAGACTGAAAGAATTCTGACATTAAGGAATCTTATTTACTTTGACATTAAAGAATCTTATTTACTCTTCAAAAAGGTTACCTACAGATTGGTTGAGAAGGTGAGCACTTTACCACCTATATATTTGGAAAATCATTAGGTAATTTTTGGAAAAGTCAGTCATAATGTATCAGAAGCTTAATCCTCTATGATTTTACAATGGCACTTAGAATTGCAGTATTTATACATGCAAAATGCTCCATTTATCTGCCAAGAAACATGGTGATCCAGACAAATCAGATTTCTGTGTAACTGAGATTTCTGTGTAACTGAGGCTTGATATTTAAATATTCATTTTATTTTTCTAACACTATTGTTATGACTCAAAGCATTTTTGAAATCTTTTATAATTTCCTTTATGTCAATTCAGGTCAAGTCTTTTTTTAATGTTGCTGTTTTAATAAAGATATATTTCCTTTCCTCCTTAGTAAATAGCACCTTAGACACAAGTCACAATTTCATAAAGACTTAGAGTTATCATTGTAAATAGACATTGTTTTCCTGGATTCTTGTATTTGGTAATGTTCTCAGGGCTCTTGCAGAGTGAAATGGACGCTGACTGTTCTGTTTTTACTAACAATTCTTCTCCTCTCCATGTTTATTGCATGGCTTTACTTTTGTCTGTTTTTGTCCTGAGTGTGGCTTATTGCATATGGGCTTTCTGATAACTACTTACTTTTCTGGGGTCTTTTTTCCCAATTATTTTTAAATCGTGGTAAAATGCACATAATATAAAACCATATTAACCATTTTAAGTGTACAGCTCAGTGGTATTAAATACTTGACACTCATTAATGTTGTACAGCCATCTCCCCCATCCATCTTCAGAATTCATTCATCCTGTAAAACTGAAGCTCTGTACCCATTAAACAATAGCTCCCCATTCACCCCTCCCCCAGCCCCAGCAACCGCCAAGTCTAGTTTCTGTCTGTGTGATTTTCACTACTCTAAGTACCTCACACAAGTGCAATCATATCGTATTTGTCTTTTTGTGACTGGCTTATTTCACTTGGTATTATGCCCATTAGATTCATCCAAGTCATAGCCTGTCAGGAGTTCTTCCCTTTTTAAGTCTGAATAATATTCCGTCATATGTCTATATCACATTTTGCTTATCCATTCATCCACCAATGTTTATTTGGATTGCTTCCATGTTTCTCTCAGGCTTTTTTTTTTTAACAGCCTCTGTGGATACAGTTGAATAGTTGACTTTATTGGTGTTCTGATCTCTAGATAATCCAGATAGTCCTGTAAGAGATTTTGACTTAGGATCCAAAGTGCTCCTTGCGTTTCACTGCCTGAATGTCTATGAAGAAGTTCAGCAACACTGAAGAAGTCATAGAATGATTTATTGCAGCTTAAACACACACACACACACACACACGCACACACACACACACACACACCATGGAAAGAAATTGCAAAATAACTTATTCCATGAGGGAACATTGCTATCTAGGGAATATTGATTTGAGCATTCACATTCCCTGTAAACATGCTGAAAAAACAAAGGCTAAAACGCCAACACTCTGTGAAAAGCCAACATTCATCCCATGCAATGGGATTCAGTGGAAAAGCAGGACCTGAAGGCTGGGTTGGGCATGAGTTCATCGAGATGCAATTCTAGCTGCCACTGGTGCAGAGGAGAGTGGTAAACGGTACAAAGGAGAGATGCTTTCACCAGCAGCTGCCCCCACTCCAGCCTGGCTGAACCCTCACTGGGAGTCAATGTCAATGGGAGCCAATGGGACCATGTCCAACCATATAATCAAATAATAATAATAATAGCTATCATTCTTTGAATGCTTATTGTGTTTCAACTCTTTACATATGTTTCTGAGTGCATCCTCACAACAGTCTTATAAGACAATATTATTATTTCTGCCTTACAGATGAGGAAACTAAGACTTAGATAGATTAATAAGATCAAGGCTACATAGCTAGTAAGTTTGTCCAGCTTCCGAGTCTGTGAGCCTAACCACTATGCTTTGCTGCTTCTGATCATTGGTTTGCATGAAATCAATGAGATGAGCCAAATACTCTCCTGATGGCCTTTGGCAGCAAGGAACTGGGTGCCTCAGACCCTCTTGGACCTATCAGTCCCTTCTGTTTCATAGGGAGGCCTCATCCAAGTCTTAAGAGGGAATCTACGGGCACAGGCATTCTCTTAACTGTAATCCCTGAGAACTGGAGCACCTGTTGTGATTCTCCATACAATAGACCCTCCTTCTACAGCCCATGGTTTTGGGGAAGGAATCAGATAATTGGTCAATTGAGGTTTGTGTTCAATATGGATCATCCCAAGTGAGGCAGCACCGGCAGCTGGTGACAGCATACATACATTGTTGAATAAGTGTCTAAAGTAAAAGAAAGGGCCTTGAGAGCTGAAGAGCTGGGTGTGCAAGTTCAAACGCTATATCACAGAGTCCTACAGTAATAGAGGTGCCTTTTCAAAGATCTATTTTGTGCATTCATGCATTTGGATCTACACAGATTGAGGATTGCAGGTGGTTCTTGCTTAGAAACCTGAAGGTCCTAAAACTCCATTGTGCCGACTCATTTCCTTGCTGGTAAAAGAGGAGAGATGAGCTTGAAAGTGCCTGTCTCTGTAACGCTGAATTGTGCAAGACATTTCCCGAAAATAGCTTACAAGAGCAACCCAGCTATGCTATTAGAGGAAAAGTGATCTTCCCATCATGGAAATGAAGATACGATTTTATTCAAATTGGCAAATATGAACCCACTCCCATTCTATTCCAGGTTATTTTATACAAAAATGCTTTAAGACATAGTTGCTGTCCTTGAGGAGTTTGTGTCTGCCTGGGGACTTGGGGACGAGGACTGGGTAAGGAGAGGAGCAAGGGGCGCTGAGGAAAGAGCACTTATTTGGGTCAGCCAGACATGTGCATTCGAACTAGGGTGACCCACTGCCTCGGTTTGCTTGGGGCTGGGGAGTTTCCTAGGATGCAAGACTTTCAGTGCTAAAACCAGGATGGTTCCAGACAAACCAAGACAAGTTGGTCACCCCAAAAATTAGTAAACCTCCCTATGCCTCCATCTTCTTATCTGCAAAATGGAGATAACAACAAATTCTTCAAGTTCATGTATGGGAGAAGTGAATGTGGGAAGACTCATAATGCATGTGGCATTGGGAGCATGGATGTAGGAATCCTTTAATATATTATGGAGGGATGAAAATCACATAGAGCAGTGGAATGTTCAGGAAAGGACAAAGCCAGCATAAGCCAAAGACAATTGGGGAAGGCTGCATGAAGGTAAGAATGCTCCAGAGAGGCCTTGAAGAACTAACAAGGCTGGGTCTGAGATTGTATGAGGAGATTTGATTATCTTGGAATAAAACATGAGTGATTCTAGAAATAACTTCTTCCCTGCTACAAGCCACTTGTGTTTTGCAGGGTTTAGCTACTGCTCTGCTATGATTTGCAACCCCCACCTGTCCCTGCTTTTCCTTGGGATTCTCTTATGCTGTGCCATCAGCTGAGCCCTCTCTTCCCAAAACACCTGCTCATTAACAGGCCACCCGCCCCCTCCCCATGAGAGGTGTCTGGTGAGCCAGGATTAGGGAAACTTAAGCTCAGAGAGGTTGAGTGACTTGCCAAGAATCACCCAGCAGATCAATTTTGGATCCAGAAACAGGAACCAGATGTCCACACCTTACTCTGTGCTGGCTTTGGAAGGCGGAGTGTGGGGCCCAAGAGGCCCCAACAGAAAGGGTGAGCTCCTCTGGGAGAGACCAAGAATTCCAAAGCTGTCCTGTAATTCATGGTCAGAATTTCTCCCAAAGTGTGTCTTCAGGGAAGGCATTTTTTTTTTTTTTAGTAAAAATCAGCTTTGAGGATCCCCCACTGAGTTTGGAAGTTTTACATATGAATTTCTGACTTGTCGTTTAAGAAAAGATGCCACGAGTGAAATCAATGAATTAAGGATTTGGCACAAGCTGTATCAAGTATCAAGTAATGAGCTTTCCGTTTCCCGTCACACATTCAGTGCTTCTCGATTCAGCCCAAATTGGCAAGAGTCAAGCTGGTTATTAAAGCAAAACCTGGAAAAGGCAATTAAGCACTCCCAGGGTTAAAAGGTTGGATCCAGTGGAAACAAGAGTCATAAATTTTACTCACAGATAGACCTGCTATTCAGAGGCTGTGGCTTTCAAACACAGACACATATGAGGAGGAGGGCTTCTTGCTCAGAGCTGGGTGATAAAAAGCACGCGTTGTGTGGGAGTCCTTCCTGGGAACTCAGTCCCGTGCTCTGCCCTGCTTCAGCAGGAGGAGGGAAGGTGGGAAAGAGTCAGGGTCTCCAGGGCAGCTTGGTGTTGCTCTACATGCTTCCCTGGAAGAGCCAGGCACTGCATGGGGCATCTTGTGTGTGCCTCTTCTTGGGCATTTAGAAATAGTCTGAGACACCATCCCCACTTGCCCAGGACTGAGGGGTATCCTGGATGAAGGGCTTTCCATACTATAACTAGAAGAGTCCCAGGCAAACTGGGACAAGTTGGATACTCTATAAATGACCTTGCTCTTTTTGCAAGATTCCTTATTACCTGCCCTCAAATCTTGCAAGATGTCTAAAACCAAAGATGCTGGATTTAGACTTCGTGCCCACACCTCTAGAGCTGTAAAGTGGAAATCACATATTCCACCTGGGGTTGTGTAAGGCTTAAGTGAGATTAGGTAGATGAGTGCTGAGCACAGGCCACGGACTCTGACACAGTTGCTGAACAGCTGCAGAGTCCATGTATCATCTGGCCCTTGCTCAAGTGTGGTTGGTGTCAGGAGCCTTCCTCTCAACCCTGCAGCAGCCCAGAAACATGGCTCAGAGAAGTCCAGAGTCCTGCCCAAGAGCTACGTGAGTTGTGTTCTTCAAGCTAACAAATCTTTAAAAAAGAGGTAGGCAGTCCGGGCGCGGTGGCTCACACCTGTAATCCCAGCACTTTGGGAGGCCGAGGCAGGCGGATCCTGAGGTCAGGAGATCGAGACCATTCTGGCTAACACGGTGAAACCCCGTCTCTACTAAAAATACAGAAAAATCAGCTGGGTGTGGTGGCATGTGCCTGTAGTCCCACCTACTTGGGAGGCTGAGGCGGGAGAATTGCTTGAACCCAGGAGGCAGGGGGTTGCAGTGAGCCGAGATCACACCACTGCACTCCAGCCTGAGTGACAGAGCAAGATCCCGTCTCAAAAAAAAAAAAAAAAAAAAAAGGTAGGCAGTAGCTCGTGCTAGTTCTTTGTCTGGCAGTGGGATTCTTTTCGGAGGAGCCAACAAGGAGGGCCAGTGTTTCACAGAGAATCAAATGTGCTGCCCTGAGAATGGCTTAATCAGTTTTCTGATTAAACATATTTTGAAAAATCTGCATCATGCAGGTGGAAAAATAGACAATCAAGATGGGTTATAGATTTAAGGAGGCTCTTTTAGTGTTCAGTAATTTGATCTCACTTTGTCCTCTCAGAGGGTTATTTGCTATTAAAAAGTGCCCCAGACAGAGGAGAAGTCACGGGGAAGGTAGGAAATGCCGTCTTTGAGAGCTTAGAGGAGCTGTCTTCTTGCATGTCTTAATCTCTTTGGAAAAAGTTACATAGCAGAGTATCTCACTCCAAATTTACATGCAATGCAGTCATCCATGGTGATGCTGTTTCTGCTAATAATCTAGCAATTAAAATAGAATGTGGCTGCTAATTAAACCTGCCACTCAACTAAGAGATGAATATTTGTTTTCCAGTGGAGCTGGATTTGATCCTGCCTGCCTTCCACTGAGCTGAAGACTGAGATTTGGATTAGAATATAAGGTCCAATGAGTAAAGGTCCTCTAAGTGCTTTAAATTTTCCTCCTTTGAAGATGAAACCTTAATGCCAGTTAAGATCAAATTAAATGCTTAAAACAAATTATCTTAAATTTCAAAAGTGTTTGTGTTTGGGATGCATTTTCATTGGTTCCATCATTCAGTGTACTTTTTCCTTGTTTGATTCTATTTGTGAGTGGAATTTTAAAAACTTAAGATGTTCATGGTTTTTTAAAAATTTAAACTGTCTTCATATTTATATTTAATTAAAACTTCTACATTTGGCTTGGTATATTAGCAGGGATCTAAAGGCTGCATAGTCTACTGTGGTAAATGTTGACAAGAGGACTCTGGGTTGGAAACCTGTTTCAGTTGCTGTACAGTTAGTGAATTTTGCATGAGGTCAAAGAAAGGAATGGGTCAGGCCTGAGTAGGCTGAGCAGTTCTCCTTGGTAGGGGCTGCCCTGTGAGCTCCACACTGAGGGGAACTGATTGGAATATGGGGACTGGTTCTGCCTAGTGACTCAGTAGCCTGAGAGGCTCAGCTACAAAGAAGAGGAAGATGTGGTGGTATGCCAGGTCTCTCTAATGTGTCCAGACTTGCCAGCCTTGGGTGAGATTGACATGTGTACCTCCACAATCTTCTCCTGTGCTCAGGGCAGATACACAAATCCATCACTTCACTCTTTCCTGTTGAGGCAAGACAGGCTCTGAAGCCCTGTTACCACCTGACACCACCCGTGCCAAGCAGCCATTACCAACTGAATGGAATTGACACCAGAGTGAAACATAGCTGCCCTCCTGGCTTTGCAGCAACCTGTCTGGGCATCTGCCATGGGAAAAAGGAGGGGGTCTGAGGGAATAGAGGAGGAAGGGCTGTCGGGGAGCAACTGTCCACAACCTGAATGAGGCCTGCTGGGTCCCTGCCCCTCACAGTGCGAAGGCGTGTGGGGCGATGGGCCTCCCCAGCCTCCCAGACAAGCCATAAACCTCTCAGACCTTTTGTCCTGCAGGTTTCTGGGGTCGGCAGAATGAAACATTCTGGAGAAAAAAAAGCATTTCCTTACCAAGTGGTTTAGGAGATCCACTTGAAAGGCTGAGATGAGGGTGTGCCTGGTGAGCTCCAGGCACTGAGCCCACCTTTTCCACCCTGCCAGGGGTGTCTTCCTAGACAGAATGTCTCACAGGAAGCCAAACAGCCGCACGGTGGGCAGGAATGAATGGCTGGGCCTGCACAGAGACTGGGAGGGACTTTAAAGAAGACTCTTGGCTTCTGGATGAAACACCACGGGTCTCCTGGGCGGCCTGGTGTGCTATATTAACTATTTTTATTGAACCGCTGAGTACACAGATGTGTCCCGCCCACACAGGCTTCCAGAGGCCCCATCCTAGCCACAGGCTCTGTGGAGGGAGGGCTGCGGAGGTTAAAGCCATTTGAACAGTTTCCACCTTGAGGTACCTGAAGATGAAACCAGCTCCCCGTTAGAAATATCTAAGCATCCTTTATATATTTACATATTTAGGGATGTAAAATGGCTCCCCAGAAGCGGCTGCAAACAATAATGTTAAAATAAGAACTCTGTCAGCTCCCATTACTCTACTTTGCCTTTTGCTCCCTGGAAATTCATTAGCCACGTGGAAGCCACATTGATTATTTTATTTATTTATTTATTTACTTTTATTTTTATTTTTTTTTTGAGACAGAATCTTGCCTGTCACTCAGGCTGGAGAGCGGTGGCATGATCTTGGCTCACCGCAACCTCCAGTTCCCAGGTTCAAGCAATTCTCCTGCTCAGCCTCCCGAGTAGCTGGGACTATGGGCACATGCCACCATGCCTGGCTAATTTTTGTATTTTTAGTAGAGATGAGGTTTCGCCATATTGACTAGGCTGGTCTCGAACTCCTGACCTCAGGTGATCCACCCACCTTGCCCTCCCAAAGTGCTGAGATTACAGGCGTGAGCCACCGCGCCCAGCCCAGATGGATGATTTTAGAATTTAATTCTTCAAAGGCTTCCCAAGCCACTGAGTATGAAATCCCAGCTCCTCACTGAGAAAACATACAGGCTGGGCATGAGCCAGCCACTCGGGCCTATCACCCACCTCTCCTCCTGGCAGCCCTTGGCTTTGCATTTGCATCTTCCTGCTCCTCAAAGCACCAACCTTGTTCCTGCCTCACCTTGGGCAGCTGCGCTAGCTGGTCCCTCTGCCTGTACCTCTCTTCCCTGGATACTTGCGGGGTGGCTGCTCCTTGTCATTCATGAGTCAACTCCAAGTCCCCTCTGCAGAGACTGTCCCTGTCCATCCAGTCTGAGGTAGTGGCCTTCCCTTCCTCCAAAGCCCTTCTGTGCTATTGCTCTGCTCTGTCTTCGCAGCCATCTGAAATTCTTGTGCTTTTTATGTTTTTCTTGCTTATTGTCAATCTCCTCTACAAGAATATAAGATCTATGAGAGCAAATCTGGTGCCTGGCACAGAGTCTGTTCTCAATAAGAATTTGACAACAGAAAAATTTGCTGGGTTTCCTGGGATCAGATAATTGTTTTCTTTCCCTGTATTTTCCCAGCATGCTTTGCAGGTGGCGGGTTGCAATGGGCACAGCCCCAGTCCTCCTGCCCCTGGTGTGCCAAAATGATGCATGCACGGGCCTCGGTGGCCCTTCTCCCTTCAGCCCCTGCTCAACACTGAGAATGCACTGCCTCCCACCCACAGGGGTCTCTCTCTGGCCAGCCCCGACCTCGGGCAGCTGTGCTGGCACTTTCCTCCCATCTCCTGTGCTGGAGGTGGCTGTGTTTCTTCTTGGACCCCAGCCGGAGGACAGAGGCTCCTGGGAGTCTCTCCTCTGATGCTGGCCACATGTTTTTGCTCCTGCCCCGACCTTCTCTCCAGGATATGGGCCCTTGGGTTCAGAAGTAAACAAATTCCCAGCAGCTCTGGGATGGGAGGGAGGTCAGCTCTTAATCTTAGTCACTTGGCAAGAGAGAAAATGCAAAAGTCTCTCCAAAAGCAGGATGTTTGCCCCTTCACAGCTGAGACAGCCCATCCTAACCCAAGAGGACACAAGTCTGCAGTCTTTACCATCTGCCATGACATAGGGCAAATCCTGTTGCACACTGACCTCTCTGAGCCTCAGTGTCATCACCCACAAATGGGCATGGCAATAGCATTAAAGCCCAAGGGCGACTGTGGAAAGTAAACAGAAAGTGCCTGGCTCAAGCTCAGTATCAAATATCTGGGAATGTCAGGAAGTGTCAGCAGAATGCATTGCAGCAAGACCACCAGGTAGGGACCAGATTGACTTGGTGCACAGGGGATGAGCCAAAGAGGGGTGAGGCAGAGCCCTCCCTTCTGTTGCCAGTTGAGGGCGAGCTGGGGACACGGGTCATCTAGGGACCACTTTAATGCAAAACTTGATAGTACCGTCAGGATGTTAGGTGCTCTGAGTGAGAAAGATCACTTATCTTGGATCACCTGTGCCAAATTCTGTGCCAGATACACAGTAGGTGTGAAGGAAGAGCGAGACAGTCCTGGCAGTGAATTCCAGAAGGGCAGGGATGCTCAGTGAATGCTGGGTGAGTGAATGAATGAATGAATGATTAAATCTAGAATCATGGTCTCCTTGGGTCCCTGTGCTCTCTCTGCTGGGCCCTTCCCTACCTGCCAAAGCAAATCCACACAATGGAACTAGGACAGGTCCTGGATTGTCACTGGAGGCAGGTTCTAACCTTGGAGGAGACCCAACTGGGAAACTCTGCCACGTTGTCCCAGTTCCTACTGAGGCTTCATTCACTCATTCCCTGTACACCTGCGGGAGGCCTCCAGGTATGCTCAGGGCTAGCCTGGGTCTTCCATACTGGGAAGCAGCTCCAGCCAAACCTTTCCACCTCCTGCCAATCACTATGCCCAGTGCAGCCACAGGGGATCTGGGTATGAACTGAAGGAGCAGGGAGATGGGGCTGGGAAAGGGCCCCTGGGGATGAGGCATTGGACAATTAAAATTTCATCTCCCAGTGTTTACCTCAAGGAGAAAAGAAAGGTAACAGTAGGATAATTGAATTTTTTAAGAAGAGAAAGAAGCAGAATGCCTAAGTGTTTAAAAAGCTCTATTTAAATTTCTTGTCTGTAGCACGTACTCTAACCTATAATTATGGTTTTGAAAAAAAGGATAATTATGAAAATTTCTGGGCTCATTAAAGACACACAATTGACATCCAAAATTATTTGAGTTAGAAATGTTGCTGGAATGTGTCTCTTTTAAGAGACTCAGAGGAAGGAACTTTGCTTTTTAAAACTCTAAGTTCCAGATTAACCCTGAGTGTCACAGGTCACCTTAGGTAATGGTTCCCTCCAAAGGAGAGAGGCAACACAGAGGCTGCCCCTCCACAGTGCTAGCTCGGCTTGGCTCAGCTCAGCTCTGCTCAGCTCTGCAAGGGTTGTTGGGCTTGGTAGGTGGTGATTTTCTGGTGCTGCCCACACAGGGTGGTCACAGCTCCTTGAGTCAAGGGCTGTCTGAGAGCCATGCTGGCTGCGTGTTTTGCTGGCTCATGACCTTGGCACATCTTTTCCCTTTTTGAGGAGTTAGACCAGTGGGAGTGTGCCCAGCTGGAAAACCTCCTTTGCCAGAGACTGGACCCTGTCCTTCTGTGAGCCCCAACTGCACCCTCTCATCCCCTGTGCCAGTGCCATGCTAAGAGTACCAGGTCCTACATAACGGGAAGGTAGACAAGTTGTATGTCAGATGTGCCAGCAGAGCCAGTGGCATTGAGGTTGCAGGCAAGTGCTTCCTGGAGGCAAGTGCTTCCTGGAGACACAGGACGTGCCAGCAGCCTTCTCCCAGGGCCTGAAAGAGAGCTGTTCCTGGTGTATCTCCAGAGTGATAGGAATACATCAGCAGGCTCCTGGCTGCCAGGTGAGCTGCCAGGGTTAGGCTCTCAAAAACTGGGCTGCAGGCATTTGTTCCCAAGATCACAACCTCCAAAGGCCTCTCTTCCTGGCCTCATGAGAAACCCATCCCCTCACGGCTTCCCATTGCCTCTGACCCAGGCTCCCACCTCACCTTGCCCTGGACCTGCCACCCCAACTGTCCAGATTGTCACTGGGCCATGCCAGGGACTCTGACGTTCACAGCAATCAGGCCTCGCCACCTTTAGGTCTGCATCTGCCTATGAGGAGCTGCCTAAATCACATTATCTACCAAGTTGTCAGTGCAGGGAGGCCTCTAACAACCAGCTGGGCTTCAAGGGGGTGAGGGTCACCTGACACCCTCAGTGCTGTCTCCTAATGGTCACCATAAGGCCCTAGGCTGGGACTTGCTATGGTTCTCATGGTCACTGTAAGGTCACATTGTGGTGATTTGAGTTAGTAACGATCAGCTTAGTGCCCCATGGTTGGACACAGGGAAATCAACTTAGCTTTTTCTTTGGCTGGTGGTTCTTAAGCCAGCTCTCTGTGGCCTGTTGTCAGTCAGCAGAACTATGTGGCTGGGTCAAAGCCATGACTCTAACAAAAGTCATTTCTTAGAACTGATACTATCTTCAGCCTGAAGCTTAAGAAAAGTCTGATCCTATAAAGAACTTGAGTGTTTCCTTGTGGCTCTGAGCAACCACTACAGTTTTTAAAAATAATAATAATTTGAGATGGATCATAAGCCTAAATGTAAAACCTGGAATCAAAAAGCTTCTTGAAAAAAAGATATTGGAAAGAATATCTTTATAATCTTGGGGTAAGCAAAGATTTCTTAGATAGAATACAAAGGGCACTACCCGTAAAAAGAAACAAGAATAAACTGGTCATCAACAGTAAAAGTTTCTGGTTTTCATCCTCAGAAGATACCAATAAAGAAATGAATAAGTCATTTGAAATACATATATTTGAAATACATACATCTGATCAAGGAGTTATATCCAGAATATATATTTTAAAACTTCTATGGATCAGAAAAAAGACAAACAAGTTAATTTATAAAATGAGAATGGAGATCTCACAAAGGAAGATATGTGAATGGCCAATGCACACATGAAAAGATGCTCAAGATCATTAGTCATCAGGGAAATACAAATCAAACCCATCCTAAAATATTAATTCACACCCAATAGAATGATGAAAATAAAAAGGACGGGTAACACCAAATGCTGGTGAGGATATGGAATGAATGGAACTCTCATACAATACTGGTAAGAACATAAATGATAAAACCACTTTGGAAAACGGTTTGGCAGTATATCTGTAATACGACCCAGTGATTTGATTTCTAATTATTTACCATAGAGAAGTAAAAACATATGTCCATACAGAGACTTATAGAGGAATGTTTATAGCAAACTTATTTATAATAGCCGGAAGCTGGAAACAAACCAAGTGTTCATCAACAGAATAGGTTTTTAAATGTGATGTATACATTACAATGGGATATTATGCATCAAGGAGAAAGAACAAACTACTAACACCTGCAACAATATGGATGAATCCCCCAAAAACATCATGCTGGGGAAAAAAAAAAGCCAGACATGGAAGAATGAGGCCAACAGATACATGACATGATTCCGTTTACATGAAGTACTGGAATAAGCACAACTTGTCTACGATGATGGAAAAGTTGCCTCTGGGAGCAAGGAGGCAGAGCGTGATTGAAAAAGGGCACGAGGGAACTTCCAGGGTGACTGGAAATCGGGTCTGTACAATTATCAGCACTCATCAACTGGAACACGTGAGATCTGTGCATTTTATTATGTGTAACATGTTCTATATTTCATAACTTGATTTTAAAAACAATGGTAATAGCCAGCATGGACTGAAGACTCCCTCTGTGCAGCACAGTGATAGACTGCCTAGTGAGGGTCTCAGCAATGCTCACAGCCACCTGCTTGGTAGGTGTTGAGAGAGGAGCTTCTTAGTCATGCAGCATGCATTATTATCTGGTTCTTTAATATCCAGTCTCTTATTACACTTTCCAGTGCTCCCTGAAAGCTTGTATCAAAAGCTATCCTGACACCCTGTTTTTACCAATGAGGAGATGGAGTCTCTGAGGGGTTACAAAGCCACTGAATGGTGGAGACAGAATCTCAACTCCGTGGCCTGAAGCCTTATTCCCTTTAATTCTGTCTGCCCCTCATTTTGTTACCTCTGAGTCCCCACCAGCATTTGACACATGGTCTTGCAGTCCTGCACTTAGAAAATGGTATTGGGCTGAGCACTGTGGCTCATGCCTGTAATCCCAGCACTTTGGGAGGCCAACTCCTGAGGTCAGGAGTTCGGGATCAGCCTAGCCAACATAGCAAAACCCCACCTCTACTAAAAATACAAAAATCAGCCAGGCCTGGTGGCGTGCGCCTGTAATCCCAGCTACTTGGGAGGCTGAGACAGGAGAATTGCTTAAACCCAGGAGGGGGAGGTTGCAGTGAGCCAAGATCATGCCACTGCACTCTAGCCTGGGTGACAGAGCAAGACTCTGTCTCAAAAAAAAAAAAAAGAAAGAAAGAAAGAAAGAAAATAAAATGGTATTGGACTGAAAATGTGAATTTTAGTCAGCCAAATATTGAGTGAATGCCTGCTAAACATCAAACGCTATGCTAGGGGCCAAGGACAGCAATGAAGGAGGGTGCCCAGCCTCTACAGCCCACCTCTGGGAGAGGCCCCCACGGGCAGATGTCTGGTGGCCCCTGTGTGTTTGCTGTTCCTTGTGTTCCTCCCTGGCTGTCTCCAGCCCTAAGGCCCAGGCTTAGGTTTTATATTTTGTGGCCCAGGTTGTAAATACTGTTCTCAATGGTGCAGGCACCCTCCTCTCTTCATAGGCACCCTGTCTGAGGGAGAGTTCTGCAGTCCCCTCAGGCTCTGGGTGCCTACCTGGGCCTCTGCATGGCTCCCCATGTCTGCAGCTCTAGCAGGGGTGCACCTGCCAGTAACAACACAGTGGATGCCACTTGTGCACGTGCTCTGAGGCCTGCCAGGCCTGCCTCTGCTCCCAGCTGCTAAGGCAGATTTGGTGCAGGTTGAGGCATGACAGGGTCTCATAAATCGCAGAGGGCCTGGGACCTGGGGGAGCTCACTTTCCTGCCTTGGAATCAGGAGGCAGCTCTGCTGGGCTCCATCCTGCCTATAGATCTGGCAATGGGCCATCCTCCACTGCACAGAGTGACTTGGGGACCTGCAGCTCTCCCCACTCCTAGAGTATTGTCAGCCACCAGTTCCAGTAGTAATGGGCCGAGTAGCACCCATCTTCCTCAGAGTGTGAGCCGTCAGTCCGCCAGTCAAGAACCCCCAGGGACTGATGCAGCCTGCCTGCCCTGGTCCACTTGGCCCAGGCTGTGTACCACCCTGCTCTCCCCTCATCATCTCTGATTACTGGAAACCAAAGCTTCAGTGACATGGCTGGTGATGGCTCCATCTAGGTCACATCCTGAGGTTCAACAACTTCACATCTTGGGAGTTTTTTTCTGATAATCACCTCTACCCTGTTCTCACCCTCCTTGTTACCAAAGTTAGCCAAACTGCCTATGCCTAAGCGGGGGACCTGGTGACCTATTGGGAGCAGTATTTTGAGGAACATAACTACCCCCCGCCACCGGCCCCCACCACATATACACCCTGAACACTGAATTGCATATTGCAAAGCTTTTGCTGTGCATTTTCTCATTCATTCCCAATGTCATCCTTTAAGGTACACAATAAAGGACTGTCACTCCCACTTTTAAAAGAAACAGGCCCCAAAACTCTTGGTAGCATAGGCCATGACCTTTGATAGTGTCTGAGCCAGCAGACTAATAGGCAGCCCATGCTCCATGTTCCCTTGGCAGGTCCTCATGTGGTCCAGATCTGGGCATTCCTCATATGCGGCTGGATGGGCTATATGGAGTGTATCCTTGGGTGAACTCAAGATGGAACCCAGCAAGATCAAAAGAGAAGCTGTCTTGCCCCTGCCAACCTGTCCTCCACATGGAAACAAGAGTGATTATTTCCTTCTGAAAAATTAATCTGACCATGTCACTCTTTTGCTTAACATCCTTATTGTGTGCCCAGGCACTGGGCTCCATGCTTTATATATTTATCTTTTTAACCTTGCAACAATTCTAAGAGGTAGGTGTTAGGATGTTTACATACGGATGAGAAAGATGAGCCTGGAGATACTGCATTTACTAACTTGCTGGAAATCATAGCAATTGCAGGGGTGGGAATTTGGCTACAAAGTCTATACATTGAGCCACCTCATGAACTGCTTCCTGCTTTTTCATTTTTCTCTAACTTATCTCTAGTGGGTTCCATAATATCCTCCCAAAAGATATGTCCACGTCCTAATGCCTGGTACCTCTAAATGTGACATTATTTGCAAATGGGTCTTTGCAGGTGTAACCAAGTTAAGATGAGGTCATGCTGGGTTAGGGTAGGCCCTATATCCAATGACCAATGTCCTTATCAGCAGGCCATGTGAAGACACAGAGACACAGGGAGGATGCCATGTGATGACAGAGTCAGGGATGGGAGTGATGTGTCTATAAGCCAAGGAAGGCTGTGGATTGCCAGCACCCACCAGAAGGTGGGAAGAGGTAAGAGTGGATTCTTCCCTGGGACCTTCAGCGTGAACACGGCCCTGCCAGTCCCTTGATTTTGGATTCCTGGCCTCCAAACTATGAGATAACAAATTTCTATTGTTTTAAGTCACAGGCAAAGTTTGTGGTACTTTGTGATGACATCTGTAGAAAAGCAATGGACCATTTTATTCTTACAGTCAGGAGAGTCTGGACCATACCTGGGGCTGTGTCCTCCTCCTGGAGATTTTCAATGCCCAGCCACATAGGAAAGGCTCTGAGAGGTACCAAAGCCAGGAAGCCTGTACAATATTGTTAAATCATGCATTTCCCAAACAAATTTGACCTTGGGATCCCATTCTCACAAAACACGTGTTAGCGTGGCATGAAGCTGGGGCTTCCAGGAGCACCCTTTGAGAAAGGCTATTCAACACCAAACCAGCCGCCTTCGTGGCTCACACAGGGCCAGAATGGAGTCACACACAGGACCCTCTTCGGGAAAACACCTTCTTTTTGAGTGAATGTACTTGAGCTTATTCATCATCTTTGACAGCCCCTTCGCACTCTCATCAGCGCTGGAAAATAAAAGGCCTCAAGAAATTTAATAATTATAGAAATGGCTATGAAAATGCCATTCACTGTGAGCAGTGAACAAGATGGTAATATGTAATACCGGATGGGGCCCACGGGCAAATAGCAGAGGCAGATGCACAGGCTTGTGTTGTTTTGTCTAAAGTGTGAAAGACAGAAGTCTGAAATGTGGAGCTGCTCTGTGAGAACTCCACATTAGCTTCTGCAGAGGAATTGCCCCAAAGGCAAACCTGAAATGTTCAATCACTACTCAGGGATGCTTCAGCATGCCTCCATCTCTGAGCCAAGAATGCCTCAGAGACAACCCCACAAGGCAGCCCAGTGAGGCCTCCCTTTTGTTTGCAGACAAAGGGTGAGAAGCTGCCTTTTCTTACCTTCTGAGGTTGCAGATACCAAGGCCATACACTTGCTTAGCTTGCAAGGAGCTGTTTCCGCGCCTGGCCCTGCCGTGTTCTAACAGGGTGGGCATTTTAAAACAAGCTCTGGTAACATGCCTGGTATCCTACCACCCACAGTTTTCCCCACAACCCGTCTCTGCCTGGTTAACCTCTCAGCAAAAATATCACTTCCTCCAGGAAACCTTCCTTGACTCTCCAGTCTACTCCATTCTCCTGCTTTACTTTCTCCCCAGGAACCCTGTGAGTGCCTCCTCCTTTGAGGCACTGACTGACACCACACAGTAACTTGTTCAGTGACTGGCCCTGCCAGACCGTGGGCTCTGTGAGGACTGGATGATCACGTTCACCACTGTGTGCCCAGCACTCAGCATGAATACACATCTGCCCTCTTCTCCGGGGCCCACTCAATCTCCACTGCCTCACCCATTAGCATCCTTTTTCTGCGTACTGTGCCCTTAAGATCTGGGGGGAAAGGACCACAGAGTCATGAGCACCCTCTTGGTTCTCCTTGCACAATGTCAGACTCAGTGTTTGGTGTTTACAGCAGCCTCACATTCTTGCAAAGATTTCCACCCTGAGGTGCAGCAAATATCTGTGTCAATTTGGACCATTCAGTTAGTGTTCTGGCTGTCACATTCCATTTTGGACCTGGCTTGAAGTTATGAAGAAGACAAAGGTTTCAGTGATGGGTTCACACACTGTTCTGGGCGGCAGAGGCTCAGCGGGAGAGAGGAGCCTCTAGCTGGAGGATGTCGGGACCAGGAGGAAGTCCTTTGCTATGGAGCAAATTCCCTGAATGTGCATACTGGTGGCAAATCAGACTAAAAACAAGGCTGTTTTCTTCACCAGTTTGGCTTCTCAGTTATATCAGATGCCCCAGCCCCGGGCCTGTCTTTAACCCAGGCTTCAAGGCTTCAGACTTTTCAAAGATCTTTCTTATGCATCAGCAGCATAGATACTTTTGTTAAATATTGACTAGGGATGGTGACAACATCTCCATCTTAAAGGAGAGAAAGCTGAGGCCCAGAGATGTGTGGTCTTTTGGCTAAACTCAGACTTGAGATTTCTGACTTCCAGATCAGTGCTATTTGGCCAGTTACTTTATGGGACACATGTAAGGGTCAGATAGGACCAAAATTAACTAGCTTTATTATTTGTTTGTTTAATATTTACTGTGTTCCAGGAAGTATGTTAAGAACCTTACATGTGTGATCTCATTTAATCTCTCTAGTAAGTCTTGGGGATAGATATTATTATTATTCCCATTTTACAGAAAAGGAAACTGAGGGACAGAGAGGTTAAATAACTTGGCCAGCATAACACGTTAATAAGTCACAGAGCCAGGATTCAAATCCTGTACTGGCTGATGGCCAGTGATAAAGCTGTGTTCTTAACTGACTTTTCTGGATGCTTCTACAAATGTCTGGGTAGCTTCCTGGCATTAGGCAGACTGCAGTGTGTGGTCTGGGTTGATGGTACAAATCCAGCAGTGTCTCTGACTGCCATTCAGGTGTTGGGGCTGAGAGGACTGCTGAGGATAGCCTGTGATATAGGTGGGCATGGTCAGGATGGCTAAATGGAGTTCCAGGAGACCTCTTGGCCGAGCAAAGATGACCTGGGACAGGGAGGGATTGGTCACTGTCTCTTGGGTCCTGACTCTTGCTTGCTAGGCTCTCAGATCCCCTGTTGACATAACCCCTGTCCTCCCTGCAGGCCTGTGCTCAGAGCTCTCAGTCCTGGACCCCTTGATTCAGAGCTCCATTCAGGCCTGCATTTTTGAGATTGACTCACAGAGAGCAGCGGCCCTTGTGGCCTCTCTAGCTCAGCGCAGAGCAAGCAGCTGCTGTCATGGCAGTCCCAGTGATGCTGTCACTGTTGATAAATGGGAAGGCTGGCTCTGCCACCTAGTCATGTGAGGCTTTGGGCATGTTCTGGAGCTTATCAGAGCTTTGATTTCTTCATCTATTAAAGTGGGGATAGTAACATTTGTCTCATGAGTCATTGTGAGGTGGCAGTGAAATAATATATGCAAGGTGATTAGCACACCGTAAATATTCCGTAAGTATTAAATGATGGCAGCAATGATGATGACAAAGCATGAGGTATGTTTCCAGCAAGTTTCAACTCAAGCTAGACCATGCACTAACATTATTTAGTGCCTACATAAGTGGTAACCTTGCTTGGAAGAACAGATGACAACATAAAAGTACCTGTATATAGTTGGCTGGAGTCAACCTTATGGTTTGTTATATCTGGGCTCTGGCTCTTAAAAACAGTGCAAGTTTGAACAAGTTACTCAGCCTCTCTGAGCCCATCCACTCAGAAGAAATTTCACCTGCAGCATGAGGACTGGGCCTTTGTTCCCAGGAGATGGAACTAAGCCTTCCCAGGGTATCGGGGATGTCCTGCTCCTGAGGGGTGGCTGGTCCCCATGGCAAAGTCTCCCACCTGGCCACACTGGCAGGGTGGCAGAGGCTGTTCTTGAGGGTGAGCTGGCCTGGCTGGAACGCAGGCTGGTTTGTACAGAAGATGTCCCACCTTTGTTCTCAAGAGTCTCTCACCTGTAACTGCTTTCTTTGAACTGGGCTGTCTCTTCCCGGCTGCCCTTCTGGTCATTGGCCCAACCCTTTCTTTTCAAAGAAAGCCTCTTCTCTGTGAGAAGGTGCCCAGCCTTTGAGGCCGCCCCACCGCGCCCTTTACACCTGGCACCTGGGTAAACATGGCCTTTCTCCTGGCCACTTCCCCAGAACAGGGCCTGACTGGGCTGGGCAGCCAGGAGGGAGATGTTTGTCATGAGCCTCCAGGACTCCTGGTGACTTGTGGCAGGCCCTGGGTTACAAAAGTGATTTACAGCTTCTCTGCCCTTGAGTTGGGTGTAGGAGGTACCATACAGCAAGAGCAGGATCTCAGTGCTCAGACAAGCTTTGAATCAAATTCTGGCTCTGCTGGTCATTGCTGTTTGTTTTGGTAAAACACTTTTAGCCTCAGGTCCCCCATCTTTAAGCTGGTTAACAATATTACCCACCTCAAAGGATTGATGGGTTAAGATGCACTTAGTACAGGGCCTAACACATAAGAAATACTCAATATTTATCAACCATCATCAGCGCGTTGCCATTCTTTCTTGAGAAGCTCCCAGTTGTTATGGAGCCATGAGACCAGTGCTCTAGCGTGGCAAGTACTGGATGTGGTGTGCGCATGGAGAAAGGGCACCTAGAGCTGCCTGGATGCCCAGAAGCTACCACCAAGATGCAGTGTGAAGAGGGAGCCCCCTGGGAGGACCAGAGGGGTAAGGGGCACAGTCCCCTCCCTCAAGCCACTGATGTGCAGACAGGTCTCATCTCCCTGATTGGGTCTGCATGACAGGCAGGTCATGACACATGTCATGAAAGAGATGAGGAACACTGTCAGGCAGTGGTGGGTGAGGGTAGCAGCCCCTCTTCACTTCAATAATTGGGAAGATCTTCATGGGACAAACGGAATTCATAACGGAGTCTAAGAACAGCTACTTGTTGACCAAATAGGCCAGGTAGAGGAAAGCACAAAGAAGACATGGAAAATGCAGGAGGTGAGGCCATGGGTGTGCAGTGAGTGGATGAGTGGGCTTTGAGAGAAGGCCCTTCCAGTGAGGCATGAGGAAGCCAGGGCTGGGGGTGTGGGCGGCAGGGGCCCCCATGTGCTGCAGGAGAAGTGGGGTGGGGTGGAAGCTGTCCAGGGAAACTCCCAGGGTCCTTTATTCACTTCTGTTGGGCATGGCCCTGTGTTTGGAGACTGAACTCACGGCCTGTGGACTACTGAAGGAGGGCATGTCCCTAGAGCCTGACCCCATCTGATAAGCCAGCTTTGCAGCCCAAAAAGGAGGCCTTGTGCACTCTTGCTCCTGAATATCTCCTCTCTTCACTGAAAACCAGAGTGTCTGTGGCATTTCTTCTGCTCCACTCAGAGTAAAATCCAAACTCCCACTGAGTCTGCAAGCGCCTTTGTGATCTGCCCTGCCCAGATCCCTCCCTGAGTTAGTTCCTACTCCCTCCTTCTTAATGCATTTCAGCCACTTTGGCTTCCTTGCTGTTCTTTTCAGACTCCCGCCGCCCCCGCCCCTGCCCCTGGGTCCCCGCAGCCCACCAAGCACACTGCTGCCCTGGAGCCTTTGCACCTGCTGTTCCCTCTGCCTGGAACACTTTCCCAGCTACTTTGTCACAGACTCCCTTTGCTCAGTTCCTTGCTCCAACATCACTCTTCAGAGAGGCCACCTGTGACCCCCTTAGCAGAAACAGCCCCCTCCTTTCCTACCCTCCTGTTTATTTCCTTATGCCCCTCATCAGTCTGAAATGACTTCAAGTATTTGTTCATGTGTTCTTTTGTTCATGTGTTGATTGTCTCTTTCCCTCAGCTTGTCTGCGAGGTCATGTAGCCAGGGAGCATGACTGTCTTGTTGATTGCTGGACTCTGGTGCCTGGCATGGAGTAGGCTTTGAGGTAGGAGAACAGTAAATACATATTTATGAGTTGAGGGATGGATGGATGGATCGATGGATGGATGGGTGGATTGGCTAGTTGAGGCCTCAGTGCCTGGAGCTGAGTGTGACAGAAGATGAAGTGGCCTGGGCAGCTGGGTGCCTGGGGCTGGGACATCATTTCCCTGTTGGCTCTATGGCACTGTGACATGCACCCTCCAGCCTTCCAGGCAGCAGGGCCCTGGGATAGGGATATAGATTCTATCCATGAGCCCCCTTTTGTTTCCTAACTTTTTATTATAGAAACTTTTAAACACCTGCAAAAATAGAATAGCATAAACCACACCTATGTACCCATCACTGAGCTTCAACAATGAGCAGCTCCTGGAAAATCTTGTTCATCTATTCTACACCCCACTTCACCTTGCAAAAGTTATTCCAAAGCAAATCTATGAGCACCTCTTTCATGTAGAGAGCTCAGAAATACTTCCCAGCAAGTTTTTTCTGCAGGCTCCTAGTATCTCTCTCTTCCCCATGTATCCTGAGTCCTCAGGTGCTTTGTCTTCTCCCTGAGTTAAACTAGCTCTCAATAAGAGATCTGCTAAATATATTCCCATTAAGCTATAAATGTCTGAGATTTGCATGGTCACTGTGATGGTGCATTCATCCAAATTCTCTATGTTAATGGTGGAGTGTCAGGCCCCACCCCGGTCAGGCAGAGATGACCCTGCTATCCCAGGGCAACCCTGGACCACAGCTGGGTTCGAGTCTACAACATTGCTGCTGTGGTGCCCTGCAGAGACTGGGGTAAGGGCAATGGAAGAAGTGGTTGCTGTGAGCCAGTCAAGACCTGAGCTGGGCCTGGTTTGGGGAGAGCCCAGGTGTCTTCAGAATCATTCTTCATGACTTCCGGTGGAAGAACACATTTGAGAGAGAGCGAGTGAGTGAGTACCATGAATCCTAGTGGGGCAGGGCAGAGCAGGCACTGCTTTTGAGAAGTGGGCTGGCTCTCATCACAGTCATGGCTAGATGGGCTCCCTTTCCTTGTAGAATATGACATTTGCTTTGCTTAAAGTTAGTAAAATGCCATTTTCTTGGTAGTGTTTTTATTTAGGCTGCTTGACTGTCCCGCCAAGGTGATTTTATTATTACAAAATGTGGAAAACTCCATTCAAAGAAGAAAATAATACAAAACAGATTTTGGTTCACATACTAAAATTCATTGGAAAATTGAGATCTCAACCCACAACTATTCATGACAGTAAAACAAAGACCCCTGACAGCTCCCAAGGTATCCAGCCCCTGAGCCCACACCAGCTCCCTGCACTGCATTGTCCTGCTGCCCACTGAGTGGCAGAACCTGAGAACTGGCCTGCCTCTGGGAAGGAACTGGAATTGGCCTGGACTCCCTAGCCTTGGGCTCTTGGGCCAATTCCTCCAACCCCACCCAAGTCCTAGACTGACTCTCTGGCCAGATTCCCCCTGAATTTTGTGGGAAGCTGTGGGAAGAGCCCTGTTGGAGGCCAGTTCTTAACCCACAGGTCCTGGCTTGCAACCATTAGGGAGCAGAATCAGCCAGAGAGCCTGATACAAATCTAAATTCTTACACCCCACCCCAAAGGTTCGGACTCAGTACAGAAAGGGCAAGGCCCTGGAATCTGCATTTTAGTAAGCTAACTCTGGCGCTTTTGAAGCAGGGCGCCGTGGACCACATCCCAGAGGCACTGCTACGCCAAGAAGCACAGCGTGGTGTCTAAAGGGCAGGGTTATTGGAGTTTGAAATCCTGTGTTTGAATCTTGGCTTGCTGACTATGTTACTTAACCTTTCTGAACCCTAGTTTTCTCCTTTTAAATGTAGATAATAATAATATCTACATTATATGATTCCTATGGTTTGTATAAGATAATGCCTTATGAGTTCAGCACAGTGCCAGGAGCATTGTAAGTACTTGGTTCATGTTGACTGCTTTATTACTATTATTTTCCATCATTCCTCAACTGCACATCTGTCCCCTACCCCCACCTTTCTCAAGAATATTATCACCTAGGTCGTTGGGTTTTTAAAAAGGCTCAGATAAACGACATTTACCAATTCCTGTGGGGTAAATTCTCCCACCATGGTCATTTTAAAGCTCACAACACGATGACATTGAACACCAAGTTGGGAAGAGATGTGCACAGTTGGCCAATATAAGCTGGTAAAAGCTGGCTCTGGCACACCAACAGGAAGTCCCCTTTCACTGTGAGGCCCCAAGTGTGTCGCTGCTGCCTTGGTTGGAGCTGGTAAATGCAGAGAGGGCTGCGAGCAGAGAGTCTGATGTAACTCTACCTCCTGCTGCAAAGGGCAGCTGGTTTTCGCACAGCTTTGCAGTCTGTATGTACTCATAGCTGATGCAGGAAATGGGAATTATAGCCTCAATTACTGTCATTGGGAACCTAGAGCAGAAATTATTATCAAAGGGGTGAGACGGCTCCAGCTCACTAATATTTACCATTTGCCATGGATTGCATGAAAGGGTGTGATGCCTCTGAAGCCATTGCCGTCTCTTTTGCTGGTTCTGGTTTTGTCCCGTCTTGTTTTGATCACTGACAAAGGCAGGCTTATGTCATGAAACAAGTGTGGGTCTTGGAGCCAGACTGTCTGGGATCAAATCCCAGCACTGCTACATAACAAGATCTTTGTGACTTTGAGCAAGTTGCCTTACCTCTCTGGAGCACAGTTTGCTCCTCTGTGCAAATGGGCATATTAATGAATGCATTGCAGTATTTTGAAATTAGACATAACATAGGTTATGTGCATAGGAAAGGACCTGGAAGAGAAAAGAAGCTCAGTGAATGTAACCTCAACCTGTGACTTCCTGGGAAGAAGGCACTGGCCAAATGGCTTCTCTGAAGCCTTTTATCCAGGTGTTTAGATGCTCACTGATAACCTAGCCTCATTTGTACAGGAGAGAAGAGTGGACAGTTTCATAATACCAAGTTTCAAAAGTTTATTTCCTCCTCGAAGTATTTTTTTTTTCTGCATAAAGAAATATTAAGTTCTTTCCTAAAAATCCATCATGTGGATTTTTTAAACCAAATTTGGAGGATATATTTGGGAAGCTTTGATTTGAAATACAAGTTGAATGGTTACATGGCACTTAGAAGCCTGGCCATAAAATAGGAAAAGCTGCAAGATGGCAGAGCCACAAAAATGGCCAAGTTCCCATTTGAGGGAAATGCCCAAGTTCCCATTTGAGGAGAGCAGTGCAAGAGTTGCCTGACCAGAAATATTCACTGTGGACTTTCTGTGAGAGAGAAATAAACCTCTTCTGCATGAAGCCATTGAGATTTGAGATATTTCTGTTGCATGAGCTAACATTAGGCAACCTTGATTAATGCATCACACAAGCAACATGCACTTTGGGAAGCTTGGGAGCCAGTCAAAGAGATAGTCAGTCATATTCCAGAGCAGCTCAACCAGGGCACAAGAGGTGTCCCCAAGTTACTGCACTTGTCTTAGGCATACAAGCAGCATCGAGAAGACGGGGGAAACCATTCGTAGCTTCAAATATGAACCCCAGCCTGTGGGAGAAGAATTACAAGCCTCTCCAGGGGCTGCTTCACAAGTTGCTTTTGGCCTCATGGGTATGCTGGTGGGTTCTCAGGAGTGCCATGTGATCTGCTAGATTCATGTTATTTGGAGGCAAGGAACGCTTCAGTGCTAAGACCGTTAGACAATACTCTTTTAATTTACTTCATCTTTCTCTCAGGAACATATAGAACCTGCTTGCGCATAAAAAATGGAAGACTACTTCCAAGTTGCTACTGATCCCAAAGTCTTTCCAGCCCATTAAAATCTGTCCATCCTTTTGTGCCCTCTCCTCAGTGCCTGGACTGTATTCTTCAGTTACTGGGTTTGGCACCCCATGATTGCTGATGTCTCCTGCACCCTCATTCTGCTCCGTTTATTGATTACCCCATCCCTCTTCCTAAGGGCCACAGCTGCCACTTCCATAGATCTCAGAACTTTTTCACCTGGACCTCTGTACCCACCCCTTCACTGGCCCCCCTGCCTCTAGCATCCCCCTCCCACCCAGGCATCCTGCAGGCTGCATTCTTCAGTCCCTCTGAAGCACAGTTCTCCCAACTTCTCGCAAGTCTGCTTGAAAACTTCCCACGTCTTTGTTGGCCTTGACCCTGAATTGTCGATGATTTTCTAATGGAATCAGAGCATCTTTTGTTCCAAAGTTTTCTCATTGTTTTCTTTCAGTGGGATTGTATCTCCCGCCAGGCACACCCTACTGTTTTTGTGAAAATTATAGGCTGCAAATAACTGCTTAAGTAAACTGCCAGACGAGGTGCATTCTTCACATGGAACATTCCAGCTGTTGAACAAGTTTATGGGCTTTATTTTTGGAGCAAAGAATTCATCAAGTGAAGAATAGAATCTTCCAGGTGCTCCACCTCTACTCCTATCATAAAGCGGGAGTATGTCTCTGAGTTGTCTGTGTCTTTCAAGGTCAAATTTATGACCCTAATACTTATTAACTCTCTCTTTCTGGTGACTTCCTTGGGCCCTTTCTGCAGTCTTACAGTAGACACTTTGGAGAATACACAACGAGAAACAAATACAAGAGATAAGAGAGAGGGCTTGAGGAAGAGATCAGTCTCCAGCAGGCTTCCCCTGAGACCTGACTGTGTTTACTGCCTTAGGCTCCAAGAGTTGATACCTCATCATGAGGATACTTCTGGCTTATGCCTGGTTATTCCCTCAACCCAAACAGTTTCAACTGAGGCTCACCAAAAGATCAGCTTCCTCCCCTTGAATGCTTGTGGGGAGGAGAGGGTACTCCAAAAGAAGTACTCAAGCTTTGTGCTCAGACCGCATCTGCCCCTTGCACTTGGGGCAAACCTGCCTTTCCACAAAGCATTCTAGACATGACTGAGGAGCACATGAAGTGTATTTACCTGTTCCCTTCTTCAGACTCCGTTTCCCTCCAATGCCCGGTGTCTCACTCTGCAAAGCAACTATGCATGCATAGACCATCCTCCATAGCCACCATTCAGGGAGGCCCTGTATGCCAGAACTTGCCCAGTCTCAGGCAGCCCCCCCCATCAAAACTTATCCATCCTATGTTCCCCTTCTGCCAAATTCTGCAATCAGCTGATCTGATAAACCAACTTATATTTTGGGTTTAACGAACAGTGATCGCTCAGCATTAACCTAAGAACTTGCTATGCAATATATGTTCCCCAGGCCAGTAGCAGTGCCATCACCTGAGAGCTTGTTGGAAATGCAGAATCTCAGGCCCAGCCCAGACCTTCTGAATTGCAACCTGCATTTTAACAAGATCCCCAGGAGATTCAAATGCACATTAAATTCTGAGAAGCACTCACCTAATATATATTTTGCTCTTTTCAGCAGTATAATGGCTTTCAATGCTAGGCATTTTGTGTTAATGATGCTAGTAGTTTGGTATTTCATACTTTTATGAAACTTTTTCACAACTATGAACTTGTGTGGTTATCAGAGCAGCTAGACTGAGTTCTCAGAGGCACCAGGGGCCCTTCTGAGGCCTCCCAGCAGCCCTGGTGAGGCTTGTCATTGGAAAATTGTTTAGTAGCTGAACAAATGAATAAACGTACAACCTCCAAAAGAGACAGGACATGGGACATTATATATTTTGCAAGTGAAGAAACTAAGGCTCAAATAGGTCAAGACTGGCTCTTTATAGCTTATAAGTAGCAGTACCGGTGCTCCAACCCCAGGCTTCCAACTTTGCATCTCCAAGTGACTGAAGTTAGTTCTTAGGGTGAGGAGGCGTTTTGGAGCTCTGCAGCAGACAGATTTGAGCGTTCCTCCCTCCCCCATCATATTTCAATTCTACAACGAGGTTTGAATTTGTGTGGAATGACCCTCCTGCTCTGGTGGGGCAGAGAATCCCATGCACTTTACACAGCCTCACCGGGAGCCTCCCTCCTGCACTGGCTGCAGGCCCTCTGTCCACAGGACGTCTTCCCCTCGAGGAGCCTCCGTTGGGTTGGTCGTGTGGGAAACCATGCAGGGAGCTGTTCCAGGAGATGGAAACACTTGCTTCTCATCCCCTGCGAGTGAAAGGAAGCAGCCCCAAAGGCTGGAGCAGGAGTGCGGGCGAGATGCAAGGCAGGGCTTATTGATAATGGTCTCCTGGTTGTGAGACTGATGAAGTTAGAAGCATCTATGCCTGCCCGCCCCACCCCTACCATTCCCTGGGGGCGCTGGGCTCCAGCTATCCACCTGGAGCTGGTGAGGTGTGGCCAGAGTGCAGAGAGGCCCATCGGCTGAGGGGTTGGCATGCCCCTGTTGGGAGGCCAACGGATGGGCAGTGTAAAGGAAGGGCAGGGAGGTCTGAGTGCGGAAACCCTGGACCACAGGAATGCGCCTAGCCTCCCTGGGGACCAGACAGAAGCAGATGAGGGCTCTGTGGTCCACAAATTCCTCCAGCCCCAGCCCTCGACTTGGAAAAGATGTGCTCCAGATGTCTCTCCCCATGCAGTGCCCTCTCTGCCCTGTTCCCACAGTCCTGGCCCATCCTCCAGAGATGTCCTGCAATCTATTCAGTGTGGTGCCCGCTGGAAGCTCCACCCACCATATCGGGCTTGCAGTGGAAGCCAACAGCAGTGAGGCTGCTCAGGGCATGTGCAGTTTGGTGGGTATGGGGTCCAGGGTGTATTACCTTCCCTTGAACCTTCACCCACACTTTGACTTAGGTGTCCTGGCTGCAAAAAGCAGGTGGACAAAGTTCATAATTGTTAGTGCTACTTAACACTGAGCGTTTTCTATTCCAGGCACTCTTCTAAATGCTTTACAGGCATTACATCATTCGACCTCCAGCCCGACCCTGGGAGACAGGAAGGCCATTATTATCCTATTCTATAGATGGAGCAAAGAAAGCACAAAATGGCCAAGTACTTGCCCAAAGTCACTGGTGAGTGGAAGAGCCCTATGGCCCTGTGCAGAGCAGTAAGAAGACCTGTGCAAAGGTGACACACAGACCATTCTGTTCAGTGCCCTGGGCTCAGGCCTGGGGTCTGTGGGCAATGACATGGAGAAGGGATGCTGAGGGCAGACTGCTGAGTCGGAGCTTCACCCTGTAACAAAGGGTGGGGAGGGGAGGGAAAGAATCTGCCCCATGGTTCAGGTAAGCATTTCTGGGGCCGCACTGGAGAGGCAGGAGACAGGAGGCCTGGAGGCCCCAAGAAGGCTATTGCAGCAGGGCAAATATGAGGAGGTGAGGGCTGAACTGGGGCAGAGATAGTGAGGCTGATGAGCCACTTCGAAAAAAACAGCAGAGGTGCAATGGATAGAATTTGGCTGCTGATTTGATATTTACAATGGGTTCCTTGACTAGGCTGGGGTTTCTGGTGCAGAAGGGGCACATTTCTGTCTCTTCCCTGCATAAGCTGTGAGTCACTATAGCAGGGGATGAAGTGAGTGGGGACTTCATTCAGGTTTCTGGGGTTTGACCCAGTGGCCCCAGTCCTAGTCAGGGTGGTACAGCTCTCCCCAGCAAGCCTGATGACACAGTGGGTGTGCCTTGTGCCTTGGGATGGCTTCTGTTGACTTTAGTGGCCTTTCCCACCCCACCCCTCTCCCAGCATTGCCCCTTTGCGGGCTATTACAGACACTTGTAGCTGCTGGGTGAACTGCTGCCCAGGAGCGGGTTGGGAGGCTGTGACTGGTCAGAGGTGACTTCACCTTACAGGACTTTCCAAAGCCCCAAGAAATGAATGGGATGTTTGGGCACTAGAGTGTTGGCATGCCAAAGGGCATTTGTAGGAGAAAACAAATTTCTTAAATTACTAATCCGTCAGCTCTATGCTAATGCCTCCTGAAAGAAAACCTTCAGCTTGGATAACACTGCCTTTTCTCTCTTAGAACCACTGTGCCTATAATTAGGCAGCAGTGCCTCATTAAAGCCATTTCCTGTATTATAAAACTGAAGACCTGGCTTGACCAAGGTGTGGCTTTCTGAGGCTAAAATCAGCTTGACATGCCTGTGCTGTGATGTAATCCTGTTTCTCTGGGCTGTGGGGCTCCACTTCGTATTTCCTGGCTCTTACTTGGAATAAGTAGGTTCCTGTGAGATTTGATTGTTTAATTCCTAGCACTAATAACTGCCAGTTATCCAGAAGTGCAGTTTCCAAGGGTTTCAAGGCTTTGTGGTACCTGCAGCTTGGACCCCTTGTCACCTGGTGGTGTATTCCTACATTGTGAAAAATTCTCACTGTTGACAAAGCATTTTGGCGGAACTATCCTCCTTTCCTCAAGATGGAGGCTGCTTCCTACAGGAAAAAGTGAACCTCATGCTTACCTGGTCTGGGACAGCCAGCAGGATCACCATCAGGGAAGAGAAGCAAAACTTAGCACAATTACTGAGAAAACTGGGAGAGAACTGCTGCACTCCACCACCCGCTCCACTGTGCACATGGCTGCTGCATTGGCTTAGACAGTTGGGTTTTTTTATCAACACATTTATATGGGCCAGCAGGTGCATGGTAATCTGGGTTTCAAGAAGAGGGTGAGCCTATTGCTGACTTATGCTCTCTGAGAATCTCTTGGGCTTCCCAAGAGATTGGGGTAGATAAATCTCCTCAGAGGGACCAGACATTCTCTGCTCTCACTGCGGATCATTTCCTGCACCTTAGTGTGAATGAGTTTGCCTCTTCTCCACCTCCCTTAGTAGATGTCTGGCCTTGTTTCCTCTTCAAGAGGTTTCAGGCATCTGTCAGCCAGTATCAGGTAAAGAAAGGACTCTTGTCCAACAAGGAGCCTTCCAAATAAAAAGGCAGTCCCTGATTCTATCTATGTAAAAGGTCAATTAGGGCAAGGCATTGGGTCTGAAGCCTTAAATTACAAACATAGGATTTGGGTTGTGGAAAGCTCTGGACTAGGAAGGATGGCCTTTGAGACCACTTATCCCCAGCTCCGGCCAGCATAGCCTTCCCTCCATAGCAGCATCTCTCAGCCTTTTTTCTTTATTGCTCCTGAAGGAGCCTATTTAGAAATGTTTCCCCTAATCACTCCTTCCCATAAAATTTTAATACAACAACCACATTGTATACCTGTTTATGTACTATGGGCCTTTGGAGGGCATAACCATTATAATAGCTAAGATTTTTTTGCAACCCCCAAGCATGATGTTTTGTCCCGTTGGGGCTAATCTCACCCTCCTTGAGAAAGTGTGCCTGCTAGCATATCCCTGATCAGTAGCTGTCCACCTTCGGGCAGATGTCACTAGCAACAGGGAGCTCACCACCTGCTCTTCCTCAGGGCAGCCAGGTCCATTCACAGGTGGCCAGCTCTGGCAAGAAACTCGTCTCCTGCAGGTCCTGCCCACTGGTCCTCTTTCTGCTTCTTGCGGTCACAGAGAGCACATTGCCTACTCCCTCTGCCCTGTCAACCCATGAGCAGATTGTGAGAAATCACCACAGGCCACATCTGTGCCCTGCTTGAAGGTGTCACTCCAGGCTGTCTTGTACCAGGGCCAGTCCACCCCAGAGAGGATGTTGAGATCTTTGTGGGCTGAATTTGCCCCCAAAAGATATGGAATCCTAACCCCAGTACCTGTGAATGGAACTTTGTTTGGAAATAAGATCTTTGCAGATGTAATTAGTTAAAATTGGTTACATTGGATCAGGGTGGATTCTAACTCCAATAACTGGTGTCCTTTTATTAGAGAAAGGAGAGGGAGACTCAAACATGGCTACACAATGCACAGGCAAAAGTGTCGCATGATGAGGAATGCACAGGTTGGTGTAGATACAAGCCAAGAACTCCAAGGCTGCTGGGAGCCATCAGAAGTGGGATGAGAAAAGGGAGGGCTCTTCCCAGGACCTTGAGAGGGAGCACAGCCCTGCTGATACCACGATTCGATTTCGGACTTCTTGCCTTCAGAACTGAGAGAATACAGTTCTGTTCTTTGAATATTGTCAGTTCTGGTCCTTTGCTGAAGCAGATCTAAGAAATGAATATGAACAGGTAAAAGGAACGTCAGGTAAAGGGCGTCTCTCCTCTCTGCTTGTCTCTCAGCATATGGCCACGTAAGTCAAATTTAAAAAGTCAATTTTCTGGAAGTTAATTGTGGGCTTGAGACTCCTTCTTTGTTGTTGTTGTTGAGAGGGAGTCTTGCTCTGTCGCCCAGGCTGGGGTGTAGCGGCATGATCTCGGCTCACTGCAACCTCCGCCTCCTGGGTTCAAGCGATTCTCCTGCCTCAGCCTCCTGGGTAGCTGGGACTACAGGCGCGCACCACCACGCCTGGCTAATTATAAGGAGTGACCTCAGGCTTTGGTGAGGGGTGAGGGAAGCTGAGTCCCCTTGGCTCCCCAGCAGGCTTTACTTCATGGAACCCTGTGGAAACTCTGCTGCCTCTATCCTTAATGAAAAGTAATAGCCAGGCACTAGGCTCACATGACAAAGCCTTTTCCTTGCATCAAGCCTGTGAGTCACTGGTGAGGACTGTGGTAAAGATGTGACATAGCTCATCTCAAACCACATAGGTTGCAACAATCTGGGAAGAATCTCTGTCTTTGAGGATCACCTTGTTAATCTCTTTGCACCTCATCTGTTTCTTCTGTAAAATGGGAATAACAGTAATATGGATCTCTATGCTGAAATGAGGATTATAGAAGAATTTAGCACCATGACTGGCACACAGTAATAATGAATATAAACATGTTTTTTATTATTATGATGATTCTAATTGTAAAAAGAGAAATCCCTTTATTAAAAAGAACAGCCTTGGAATAGTACCCAGCAATTAAAAGAACAAACTCTTCATACATCCAACAACTTGAATGAACCTCCAGAGAATTATGCTGCCTGAAGAAAAACCAATCCCCAAGGGTTACTTACTGTATGATTCCATTTATGTAATGTTTTTCAAGTGATGAAATCTTAGAGCACAGATGAGTAGTTGCCAGAGGTGAGGGGTGGGAGGGAAGTGGATGTGGTTATCAAAGGGCAAGGGGGGCCCTGTGGCTTTGGAGCTGCCCTGTGTCTTGACTGTAGTTGTGAGTACACAAACCTATATGTGTGATAGAACTATTGAACACACACATAAATGAGTACAACTGGGGAGGTTTGAAGATCGGTGGATTGCATGAACAAGATTATCCTGGTTGTGATTTTATACCATAGTTTTACAAGATGTTATCACTGAGGAAAACTGGGTAAAGGGTACACAGGATTTCTCTGTGTTATTCCTTACAAGTGCATGTAAATCTGCAATTATCTCAAAATCAAACATTTAATTTAAAAGAAGGGCTAACTCTAAAAATAGAAATGTAAACACAGTAAGTTGAAGAGCCTGCGTTTACATTTTACAAATCCGGGATTTATTTTTCCCTTTGAGATTTTCCTAGAACCCACTCTCTCATTGCATTCAGTCAAATTGACTTGAAAGTTGTGTGTTTGGGCCCACTAGTGTACCAGAGGCAGTAGGTGTGTATGGGTATGTGTCAGTGTCTCAGGAGTGGGCTGGGGATGCTGAGCAGGCATGCTGGAGAAGCAGAAGTTGGGGAGAAGCACAAAGAGTGGAATCCTGGCTTCCACCCCTCCCCATGGAGCCCAAGGGAAGGGATGCGGAGAGGTAGTGGGGGGACACCAGGAGAGATGCTCCCTACGCCAGGGAGGGAAGGCACCCTCATGCTGCTACATGAAGAGAGAGCCTGAAGGACCTTCACCCAGGGGACCTGAGCCCAGCCCTGCTCAGGAATGTGTCCTGGAGTGTGGGACAGGAGAGGGAGGACTGGGAGTAAGGAGGAGAGTGCAGTGCTGTTTATGGCTGGTCCTGATTGCCAGCTGAGGGTATGGCCTCTCTCCCTGAGGTGGGCTGAGAAGGGGCTCGGATCAGCGTCCCTGTGGATTGCATCTGCATTGACCCAGTGCCCTCCTGCAGTCCAGCCCTGGAGGTGGCACCAACCACCTTCCCCTCGCTGCCATCTCCTGCAGTAGAGATGACACCACCTTCCACACTGACTTGGTGGGAGGTCACGGTGCAGAGGCACTGTCTAGCTGCGGGCAGGGCATGGCTGCAGTCCACCGAGCAAGGCTTTCTTTGAAGCAAGTTCTGAAGGGGCTTGTAGATGAGCTAGATCAGTAGTCTCCCCAAAACCATTTATTTTATAAGCCAAGTATAAGCCTTTCAGTATTTCATTTTTTCATTTAGTCAGCTAAAGGCTGAAAAATGCAGTAGCTCAAAGTCACTCCAGCTCCTGCTCATTGTAGCAGTGGAGCTCTTGACTATGGGGTGGGATTTCCCTCCAAGGGTTCTCTTCCATCCTGAGTGATTCAGTTGACTCAGACCCATTCTTGGGTCCAGGGCAGCTGAGGTAAGACAGCTGCTGGGACCCACAGGAGGGGTCTGTGTTGCCAGGGCCCAGAAGGGTGCTTTTGAAGCAAATGTGGAAGCCCCAGTTGGCACAGAAGCACTGGCTGGGCCCAGGCCCTTTGTGAAAGGAGGATGTGGAGTTGGTGGTGGGCACCAGGCCATGTGACACATGCAGCTGCCTCTACTTAGGTGTCCTTCCACCTAAACTGTGCCACCCCTTTGGTGACCCAGCCAGCCTGTGTGACTCAGGACACACTTAGGAGTCAGGAGTAAAGTGACTTTTCACGAGAATCAATGACCCTGTGAATCCAATGTTCACTGTCACTGATACTAAAGAACCATGGGTTCCCCAGAATGGGTTGATGCTGTGGCTCCCGATATCCATCTGCCCCATGCATAGCCCAGCCCTGCAAAATCGTGGTGGATCCTGGTCACATGATCATCTCCCCCAATCCATTGCACGGAGATACCAGGGTGGAAAAAAAGGGAAGAGAGGAACATAAGCCAGGCCTGGAAACCACTGAACAAAAATGGGGAGTGGAGCAGGGTGGTGTAGGGAAGGGAGAAGCGTGCACTTTGGAGTTCTCCTGGTGGTGGAGGGGGATGGATGTGGTGGAAGTCTCTGGCTGGACCTGGTAACCCTGGGTTCTGGCCCTCCCTCTGACACTGGCGTGTGAAATCCTAGCATTCCTGAGTATATCAGGAACACAAATGATGCTTAAAGAATGGGGTGCTCTTAGGGTAGGTAGTGGAGGGAGACCTGGCTAGAGGGCTCTGAGCTCCCATTCCCTTTTTTTATTTTTATTTTTATTTATTTGAGGCGGAGTCTCTCTCTGTCGCCCAGGCTGGAGTGTAGTGGCCCGATTTCAGCTCACTGCAACCTCTGCCTCCTGGGTTCAAGCGATTCTCCTGCCTCAGCCTCCAGAGTAGCTGGGACACCATGCCTGGCCTTTTTTTTTTTTTTTTTTTTTTGACAGAGTCTCGCTCTGTCGCCCAGGCTGGAGTACAATGGCGTGATCTTGGCTCACTGAAACCTCCACCTCCTGGGTTCAAGCAATTCTCCTGCCTCAGCCTCCCAAGTAGCTGAGATTACAGGTGCCTGCCACCACGCCTGGCTAATTTTTTGTATTTTTAGTAGAGATGGGGTTTCCCCATGTTGGCCAGGCTGGTCTCGAAATCCTGACCTCAAATGACCTGTCCGCCTGGGTCTCCCAAAGTGCTGGGATTACAGGTGTGAACCACCGCACCCGGCCTCCCACTCACATTTTAACTGGAGTTGTTCCACCTGTGTCTCATTACACTTTGGGACCCATGTAAGATTCATTTCCAAAGGATTCCACAGCTGAAGCTGTGTAAAAGCTACCAGCTGGATGGTGTGAGCACTGCATAATTGAAATGGATCCCTGCTCTCCAAAAGCAAGTGTAAGAGCTGGGAGGGCTAGAGGGGGACAGTTCCTGCAGGAGGAGGAGACTTCTCAAGGGGTGCAGGTGAAGGGGAGGAAGAGGGCAGCAGAGAAGAACTGTGTCCACAGCAGGCTGCTGACAGCCCTGCTCACTGACTGGGAGGGTGCCAGAGCTCTGGGAAGATGAACCTGGCCACAGCCCAAGAAGGATGGGGTTGTGATGCCCTGGAATTCTTTATTATAAGATGTGCTTTGGTGACAAACATGTTGCTGAAAACCAGAAATGACCCTCAGAGAGGGCACTGAGCCCAGGTATGTGGGGCCTGGGGCCCCCTCTCTGCTTCCCCAAGGCTGTTCCAAAGCAATCCTCAGAGTTTAGTCTAAAGGGCTCTCTGGACTCCATGTTGTTGTGAAATTGTATACTGTGGTTTTGCCGTTGTTGTTAACAATATCAGCAGGCTTAGGACAGAAATAATTTAAAATGAAGTATCTTCTGAATCTATGTAGAAACATGCTAACTGAGCAGCCATGGGTCAGGAATCTGTTCTCTTCCTTCGAAATCTCTCACATTTACTTGTGCTTGCTCTATCTGAAAGCAGCACTTTGCCAGGCTGTTTGGGTGTTTGTCTCTCTGATGGTTCAACTATCTGAGGTTCCATACTACCTGCCCCAAGCTTCTTACACTATTAGCAGCACTTTGGGCAAACTTCTAGGCAGTTTGATTGTGTAACCTGACTGGCTGAGGGACCTATGAATTTGTGTGTTTGTAGCAAAAGGTATTTGCCTGCGATTTTTATTTTCTTTCTCTTTTCAGACACCTTGCCATGTGTTTACATTTTTTATTATGGTGAACAGGCAGGAACATGGTGTGGAATTGAATCTCATTCTGTCATCTACTGTGATGTGTGGCCTTGAATCTTAGGCAAGTTACTAGTCTCTTCGGAGACTGTTTCCTCACTGCTGAAAGGGAATTACTAATGGTGCTTTCTTTACAGTATTATGAGGGTTGAATTGAAAAACGCATGTAAAGCTTTCAGAACAGTGTCAGGCCTGTAGTGAGGTCTCATGATTGAAACAACAGCAGCAATGACCTCATCATTGTCCGGACAGTTAGGGGATCTTAGAGGGTGCTCTGGAATGCCAGCCTTGTCCTCCTTGTCCCTGGTGTCCGGTCAGGTTGACCTCAGCTCAGCTGTGATGGGCTCAGGCTTTTCATCTCATTTAGCTTTTCCCAGGCAGAGTCCATAGGCCATCTAGAGGGAATGAAGCACTCCATGCTGGCTGCCCATGAGGGGGTCACCCCCAGATAGGGCCAGACTACATGGCCTGATGTTCCTGCATGACCGCTTTGCTCACCACAGAGCCCCTGCCCCTCTTTGGAGAGGCCCGCATGGCTAGGTATCTTCTTGCTGAGGAAGGAGCCAGCCCCTGTGCACCCCTACCTGAGGGCTCAAAGCTTCCTGACACAAGAGGCTTCTAGCAAGCTCAATTCCAAAGTCTGGCGCCCCAGACTATGTATTTGCTCTTAAGTCTCTTTAACTCCCCAATGCACTGATAAGCTTGAAGACAAAGCCCAACAATGGGTTTTCATTGGCGAATCAATTCACTATTCTTTCAGCTACTAGAAATTTGCAAAAATCCCCATTCAATGGGAGCTGAAACTATTCTGAATGGTATCGAGTGGAAGGGAGTCTGTCACTCTCTCTCTCTCTCTCACACACACACACACACACACACACACACACAGAATGGGGAGGGGGACAGCTCTAGGGATGTCTGAGGTACATGCATTGCCCTGCAATCCCTTTTCTCTTTTTTTATTTAAAAAAGGCACAAACCATAGTGTGACAACTGCAGTCCTCTTTTTTTTTCACTAAAAAAAAAAAAAAAAGACACAAAACCACACTGTAAAACCATAACAGAAATGTTGCTTTAATCACTCCTAATCCCATCACTGAAGCAAATCAACTGTTTTTAATCTTCCCTTCCAGGGCCTGCCTGTAAGCAGACATGTTTCTAAACAACTGTAATCATAACACAGTTTTGCATTCTGTTTCTCCCTTATATCTTAACCCTTGCCCTGCAGTCTTCATAGGCATCGTTTTTAATGTCTCACTCAATTCCATCAAGTGGGGCTTCTGGAATTTACTTATCAGCCGCCTAGCTGACTATTACATCATTTCCTGAAAGAGCCCAAATTAGCTGAGAAACAAACATCTAGGTGATTTCTATAATTTCTCAATGCTATTGAGCTCTAGAAATACCTGGCCTTAAAAAGCTTCCTTGGGAAAGATACATTATTGACCCAAGACTGAAGCTCTTCTCTACTTATTTAAATAAGTGTCTTTGTTTTCTAAGGAGGCTCAAGCCCAGATCCCTTGCACACATGGTTTTGTCTTTTTCAGCAGCACAACCAGAGACTGTCCTTTTCAATGGCTTTTCTCAAAGGGAATTCAATTTGTTCTCCATTATCATCACCACCATCATCATCATCATTTTTCGAAGAGCTGCCATTTATTGAGCGTTTTCCCTGTGCCAGGCACTCTAAATATTATTTTTGCATCATTATTTTGTTTAATGCCATTAGTTGCCACTGTTATTGTCCTCAGTTACAAATGAGGAAACTGAGGCTCAAGATGTTGAAGTGGCTTGTTCAAAGTCTAATGGCTCTTAAATGTCAGAGGCTGCCTGCCTCATCCCATCCCATACCTCCTTGGAGCCCCCTCAGGTAGGCGTGAGCCCCTGCGCCACCCAGCTCCTTGAGTGAGGGCCTTTCCTGCAGGGTAGAGTTTGGTCTAAAGCTCCCAAGATGGGCTGCTAAGCCCAAGGTGCCTTCCCCACAGTGCATCTCTCTTTGGGTAGAAAAGCCAGCCTTCCTCCACCCCACAGGAACCCTGGACAGGACAGTGTGTGCCTGGCTGACACGGGGACTTAGAGGCCTGTGTCTGGCAGGAGTTGGGGCCCAGAGACAGGAAAAGCCTTGCCTAAGGTCACAGGGTGAGTCATTGGCCCTGATAGGCTATAACCTTGGTCTCTTGACCTATGACCAGAGTTCTGTTCTCCTCATTGGGAGATGATTTCAACAGACTGCATCTGAAATGGAAGGAGAGGCTTTAGAGTTGGCCAATAGCTCTGCCCTTGGAACAGGCTGGTGCCATCATGTAACCAGACAGCCCATGGCAGAAACTGGAAAGAAGGCAGTGACTGGTGCCCAGTGTGGTGAACAGAGGTGGAGAAACAGCACAGACTCGGGTGTGTGAGGAACATAGAACAGGGCCCAGCCCAGCCTTGGCTACTGGCCTGCCTGGTCAGGCTTATCACAAGAGCTCCTGCCAAAGGGATTTCCTAAAAGGAAAAGGCTTTTTGCTCTTTTGAGTCTTCCACAAGTAGTAAAAATCCTGAGAGGGACCTTCTTGATGACCATACCTTTCCTGGGCAGAAGCAGAGACTGCTAAAGGAACAGAGACAGCTTTTGCTACTGATTCTTTCAACAGGTATTTATTGAAGCTTTCTGTGTCAGATAACGGGGTTAACTGAGGGAATAAGACAGACAAGCTTTCTATCTTTATGAAACATCTATCTTAGCAGGGATAATAAACTAGTCAACAAGCAAGATACTTCCTGAAGACAAGTGATGTGAAGGAGACAGTCTAGGAGGTGTGGCAGAGACTGTGACTGGAGTGGGGGCTGGTGGAGTGGTCAGGGATGGCCCTTCTGAGGAAGTGCAGATCTGGGGCAGAGCACTCAGCAGGGGAAACAGCACGTGCAAAGGCCCTGAGGTGGGAAACAGCTAGGCAAGTTTCAGGAACAGAAAGGAGGCTGAAGGGACAGATTTTATTCTAGGTTCAGCATTAGTGCCATGTAGAGTAAGAGGATTCCTAACCTGCATCTCTCAAATGGCCTCCCTCTCCTTCCTCAAGTTACCTGTTTGGGCTGTATTCCTCCTTTGCCTCTATAGTCATTACTGTTTCCCTCTCGTGGGCTCCTGTGTTGGCACACAGCAGTCAGAGGTGTTAGCTGTAGCTCTAGGGCAAGCAGTAGCTGTTCTAAATGTCATGCTCCCTCCAAACTTTCAGACCTCTCCGTCTGATGGCATGTTTACATCTCAGATGGCTGTGTCCTCATCAGAGGCAGTTAACAGATCAAAATAGCATTTCTTGGACCTTGCAAAGTGACAAATCATGTTATGTTTACCTTAGGAACGCTAGGGTTTGCAAAAAAAAACTCCACTGTGGTTATTTAATTGGAGAAAGCTACCGTTGTTAATGGCTCTTAGTTAAACACACCATTAGTGCCAGGGGAGACAGCACTGACAAGCTGCGTCTACTCATTGGCTGGTTGCTGATGGACACTGACAGACTCGAGGATCTCCCTGTGAAGAGACAGTGTAACTGTTGTGGGGTTGATCCAGGTGTGCACCACACTTACGACTATAGCCAGAGTCTGGCCCTACCAGGCCAGCAGTGCCTGAGTGCACACTGGAGGCCTCTGATGAAGCCCCAGCAGTGTAGCAGCAGGGCCATGTCTGCCAGTTTTCTGGGAACAGTCTCATGCTATGTCCTTTTTATTTTAATTAAGCTTTTAATTTTGAGATCATTGTAGGTTCACATGCAGTTGTAAGAAGTAATACAGAATCTACGTACCCTTTACCCAGTTTCTTCCAATGGTAACATCTTGCAAAAGTATAGTACAATATCACAATCAGAATATTGACCTCCATACAGTCAAATAGAGACATTTCTATTTCCACAATCACAAGGATCCCTCATGTTGCCCTTTTTGGCCTCACCCACCTCCCTCTTGCCTCCATTCCTTCTTAACCATTTGCAGCCATGAAACTGTTCTCCATGTCTGTAATTTTGTCATTTCACGAATGTTGCATAAATGGAATCCTGTGGTATGTAACTCTTTGGATTGGCTTTTCTTACTCAGTGTAATGCTCTGGAACTCCATCCAGGTTGTTGCATGTGTCAATAGTGTGTTCCTTTTTATTGCTGAGTAGCACTCCATGGTGTGCATGTACCACAGTCTGTCTAACCGTTCACCCACTGAAGGACATCTGGGTTATGTCCAGTTTTTGGCTACTATGAATAAAGTTGCTATAAATATTCATATACATATTTTGGTGTGAACATCTTCATTTCTCTAGAATAAATGCCCAGAAGTGCAGTTGCTGGGTTCTCTGGTAGTTGCATATCTGGTTTTTTGAGAAACTGTTTCCCAGAGTGGTTGTCCTATTTTATATTTTCACCAGCAATGTATGAGTGATCCAGTTTCTATAGATCCTCGGCAGCATTTGGTGTCACTATTTTCAGTTTTAGCCTTTCTGACAGGTGTGTAGTGATATCTCTTTGTGATTTTAATTTGCATTTCCCCAATGGCTAAAGACGTTGAACATCTTTTCATGTGTGTATTGGTCATCTGTATATCCTCTTTGGAGAAATGGGTCTTCTTGTCTTTTGTCCATTTTTAAATTGGATTTTTTTTTTACTGTTTTTTGCATATATAGCCACAGGCTATATATATATATGTGTGTATAGTAAAAATAATATATATATGTGTGTGTGATAGTAAAAAAAAACACTCTAAAATACATATATATGTATGTACACACACACACACAGAGTCTAAATTCTAGTCTTTTGTCAGATATGTGGTTTGCAAATATTTTCTCCTGCTCTATAGCTTGTTTTTTAATCCTCCTAGCAGGGTCTTTTTTGGAGCAAAAGTTTTTAATTTTGATGAAGTCCAATTTATCAGTTTTTCCTTTTAATGATCGTGCTTTTGATTTCAAGTTGAAGGACTCTGCCTAACCCTAGGAAAGATTTTCTCCTATTTTTTTTTCTAAAAGTTTTATAGTGTTTCGTTTTACACTTAGGTTTATGAGCCATTTTTAGTTAATTTACATATAAAGAGTGAGATTTGGGTCAAGGGTTTTTTTGGCTCATATATTGTCAATTGTTCCAACATCATTTATTGAAAAGACTATCTTCTCTCTGTTGATCTGTGTTTGCACTTTTATCAAAAGTCAGTTGGACATATTTGTGTGAGTCCCATTTTTGGGTTCCCTTTTCTATTTCATTGTGTGTCTCTCGGCCAATACCACAGTCTTGATTGCTGTAGCTGTAAAAATAAGTCTTGAAATCAGGGAGGGTGATTCTTTCCATTTTATTTTAGCAATTCCAGTTTCTTGTTTCTTTGCCTTTCCAAATTTTAGAATAATCTTGCCTATATCTACAAAATAACTTGCTGGGATTTTGATAGAAATTTTGTGTTCTGTCTTTTAAGGGAATGTGGCTGGCCATGCACGGTGGCTCACACCTGTAAACCCAGCACTTTGGGAGGCCGAGGCAGGTGGATCACCTGAGGTCAGGAGTTTTGAGACCAGCCTGGCCAACCTGGTGAAACCCCATCTCTACTAAAATACAACAATTAGCTGGGCATGGTGGTGGGCGCCTGTAGTCCTAGCTACTCAGGAGGCCGAGGCACGAGAATTAGTTGAACCCAGGAGGCGGAGGTTGCAGTGGGCTGAGATCGCGCCACTGCTCTCCAGCGTGGGTGACAGATCAAGACTCTGTCTCAAAAAAAAAAAAAAAAAAGAATGTGGCTTTCTACAGTTAGCATGTATTTTGTATTTTTAATAGGTTGAACATTTAAAATAGCAAAAAAGAACTAAAAACGTCTGTAAATCTATCACAGTGTATACAACCTATATAGACTGCTTTATAATCATCTTTCACCCAACAATATAAGTGAATATGATGACCCTTTTTCCGTGGTGATAGTTGTAATTTTAAATCATTTCATACTATTCTCTTGTGTGGATACAGCATCATTTATATGGCTAATCCCTCACTGTTGCATACTTAAGGGTGTTTCTTTTTTAAATTTCTTGTTTGTGTATTTAATTTTTCCTGTCATAGACAAGCTGTGATAAATATCTTAAAACTATGTCTCTGAAAACATACTCAATTATTTCCTCAGGAAAAACTTCTTTGAGTGAAATTGCTGGTGCCTTCTTGATTCTTCTGTTTTTCTGATGTCAGATGAAGATCCAGTTCTTTGAAGTGAAACTAGCACTTAGTTATCAGCTCAGGCCACTTTCTACCTCTGACTTGCCTTTCACCTCGGTTTCATCCTCTTGGAATTTCCCCTGAACACATACACAAATACACACACACACACACACACACACACACACACACACACACACACACACACACACACACACACACACACACACACACACACACACACACACACACACACACACACACACACACACCCAAGGCTTGGATAGAGGAGTTAAAACAGATGAGAGCTCCACATTCTCTAAACTCTCTGTTCTTAACATCTTCTTTGAGGCTCTTCCTGTAGCTCAGGGCTCTGTGTCCTACTGCTAACCCCAGATGCAAAACAGATGCGAAATGGGTCCTGTGCTTTATTCCTTTTAGAAGGTTTCTCCACACCCGTTCCATGTGCCTAGTAATTCCCTGGGGGCCGCTCTTCCCTTCTGAAAGGAGGTACGTGGGGACTTCTGGGGCCCTACTGTAGAGCTTTGACTCCCATTGTCACTTAGGCCCTCTCCACACCCTGAGTAGCATGTGACTATTTTAAGAAAATTCCTTAAGGGCTTCAAAGAGTAATAGGATAGTTTTCTGGGAAGCTTGTTAAAATTCTTGAATATGTTTAAGGGATTTACATTTTCAAAGAGAGAGTGTTTTGTTTGATGTTGAGGAAAGATTTTTTTTTTTTTTTTGGTCCCTGGGAATTTAAATAATTTGCTTGACTTTCTAGTGGAAAGACTGCAGTGTTCTTACATTCTGAATGTGGCATTTGTTAGAATCCTCCATGATTGATTGCAGGGAAAATGTGTGTAAATGATTTTGCAATACATTTTTAAACAAAGGGTCATCTGTAAGTTGTCAGCCTAAAAAAGTGGCATCTTGCTTGCATAGGTAAATTTTATTTCTTGGAAGGAGAGAGTTGCTTAAAATGAGAAATATCAGTTTTAAATGATCATTAATGATGACCCCATGGATACCTTCCAGAAGAAATGGAATCAGTCTACCCCCTTGTGGATAGCTCGGAAAGTTCCTCATTTTCCTCACTAAAAGTTACATGTGAGAGTTCTGAGGGAACCACAGGCTATATGAGTTTCCTTCTCATCTAAAAGTAATAGGAAGTACATTTTATATAAAATTTGTGTTAAAGTAACTAGACATATCTTTGTAATAGCTAATTGGCCTTGTGACTGTTATTTTTAAATAACACAGTAAAAATAAATAAAAGGGGTGATGTTATACATTCATTATATGTAATATATATTATGTAGTGGTTCCTGTCTCACGTGCTCAGAGCAATGGGCAACTTCATCAGGTAAATCACTCTTCATGTCCCTGCCCAGAGCTCATAAACTGACAGGTGTAAGGTATATAAAGAGGTTGCAGGCAAGAAGCTTTGGGGCTCAGACAGAAGAGGTGATAAATAAAAATCACCATGATTTTGGGGGAGATTACTAGAGTCCAAGTGCTATTCTTTTTCTTTATGACTATTCTCTAAATTAATTCCCATAACAAACCTCTGCTGTTACTATTCCAGTTTGATATGGTTTGGCTGTGTCTCCACCCAAATATCATCTTGAATTCCCACATGTTATGGGAGGGACTTGGTGGAAGGTAATTGACTCATGGGGGCCAAGTCTTTCCCATGCTGTTCTCATGATAGTGAATAAGTCTCACAAGATCTGATGGTTTTAAAAAGAGGCATTCCCCTGCACAAGCTCTCTCATTTTTTGCCTGCCGCCATCCACTTAAGATGTGACTTGTTCCTCCTTGCCTTCTGCCATAATTGTGAGGATTCCCCAGCCACACAGACCTGTAAGTCCAATTAAACCTCTTTCTTTTGTAAATTGCTCAGTCTTGGGTATGTCTTAATCAGCACCATGAAAACGAACTAATACAGATTTTGGTACTAGTAGAGTGGAGTGCTGCTGAAAAGATACCTGAAAATGTGGAAGCAACTTTGGAACTGGGTAACAGGCAGAGGTTGGAATAGTTTGGAGAGCTCAGAAGAAGACAGGAAAATGTGGGAAAGTTTGAAACTTCCTAGAGACTTGTTGAATGGCCTTAACCAAAATGCTGATAATGATATGGACAAGAAATCCAGGCTGAGGTGGTCTTAGATGGAGATGAGGAACTTGTTGGGTACTGGAGCAAAGGTGACATGTGCCTAGAAGGTGAGTATCATTATCTCTGGTTTACAGAGGAGGAAACTGAGGTTCAGAGGGGACCAGTTCAATAAGTGGGGAATAGAGCTGGGACATAAACTGAGATCTTCCGGCCCCAACCAGGGCTCTTTCCAGTATGCCACAGGGCCTGCTGTGGAGTTTCACTCAGGTCCATGTGAAGAGACCACAAAACAGGCTTTGTGTGAGCAACAAGGCTGTTTATTTCACCTGGGTGCAGGTGGGCTGAGTCCGAAAAGGGAGTCAGTGAAGGGAGATAGGGGTGGGGCCATTTTATAGGATTTGGTTAGGTAATGGAAAATTACAGTCAAAGGGGGTTGTTCTCTGGCTGGCAGGGATGGGGGTCATAAGGTGCTCAGTGGGGGAGATTTTGAGCCAGAAGGAATTTCACAAGGTAATGTCATCAGTTAAGGCAGGAACAGGCCATTCTCACTTCTTTTGTGATTCTTCAGTTACTTCAGGCCATCTGGATGTATACCTGCAGGTCATAGGGGATATGATGGCCTAGCTTGGGCTCAGAGGCCTGACATTCCTGTCTTCTTATATTAATAAGAAAAATAAAACAAAATAGTGGTAAAGTGTTCGGGCAGCGAAAATTTTTGGGGGTGCTATGGAGAGATAATGGGCAATGTTTCTCGGGGCTGCTTCAAGCGGTATTAGGGGTGACGTGGGAACCCAGAGTGGGAGAGATTAAGCTGAAGGAAGATTTTGTGGTAAGGGCAATATTGTGGGGTTGTTAAAAGGAGCATTTGTCATATAGAATGATTGGTGATGGCCTGGATGCTGTTTTGTATGAATTGAGAGACTAAATGGAAGACACAAGGTCCAAATAAGAGAAGGAGAAAAACAGATATTAAAGGACTAAGAATTGGGAGGGCCCAGGCCATCCAATTAGAGAGTGCCCAAGGAGGTTCAGCATGGCCCTGCCAGCAAAGATTATTTATTTACTTTAAGAGGGAGTTAAGAGTGGCTGTTTGGGGATAGCACCAGGAGATATCAGCTGTGATGGCCTGGAGAAACAGTGTAAACCAGCAGTGTAAACAAGAGTAGGGCATTCGGCCGGGCGCGGTGGCTCACGCCTGTAATCCCAGCACTTTGGGAGGCCGAGGCGGGCGGATCACGAGGTCAGGAGATCGAGACCATCCTGGCTAACATGGTGAAACCCCGTCTCTACTAAAAAAAATACAAAAAAATTAGCCGGACGTGGTGGCGGGCGCCTGTAGTCCCAGCTACTCGGGAGGCTGAGGCAGGAGAATGGCGTGAACCCGGGAGGCGGAGCTTGCAGTGAGCTGAGATTGCGCCACTGCACTCCAGCCTGGGCGACAGAGCCAGACTCCGTCTCAAAAAAAAAAAAAAAAAAAGAGTAGAGCATTTATGAGTAGTTGAGTACGGTGAATAGGAGTATGACTAGACAGAAGATAGTAGGGATGACAAGTGTTTGGGGTGCAGTCCAAGTTGGGCTGGTGTCTGGAATAAGACTGGGGCCTAATAAAAAGGAGCGTCCATACAGGAGCTCAAATGGGCTGTACCCTGTAGCATTCCAAGGACAGGCCCGAATTCTGAGAAGGGCAAGTGGTAAAAGTATTGTCCAGTCCTTTTTAAGTTGGTGGCTGAGCTTGGTGAGGTGTGTTTTTAAAAGACCATTACTCCGTTCTACCTTTCCTGAAGATTGAGGACCATAAGGGGTATGAAGGTTTCACTGAATACCAAGAGCCTGAGAAACTGCTTGGGTGATTTGACTAATAAAGGCCGGCCCATTATTGGACTGTATAGAGGTGGGAAGGCCAAACCGAGGAATTATGTCTGACAAAAGGGAAGAAATGACCACGGTGGCCTTCTGAGGCCCTGTGGGAAAGGCCTCTACCTATCCGGTGATAGTGTCTACCCAGACCAGAGGTATTTTAGTTTCCTGACCCAAGGCATGTGAGTAAAGTCAATTTGCCAGTCCTGGGCAGGGGCAAATCCCCGAGCTTGATGTGTAGGGAATGGAGGGAGGCCTGAAAAATCCCTGAGGAGTAGTAGAATAGCAGATGGAACACTGAGAAGTGATTTCCTTAAGGATAGATTTCCACAATGGAAAGGAAATGAGAGGTTCTAAGAGGTGGGCTAGCAGCTTGTAACCTACATGGAAGAGGTTATGAAATGATGACAGAATAGAATGGGCCTGTGAGGCTGCAAGGAGATATTTTCCTTGGTGCAAGAACCATTTGCCTTATGTGGGAAGAGATTGATAGGTGGAAGTTTCAGTGGGGGAGTAGGTGGGAGTGGCCAGATGAGAAGGAGAAAAACTGCCGTGAGGGATAGAAGTTGGAAAGCTAGCTGCTTTTTATTTACCTTATCAGCATAAACATTGTCCAAGCGATGGGATCTGATGCCTTTTGATGGCCCTTGCAGTGAATGACTCCAGCTTCCTCTTGAAGTAAAGCGGCTTCGAGGAGAGTCTTTATTAAAGAGGCATTAATGATGGAGGACCCATGCATAGTGGGGAAATTTCTTTCTGCCCATATAACAGCATGGTGGTGCAGAATATGGAAGGCATATTTAGAGTCAGTATAAATATTGACACATAGTCCTTTTGCAAGAGCGAGGGCTCGAGTTAAGGCAATGAGTTTGGCTTGTTGAGAGGTAATGGAGGCGGGCAGAGCGGTAGCCTCAATGATAGGTGTGGAAGATACTATAGCATAGCCTGCCTTTGCTGGTGAGTGGCGATTAGGCCTGGTGGAGCTGCCATCAATAAACCAAATGTGATCAGGGTGAGAAACAGTAAAGAAGGAAATGTGGGGAAATGGGGTGAATGTCAGGTGGACCAGAGAGATATAGTCATGGGGGTCAGGTGTGGTATCCGGAATAATGTGGGAGGCCGGATTGAAGTCCAGACCTGGAACAATGGTAACTGTGGGAGATTCAACAAAGAGTGAGTATAGCTGAAGAAGCTGGGGAGTAGAAAGTATATGCATCAGGTGGGAGGAAGAAAATAGATTTTGGAAGTTATGAGAACTGTAGAGAGTGAGTTGACCATAGTTTGTGATTTTGAGGGCCTCTAAAAGTATTAAGGCAGTGGCAGCCGCCACATGCAGACATGAGGGCTAGGCTAAAACAGTAAGGTCAAGTTTGGATAAAAAGGCTACAGGGTGCGGTCCCAGCTCTGGTCTAAGAACTCTGACCACACAGCCCTGCACTTCAGCTGTGTGTAATGAAAAGGTTGGGATGAGTTAGGGAGAGCTACTGTGGGAGCAGCTTTTAGGGCTGTTTTTTAAGGAATGGAAAGGGGAGTGGGGAAAGGATTTAGGATTTATGGGGTCAGCTAGGTTTATCTAGGACAGAATGGGTTGTGGAGGGAAGTATTGAGGATAGGAGAGTATATGGGTTTGGCACCCTGGGGTGGATAGGTAAAACAATTTGGTTGATAAGGCGCAGATCCTGAACTAACCGGTAAGGCTTTTCTGGTTTTAGGACAGGTAAAATGGGGGAATTGTAAGGAGAGTTTTTAGGCTTTAAAAGGCCATGGTGTAACAGGCGAATGATAACAGGCTTCAATCCCTTTAAAGCCTATTGTGGGATGGGATACTGGCATTGAGCGGGGTAAGGGTGATTAGGTTTTAATGGGATAGTAATGGGCATGTGATTGGTTGCCAGGGAGGGAGTGGAGGTGTACCATACTTGTGGGTTAAGGTGGGGGGATACGAGAGGAAGATGCAAAGGAGGTTTTGGGTTGGGAAGAAGGGTGGCAATGAGGTGTGGCTATAGCCTAGGAATAGTCAGGGAAGCAGATAATTTAGTTAAAATGTCTCAGCCTAATAAGGGAACTGGGCAGGTGGGGATAACTAAAAAAGACTGCATAAAAGAATGTTGTCCAAGTTGGCACCAGAGTGGGGGAGTTTTAAGGGGTTTTGAAGCTTGGCTGTCAATACCCGCAACAGTTATGGAGGCAAAGGAAACAGGCCTTTGAAAAGAAGGTAATGTGGAGTTGGTAGCCTCCCTATTTATTAAGAAGGGGAAGGGGCCAGGTGCGGTGGCTCACGCCTATAATCCCAGCACTTTGGGAGGCTGAGGCGGGTGGATCACGAGGTCAGGAGATTGAGACCGCGGTGAAACCCCGTCTCTACTAAAAATACAAAAAAAATTAGCCAGGCACGGAGGCAGGTGCCTGTAGTCCCAGCTACTCAGGAGGCTGAGGCAGGAGAATGGCGTGAACCTGGGAGGCAGAGCTTGCAGTGAGCCGAGATCATGCCACTGCACTCCAGCCTGGGCGACAGAGCAAGACTGCATCTCAAAACAAAAAAAAAAAAAAAGAAGAAGAAGGGGACGGACTTAACCTCCACTGTAAGAGTTACCCAAAGCATCTGTGATGGTCCAGGAAGCTTCTGAGGCAATTGGGCAGCGTCAGTCTTCAGCCGCTAAGCCGAGAAGATCTGGGAAGGAGTCAGTCAGAGAGCCTTGGGCCAGAGTTCCAGGGGCTCTGGGAGTGGCTGCCAGGCGAGTTAGAAAGTCCAATTTCCAGTGGGGTCCCGCACAGATGGGACACGGCTTAGGAGGAATCCCAGGCTGCGGGCATTCCTTGGCCCAGTGGCCAGATTTCCAGCACTTGAAGCAAGTTCCTTGGGGAGGGGGTCCTGGAGCAATGCCTGGCCGCTGTGGTTTAGGTGTTTGGAAGTTCTTGTGTGCTGGAGATGTAGCTGGGATTTTGTCTCACGGTGGAGGCAAGTAATTGTAACTTTTCTCTATTATTGTACAACTTGAAGGTGAGGTTGATTAATTCCTGTTGTGGGGTTTGAGGGCCGGATTCTAATTTTTGAAGTTTTTTTTCTAATGTCAGGAGCTAACTGGGTGATAAAATGCATATTTAGAATGAGACGGTCAGAAAGCCTAGGCCTTCAAGGTCTAGGGCTGTAAAGCATCTCAGGGTTGCTGCCAAATGAGCCATGAACTGGGCTGAGTTTTCATCTTTACCTTGGGTAGTTTCTTTAAGCTTGTCATAATTAACAACTTTGTAAGCTGCCTTTTTAAATCCTTCAACTAGGCAGGAAACCATGTAATCTCACCTAGCTATACTTGGGGAATCTGCCTGATAGTTCCATTGGGGATCCTCTCGGGGAACTGCGCTAATGCCTTCCTGGAGGTCTGGTTCATGGAGCCAGCGGTTGTCAGTGTGAGATTGGGCCAGAGAAAAAACTCTTTCCTGTGCATCTGGGGAGAGGGTAGAAGTTAGGATGACATTTAAGTCACTCCAGGTTAAATTGTAGGACAGAGTTAGATATTGGAATTCCTGTATATATTCAGTAGGGTCTAAGTGCTGACTGATCTGAGAGAGGTCTGATAGAGAAAAAGGCACATGTACCTGACTATGCCTTCAGCTCCAGCCACCTCTCCAAGAGGAAATTGTTGGGCAGCTAGTCTTGGATCCAAACTGTAAGACAGACTGGGTGTGAGGATGGGAGGTGATCGAAGGATTATAGGGTGGAGGAGCGGAGGCTGAGGAAGAATTGGGACCTGGCTCAGCCTGGCGATGAGCAGCCTGGGGAGGAGGGGAGAGGTCGGATGGATCTGTGGAAAAGGAAGATTGGAAAGACTCAGCGACACTTGGGGTTGGGACTGAGGGGACAGGCAGGAGGGAAAGAAGGAAGATTTGGGAGGAATCGCATTGGGTACAGAGACTAGGGAGGGAATGAAGTGTGAAAAATGCCTGGATGTAAGGCATCTCAGACCATTTGCCCATTTTTCGACAAAAATTATCTAGGTCTTGTAGGATGGTGAAATTGAAAGTGCCATTTTCTGGCCATTTAGAGCCATTGTCAAGTTTGTATTGGGGCCAAGCGGTGTTGCAGAAGAAAATAAGGCATTTAGGTTTTAGGTCAGGTGTGAGTTGAGGAGGTTTTAAGTTTTTGAGAACACAGGCTAAGGGAGAAGAGGGAGGAATGGAGGGTGGTAGGTTGCCCGTAGTGAAGGAGGCAAGCCCAGAGAAAAGAGAGAGTGGAGACATGGAGAGAAGGATTGGGGAGTGCTTGCCCCTAAGAAAAGCGGAAAAAGGGTAGAGACACAGAGAGAAGGGGTGGGGGGTGCTTGCCCCCAGAAAAGTGGTGCTTGCCGCTATGGGTGAAGGACCAAGGCAGGCATCCTCGTGTGATCAGACACCTCTGAAACATGGGTGAATAATAAAGCAGGCATCCCTGCATGATTAAACACCAAGGGAAGACTGTCTTCCCAAGTCTGTGACTGGTGCTGGAGTTTTGGGTTCCCAGATAAAACACATCTCCTGTCTCTACCAGAAAAGGAAAGGAACTGAAATTAAGAGAAAGGAGAGATTGAAAGATGGCACCAAGACTGAAAGGAGAAAGAGGTTGAGGGATAGTGAGAGAGGGAGGAGAAGAGAGTAAAAAGAGGCCGCTTACCCGATTTAAAATTGGTGCGATGTTCCTTGGGCTGGTCGGTCTGAGGACCCGAGGTCGTAGGTGGATCTTTCTCATGGAGTAAAGAGCAGGAGGACAGGGGATTGATCTCCCGAGGGAGGTCCCCTGATCCGAGTCACAGCACCAAATTTCACTCACGTCTGTGTGAAGAGACCACCAAACAGGCTTTGTGTGAGCAACAAGGCTGTTTATTTCACCTTGGTGCAGGCAGGCTGATCCGAAAAGAGAGTCAGTGAAGGGAGATGGGGTGGGGCCGTTTTATAGGATTTGGGTGGGTAGTGGAAAATTACTGTCAAAGGGGGTTGTTCTCTGGCTGGCAGGGGTGGGGGTCACAAGGTGCTCAGTGGGGAAGGCTTTGAGCCAGGATGAGCCAGGAGAAGGAATTTCACAAGGCAGTGTCATCAGTTAAGGCAGGAACAGGCCATTTTCACTTCTTTTGTGATTCTTCAGTTACTTCAGGCTATCTGGATGTATACGTGCAGGTCACAGGGGATATGATGGCTTAGCTAGGGCTCAGAGGCCTGACATGGAGGACAAGAGTAGAAACTCTAGCTGAACCCTGACCAAGCCCTATTTTCCTTTGATCCTGAAGATGAATGATGGTTTAGACTAAACTTTCAAAACAGAAACTTAAAGATGGAAACCTGGAAAAGCTCTTTGTTTGTGACTCAGGTGCAGCTTCAGGTGACTCCTTCCATCCCAAACCTCCCCCTCTGGTACAGGAGGTCTGAGACAGCCTTCTGGAACATTTTGAGAACAGGGCTAGTATTCATCTTGAAAGCTGCAATGACTCGGATCCAAAGTGCTGCACCTCCGGGTCACTTTTTAACTTGCCCTGAATTAGTTTCTTGCCTTCCTCTTCAATCCTCTCAACAAACCCAGCCTCCTGCTTCATCAGCACCCAGTGGTGTCTCAAACCTGTGCATGGGAAAATGCCATCCACAGACCAGGGCTGGCCTCGGGCACCTTCTACAGGACCATCCGAGGAGCTCAGCAGAGCGACATCATTGGAAAACCTAACTTGTTCTCTCAGGACCTTGATACTTGGGATTGATGTGTCAATGATCCACGGGGAAATGACACCATCACTATGACTGTGATAGAGACTTTCCTCGATACTCTCAGGTTTCTAGCTACTCTGTCTCCATGACCTTCCTTCAGGGAACACTTTAATCAGTTCCCTTTAGAGGAATTTCACTCCCTTGGGGAGTGAATCTTGAGCAAAATGATGTAAGGATGCGAAAAGCAGATCAAGTGCACTCATTCCCGTGGCAGGCCCAAGAGGCTGTTGACATGCTCCTGCTACCCAGATGGCCAGGGTGGCTCTGTGTCCTGTCTATTCAGACTTCCTGTTGATCCTATTACTACCCCCAAATCTGTCCAATTAATTCTGCTTAGGTTAGGCCAGAGAAGCATAGCTGAGAGGAATGGCCTGCATTCCTCCACACCAGGACCCCTGGGCCCACGTTTGCAGCTGATGGGAAGAGGTGACATTTGCTGCAGAAGGTGGAGGGATGGGGATGCTACAGGGCTATCAGGACCCAAAGCATCTCCTTTACTCCTTTTACTCTCAAACTGCCCCTGATGAGGAGGATAGGTGAAGACTGGTTTAGTCCCAACTTTTAGTCCTTGCACAAGTTGCTTCTGCTCTCTAAGCCTTGGCTGTCTGGGCTTCTGATCTGTGAGACGAGTGCTCCGGGATCATCAAGGCCCCTTCCAGCTCTGCAGTCCCAAGCCCCACAGGAGGGCCTCGCACACTCAGTCCTGAAACACCCAGTGCTGACTTTGTAATGATAGTTTGCCTTTCAGATCACAAAATCATAAATGTTTAATTTATGGTGGCCAGGTGCAGTGGCTCATATTTGTAATCCCAGCATTTTGGGAGGCCGAGGCAGGCAGATGATCCGAGGTCAGGAGTTCGAGACCAGCCTTGCCAACATGGCAAAACTCTGTCTCTACTAAAAATACAAAAATTAGCCAGGCATGGTGGCACATGCCTGTAATCCTGGCTACTTGGGAGGTTGAGGAAGGAGAATCACTTAAACCCCAGAGGCAGAGGTTGCAGTGAGCCGAGATCATACCACTGCACTCCAGCCTGGACAACACAGTGATACTCCATCTCAAAAAACAAACAAACAAACAAGTTTAATTTATGGACTTGTTATTCATTGTTTTTGAGGTAGGGTCTCACTCTGTTGCCCAGGCTGGAGTGCAGTGACGTGATCATGGCTCACTGGAGCCTTGACTTCCCAGGCTCAAGTGATCCTCCTACCTCAGTCTCCTGCATAGCTGGGACTACAAGTGCTCACCATCATGCCTGGCTAATTTTTTTATTTTTTGTAGAGATAGGGGTCTCACTTTGTACCCCAGGCTGGGAGTCGGTGACTTTTGCAGTGGAAGATGGTGTGTTACTCTTTGCTGTCTCATGGCTCAGACTTATGCTACAGAGGCTCCTCCTGCCTTCACCACAACTTACACACTCCCTGGCCAGCCTGTGATTCATCAGGGGTGTTTTCTAATTCTTCTCTCTCTTGATCCAAGGCCCTTTGGCAATGAGATGACAGACACCTGTCTGCCTCAAGCACTAACAGGGAATGGCCTTGCATAGAGTTAGAGCCAAGCTTTCACAAGATGGCAGGCAGAAAAGGGTCAGGGTGTGTCCCATCATCCTGCTGGATTTAGGGCAGGGAGAAATCTGTGCTGCTTGACTTTAATCAAGACATATTCAGCATTTTCCATGTGTTGACACTTTGCAAATAGTGATATCACTGTCATGAGCAGTTCTGCCTGGGGAAAACACACATTCCTAAATGCTGACTTCTTTTTTTCTTTAAACTACCACTGCATAAAGAAAAACAGCTGATCTAGCCATATTTCCACACTGAATGGTGTGTTTTCCTTCTGTATATTGCAAAGTCTAGACAGGCATGCAGCAAAGACATCAGAACATAATTACGTGAAAGTGAATGATATAAACAGTTGTCTACTCACAGGTGGTTACTTGCAAGTGGCCAGATGAAAGCCCATCTCCAGTGAGCTGTTTAAGAATATTCCTGACAGCTTCAAAAAGCAAAGATTATTCTAAACTATATAGACAATCTAAGAAAGCAGATTTCTTAGTGAGCCCACCAGGTCAATATAAATTTGACCCTCAAATGGAAAGAGAATGCTAACAGAAGAATGAATCAACAAGTATGCGTGTGTGTGCGTGTGTGTGTGTATGTATATATATATATATGCATTCTTTTCAGACGGTGTCTCGGTCTGTCACCCAGGCTGGAGTGCAGTGGGGTGATCTCGGCTCACTGCAACCTCTGCCTCTTGGGTTCAAGGGATTCTCGTGCCTCGGCCTCCCAAGTAGCTAAGACTACAGGTACATACCACTGCGCCCAATTAATTTTTGTGTTTTTTAGTGGAGACAGGGTTTCACCATGTTGGTCAGGCTGGTCTTGAACTCCTGACCTCAAGTGATCCACCTGCCTTGGGCGGGGGGTGCATGGCAACATATTCAAGCTTATGTACAAGGCATTTGAGGTCAGGGCATGGAAAAATACTGAGGCACTGTGTGTATGTTATTTGTGCATGAGAATGAAACTCCTTGACCCTGAAAACAGGACAGGGAGTGGAGTGTGTGGTGTGATAAGGAACACTGAAAACAGCCTCCTGAGAATGCCGTTTGAGTGCTTTTACAAGGCCACAGGTGTCTCACGACCCAACCTCAAAAAAGCCATCTAGTGGGTGTTTGTGGTTTAATAAGCTCTTTCAATAAATACTAGGTGGACAGACGCTGGGGTGGACTCTCTCAGAAAAGCTGCCCCCCAGCCCTGCTCAGCTGGAATTGTCTAAGAACTCATTCTTGGCATTCACTGCAAGCTATAAACTCTGCATGCCTTGCCTCTCAAAGTGCTGGGATTACAGGCGTGAGCCACCGCACCCAGCCCAAGTATATTTTGAATCTACTCAATACTGTACTTTGGGTGGGCTACAAACTCATCTCTAAGGCAGATAAAATCATCATCCCTTCATATCCAGTTAGTGAAATAAAGTAATAAAAATGGCCATCACAGATATTTACTGAACATTTACTGTTTGTCAGGCCCTATGCTAAGTGCTTTACATGTGTCATCTCACTCAGTCTTCGGAGTCCCATTTTATAGATAAGAAAACGGAGGCAGAGTAAGCCTGGTAACTTGCCCAAGGTCACAGCAGTGGTGTGGATGGAGCTGGGACCTGAGTTGGGGGTGTCTGACTCCAAAGTATGTGTTCTTAGCTACCCACAACCCCTTTTATTAAAGTTGACATCCAGAGGGCAGCACAGGGTAATTTGAATTTTCATGCTCATCTGTATACTTGGGTGGAAATGAATAAACTCATGTAAGGCCCAGCAAACATTTTCCGCAAGGGCCAATAGAAAATATGTAATTAGGCTTTGTGGGCAAAATCAAGGATCATATGTTGGTACTTAGGTACTAATTTAAAAATTGCAATTTTAGGCCAGGCGCAGTGGCTCATGCCTGTAATCTCAGCACTTTGGGAGGCCAAGGCAGGGGGATGCTTTGAGTTCAGAAGTTCAAGACTAGCCTGGGCAATATGGCAAAACCCCATCTCTACAAAAAACACAAAGATTAGCTGGGCATGGTGGCAAACACCCGTAGTCCCAGCTACTTGGGAGGCTGAGGTGGGAGGATAGATTGATGAGCCGGGGAGATAGAGGTTGCAGTGAGTCCTGATCATAGCACTGTACTTCAGCCTGGGTGACAGAGTGAGATCCTCTCTCAAACAAAAAACATTTCAAAAATGTGAATGCCCTTCTTAGTTCACAGGCCATAAAATCAGGAGATGGGCTGGATTTGGCCCACTGGCTATAGTTTGCAGGTCCCTGGCTTCAAGAAAAGCAAAAAGGGGTTAATAAGGAGGAAAAAGAAGCGTGAATGTAATGTAATAAACTATCCATGTGCAAGGAGAGATGTACATCTGCTAGCCATTTTCTTGGCTACAGAATCCAATGAAATGCTTCATTTGACTACTGGGCATTTCTTTGTTCTCTGCAGGGATTGAGATTCCAAAGAGGCCAATTCAACTTAGTCTAAGGAATCAGTTTTTTAAATTATTTTTGTTTATTTATTTATTTTGTATTTGAGAGTCTTATTCTGTCGTCCAGGCTGGAGTACAGTGGCACAATTTCGACTCACTGTAACCTCTACCTCCCGGGCTCCAGTGATTCTCGTGGCTCATCCTCCTGAATAGCTGGGGTTACAGGCCTGTGCTACCACACCCAGCTAATATTTTGTGTTTTTAGTAGAGACAGGATTTTGCCATGTTGGCCAGGCTGATCTCAAACTCCTGGCCTCAAGTGATCTGCCCGCCTTGGCCTCCCACAGTGCTGGGATTACAAGCATGAACCACCATACCTGGCCTAGGAATCTGTTATTTAATAGCCATCACGACCCTCAGATAGAATGAGCATCTCCCAGTGGTTCCTAAGGTCTCACCTGTGTGTTTTCATCCTCTGCTAGGCCATGGGCAAGGTGGGCACTGAATGTGCTTTTCCCAACACTGCCTTTCCCAAACAATATCAAGATTTTGTGTTTTATGGTTTTCATTTTCTCTTTGATTTCCTCTATAGCTGCAAAGAAAGCCAAAGTTTAGGGGATGAGGTTTCTGACCGAACCTCGAATGTCACTCTTTCAGTAAGCTAGGAAGAGCTAAGTCCTAGTCCTGGGGCTGTTTAAAAGTATCCTCTGAAATACCTCTTAGTCAACAGTAGAAGTAAGTGCTAGGAAGAAAATAAGGCTATTATCACACTTGAAAGTGCCTCATTTATTGGTTTACACATTTGTCTCCCCCAACTAGAACATACTCTCCACAAGGGTAGGGACTGTCTGAAGCTTTCAGTGATGTATTCCCAGCTCCAGAAGAGAACTTTGCGTATAGTAATGGTCTCCAACTAGGGGACAAAATCCCCCAGGGACATTTAGAAATGTCTGGAGACCTCCCCCTCTCCTCCCTCCCCCTACCCTCCCTTCCTCTCCTCTCCCTTCCCCTCCCCTCCCCTCCCTTCTCTTCCCTTCATTTTTTTTTTTTTTTTGACAGAGTCTCACTCTGTCATCCAGGCTGGAGTGCAGTGGCATGATCTCAACTCACTGCAACCCGCCTCCTGGGTTCAAGTGATTCTCCTGCCCCAGCCTCCCGAGTAGCTGGGATTACAGGTGGTTGCCATCACGCCTGGCTAATTTTTGTATTTTCAGTAGAGACGGTGTTTCTTTATGTTGGACAGGCTAGTCTGGAACTCCCGACCTCAAGTGATCCACCCGCCTCGGCCTCCCAAAGTGTTGGAATTAAAGGCATGAGCCACTACGCTCAGCCTGGAGACACTTTTCATTGTGACAGGAGAGGTACTGCTGGCATCTGATGGGTAGAGGCCAGGGATTGTGCTAATTGTCCTATGATGCAGAGGACAGCCCCCAACAACAAAGAGTAATCCTGCTCCAAATGTCAACAATGTGGAGGCTGAGAAACCCTGATAGATAGCAGGCACGTACTAAGTATCTGTCAATGAAACTATCTCATTTCAAATCCTTAACACACGAGGTATAATGGAAAATAAAATGTCTCATGACTGCTCAAATTCAAGTGAAAGTTAAGCCTGGAAACCTCCCAACACTGCTGTCCTCCTCCCCATCAACAGACAGCTGTTACTTCCCAACCTTGGATCAAAGCATTCTACATTAACTAGACCCCTGCAAAAGGCCAAAGGCCTCATGCATCTCCATCGTGGGATGACTGCCCTCACAAATTGCTCCTAAGGAGCTTCTTTGATGGCCCCTAAACCTTTGAAGATGAATATCCTCCCATAAACAAGGACATGTTAACTGTAACTTTAGGACTGTAACCTCAGTCTAACTCCTTGTCTGCTACTGATGTCTGTTAAATGTCACACTGATGATGTCCATCCATTACAAGCTTATCTTCTCACATGCCAAACAAAGACAGGATAAGATTAATCCTTCCTCTCCTACCCTGAGACATCTAATTAATTCTTCCTTTACTCCCTCTTTTGAATATTTACCTTATCTTCTGTATAGCATAGATATACTGGGCTCTAATTAAAACCTCACAGGAATTTAACTAACTGCCTCAAGGTCTACTGCACTTTTTCCTGCATGCTTTTTCCCCTTTTAAAGAAATATATAAACACGAGCCTCCTGGAACCTCTCCAGGGAGCACAGGCCACAGACATTTCTGTGTTTTCCAGAGCATGCCCTCAAGCTCTGGCTCAATAAACCTCCACTGGTAGAGATGGTTCAGTCTCTCCATTGGATTGACAAGGTAACTATTTTTCTCTCCATTTTTTTTTTCTTTTGAGACAGGGTCTCACTCTGTCACCCAGGCTGGAGGGCAGTGGCATGATCTCAGCTTACTGCAACCTCCACCTCCCCAGTTCAAGTGATCCTCTCACCTCAGCCTCAAGAGTAGGCACGCACCACCATGCCAGCTAATTTTTGTGTTTTTAGTAGAGACAGGTTTCACCATGTTGGCCAGGCTGGTCTTGAACTCCTGACCTCAAGTGATCCACCTGCCTCGGCCTCCTAAAGTGCTGGGATTACAGGCGTGAGCCACCACACTTGGCCTGTCTCCATCTTTGATGAGGAACCAGAAGCTCAGAGAGGTTATGACTATTGCTGATGGTCACACCGCATGGACCCAAGAATCAAACCCAACTCTCTCTTTGAACTCCTTCAAGATTCTCCCCCTTGGCTGGGTGTGGTGGCTAACACCTGTAATCCCAGCTTTGGGAGGCTGAGGCAGGCAGATCACCTGAGGTCAGGAGTTCAAGACCAGCCTGGCCAGCATCATGAAACCCTGTCTCTACTAAAACTACAAAAATTAGCCAGGAGAGGTGGCGGGCATCTGTAGTCCCTGCTACTGGGGAGGCTGAGGCATGAGAATCACTTGAAACTGGGAGGCGGAGGTTGCAGTGAGCTGAGATCATTCCACTGCACTCCAGCCTGGGCTACACAGTGCCGAGACCAGCTCGGTTGTGGAGACCCTAACCCAGCAGTGCTAGAGGAATTAAGACAAAGACACAGAAATAGAGTGCAGAGTGGGAATCAGGGGGCTGACAGCCTTCAGACCTGAGAGCCCCGAAAAGAGTTTGACCCACATATTTATTGACAGCAAGCCAGTGATAAGCATTATTTCTATAGATCATAGATTAGCTGAAAGCATTCCTTATGGGAAACAAAGGGACAGGCTCTGGCTTGTTATCTGCAGCAGGAACATGTCCTTAAGGCACAGATTGCTCATGCTATTGTTTGTGGTTTAGGAACACCTTGAGTTTTCCGCCCAGGGTGGGCCACGTGTTCCTTGCCCTCATTCTGGTAAACCAACAACCTCCAGCGTGGGTGTCATAGCCATCACAAGCATGTCACAGTGCTGCAGAGATTTTGTTTATGGCCAGTTTCTCATGGCCTGTTTATGGCCAGATTTGGGGGGCCTGTTCCCAGCAACACAGCAAGATTCCCTCTGGAAAAAAGGCCAGCGGGGGTGGTGGGAAGAAAAAAAAAAGATTCTTCCCCTGCCTCCTGCTTTTTAAGGTCCTTCTGAGCAGGCTCCTAAGGTCCTCCCATCCTTGAATCTGTGCTTCACAGCACTTAAAGCTGTGGTGGTTTAGTTGCTAGCTCACGTGTTTATGTTTCCCCTGTTAAGCTAAACTCCAGTAGGGCAGTGACCATGCCTGATCCCCAGCTGTGTCCCCAGCATAGCACAGTACCTACGAGGTGATCAGCACATTTCTGTTGAATGAATGGGAGAATCACTCCTCAAAAGGAAGAAAATTATGTCAAGAAAGTAGCTGGCAGAGCCAGGATTTAAGTCTGTGGACTCCCTGACTTTGAAGCTTATCCCATTTTCTCTGTGGTCAGTTATTGTCACTCAAACTTCTGTCCTGGATCCTCTTAATTAATGTCTCTTCTGATGCTGCACAGGTTAGTCTTGGCCTCCATCTGTGCCACATCCTTCGCTCTCGCCTTCTACAGTCCTCCTCCCTGTCACTCATTTCAAGCCCCGCCCTCACGCTGCCTACTTTTCATGCTCAGCGCCCTCTAGGCCCCACTCCTCTCCGTATACAATACCTTCTAGCCCGTACCCATCACTCATTCTGCAGATGCCGCTCCCTCCCTCCCATGTGCAGCCTTTTCCAGGCCTGCGCCTCTCACTTCCTGTTGAGGCCTTGCCTTTTTCTTACCCGGGTCTGGGGGTAGCCCCCACTCCAGAAGTGCACAGCCGCTGGTTGGGGCATCCCTGACATGAGGCACCTTGGCCCCCCTGGGCACTGAGGGCCCCTGGAAAGCCTGCACAGAGACAAGACCACAGTTACAGCAGCTCGCTACAGTTTTGCCCTGCCACCCACGCCTCCTCCAGGAACTCACGTGAGGCACCTTCTCCATTCTGTCGCCTTTGCTGCCTTTGTGGTCACCGGAACTGCTGTCGTGCATTTCCGCCTTGCAGGTACAATCTGATTCTCCGGTGCAAAATAAGTCTCTAAAAGAGAGGGCTGTGGGCACGTGTGAACCTTGGGCGGAGCGACTGGGACTCACTTCTGTTCCTTTTCAGGGATTTCCTATCATACATACTTCGGCAGTGCATCTCCTAAGAACACAGGCATTCTTCATGACCTCAGTGCCATTTTCATACCCAAGAGATTTAATATCGATGCAGTACTATTAGCCAATAGACAGTTTATATTCCAATTTTAATTGTTCCAAATAAGACCCCCTCCCACCCTAGATTCACTCATTGCCTGGAGTTACGTCTCTTTGGTCTCCTTTAATTCAGATCAGTCCTTCCTTTTTTTAGGGGGAGTCTCATCACATTGATAATTTTGACAGCTCCAGACCAGTTGTCTTATAGAATATCCCATAATCTTGATTTGTCTAATCCTCTCCTCACTCTTGCCCCGTCATTAGATTCAGGTTAAGTGTTTTTTGTTTTTTGTTTTTTTTCCTGCAGAACACACTTGGATAATGTCAATTTGTCCCGTTTTTGGTAATGTGAAGCTTGATGGATTGGTAAAGGTGGTGTCTGCCCCATTTTTCCAGTGAATGGTACCCTCTGCCATTTGTAATTAACAAGTATTCTCTGGGGTGATGCACTGAAAGACCATGTGACCATCTTCTTCCCTATCAGCCTTTCACTGAGTGATTTTAGCAGCATTGATGTAATATATATAACTATAGATAGTTTCATATATGATATCTATATACATATATCTATATATCAGTTATATACCCTCTCTTTTTTTTCTTTCCTTTTTTTGGAGTCTCACTATGGATTCCTGGATTTTTTTTTAATTTGTCTTTTATAATAAATTATTATTATGCTTTCTGGTCAATTTTTCCCCCCAAATGTGGTCAGTGAAGCCTCTTCAAGACAGTTCTTATGTTCTTTGGGCACTAATACAACTTCTTTGAGCATTTTCTTGCTTTCTGATACAATAAGATATTTCAGTCATCCCTTCTCACTGCTGCAGTCATTTCTTCGGGGAGCCTTGGTTACTTTTAGCAGACAACAGTTCAGAAACCAAGATCTGGATGCCACAACTACTCATTGCTACTGGAATGTCATTGATCACAGGTTTGGCACCTGGAATATTAATGAGTGAACAAACTTTACCTGGCCCCAGACACTAAGAATATAGAAACATTTATTAAACTGCAATGTATCAGTTGCCTGTCAGTACTACTAATTATAGCCAGCATTTTGTAGAATACTTACTATTTGCCATCTACTATCTTTGTGCTTTCGTGTGAATTACCTAATTTATGTCCTTTTATAGTCCTACTGTCTCCATTTTGGATGAGGAAACTGAGGCTTAAAGTAGTTAAACTACTTTCCTAAGGTCACACGACTGGTGGCAGGGGAACCATGGTGATAAACCTGGTCTGTCCGGCTGCAGAGCCTGCGCTTAGTAACACATGGTCCCAGCCAGCACTGGGTTAGATTCCAGACTGACCTGCCCCCTGCCATCTGGAGCCCAATCTGGTCAGGAGAAGAAGAACAGAGTGATGGGGCATCAGCAAAGGCCTGGAGAGCAGAGAGGAAGTCACCTATCAGGTAGGGATTGTTGTCATTTCCATCTTACAGGTGATAAGATGGCTGCCAAGATTTACTTGCCCTCAATCTGAGAGGCAGTAAAGAGCAGAACTGGGTTTTTAACAAGGTCTGATACAGGGCCTTGGCTCATAATCACTATACTATACATTGGAGGGCAGGATGCAAGTTATTCTTTTTATTTTTATTCTTTTTTGAGATGGAATCTCACTCTGTCACAGTTGCTCACTGCAACCTCTGCCTCCTGGGTGCAAGCGATTCTCCTGCCTTGGCCTCCCAAGTAGCTGGGACTCAGGTGCCTGCCACCACGCCTAGCTAATTTTTTGTATTTTTGGTAGAGTCAGGGTTTCGCCATGTTGGACCGGCTGGTCTTGAACTCCTGACCTCAGTTGATCCGCCTGCCTTGGCCTCCCAAAGTGCTGGGATTATAGGCATGAGCCACCGTGCCCTGCTGCAAGTTATTCTCCTTTTGCTGAGGCAACTGAGGGTCAGAGAGGTGAAGTGACTTGCTCAAGTTCTCACAGCCAGCAAGCTCCACTGGAACTCTTCTGACCACAGGATCTTTTTCCTCTGTCACACTTCAGAGGCTTGAGACAGGTAAATTTTTTTTTTTTTTTTTTTTTTTTTTTTGAGATGGAGTCTTTGTTGCCCAGGCTGGAGTGCAATGGCACAATATTGGCTCACTGCAACCTCCGCCTCCCAGGTTCAAGCGATTCCCCTGCCTCAGCTTCCTGAGTAGTTGGGATTATAGGCACACATCACCATGCCTGGCTAATTTTTGTGTTTTTAGTAGAGACGGGGTTTCGCCATGTTGGTTAGGCTGGTTTTGAACTCCTGACCTCAGGTGATCCATCCACCTGGGCCTCCCACAGTGCTGAGATTACAGATGTGAGCCCATCTCAGGTACTGTGGTGCCTGGCTGAGACAGGTCCATTTTGTTTTTCCTTCCTGATGTCCCTTAAGACATTTCTTGGCGGGCTCCTCCTGGCTGTTTCCAGCAGTGACATCACTTTAGATCTCTCTTTTGTCTCTAATCACACAGGATTCTCCCACTCTGCACTCAGTGAGTCTTTGCACAGTGGCAGGGAAGAAATGCCTACTGTTTTTTGTACCTTTCCCTTGCTTCTCACCCCTCTCCACAACAAGGCTATTAAAATGATCAAGTGTTCCACACAAAAAAAACCCCCAAGAAAATGAAGTAAACGTTCTCTCAACCTTGCTCCAGGTTTCTCCCACTGTCCCCCTCCCCCAGCCAAACCCCCATCTCACCTGGGATGGAATTTTCCATCACTAGTAGTGGGAGCAGAAGGACAGAGCCTAGATTGCAAAGCAGATTCCCAGGCCCCATCCCTGGCCTCCTGAATTAGAAACTCAGAGCTGGGCAGGAATCTGATCTGCATCTTGATGGTCTCAGCAGATGGTGATCACATCCACTAACACCTGAGGACCACTTTTTTTTTTATTTTTATTTTTTTTTGGGTGGGGTGGTGGGGGTGTGATGGAGTTTCACTCTTGTTGCCCAGGCTGGAGTACAATGGCATGATCTTGGCTCACTGCAACCTCCACCTCCCAGGTTCAAGCGATTCTCCTGTCTCAGCTTCCTGAGTAGCTGCGATTAGAGGCACACACCACCACGCTGGGCTAATTGTTGTATATTTAGTGGAGATGGGGTTTCACTTTATTGGCCAGGTTGGTCTCAAACTCCTGACCTCAGGTGATCCGCCTGCCTCGGAATCCCAAAGTGCTGGGATTACAGGTGTGAGCCACCTCGCCGGCCAGGACCGCTTCTTAAGGTGAGTGCTTCCCAAGACTCTGTTCTTGGGACACTTCCAGTCCCACTTCCCACTTCCTCCTGGGCAAGCAGCTGATAGCCCTGACACCGTCCATCGTCTGTCTCCAGCTCCAGCACCTCTTTCTCTGTAAGTTCAGATCTGTGTATCCTACCTTGTGCCTATTGGATTTTATTGCATGGATGTCCCACAAGCATGACAAATAAATGTCTGCAACTTTTTCTCAAGCCAGTTCCTGCCTCTGGGTTTCTTATCCCTGGAAAGGACGTGACCCCTGGGCTAAGAACTCAAGCCATAAATCTGAGCATCAGCCTTGCTTAGTTTTCTCCATTTTCATCAGTTATCAAGTGCTGTGTAACAAGTCACCCCAATATGTAGTGGTTTAAACCCACCATGGTTCATTGCTTCCTGTGACTCTTCTGGTTTCACCTGGGCTCCCTTAATGTGGCTTCATTCGACTGGGGGTTGGCTGGAAGGTCCCAAATGGCCTCACTCTCACACTGGCCTTGATTCCCTCCTAGTGGCCTCCCTCTCTCAGTATTCAGTGGTCTAGCCTGAGTACCTTTAAATGGCAGCTGGAAATGACAAAGCTGGGAAGTGGCAGTCACTTTCACCATATTCTCTCCGTCAAAGCATCACGGGCAGCCCAAGTTCAAGGGCTGCAGACACAGACTCCACCTCTTGATGAGTGGGGTGGCATACCTATACAGGGATGGGGGGCAATGTTGTCCATAGAGATGCCCACAGCACCCCCTGTATCCAATCAGACATCAGGCCAGCAGCTGCGCCCCCAGGTGGTAGACTGGTAGCACACATGACCCCAATTCTTTCCCCCATCTGGATCTGTGCCCTTGGCTGTCTAGCTTTGCCCTCCTACGTGTGGGGAGGGGGTTCTATTCTACCCTTTAACTCTGGGCTCAGGCATGTGACTTATTTTAGCAAATGTGACACAAGCAAAAACTTATAATAGGGCTTTTGCCTGTTTCACTCTCTCTCTGGCTCTCCTGCAATCACTAGCAGAAGGTCTGGGTTGACCCACGGGAGGTAAAACATGTGGAACTGAGCTGAGCCACCTCAGTGCTCTCAGCCAAGGCCGTCTTAAACCAGTGGCCCAGAGACACATGAGAAGAGTCCAGCCAATAGCTGCAGATCCAGCCATCCAGATCCACAGCTGGCTGTAGATGCATGAGTCCAGGAGAACCACCCAGCCCGTGCACTGGCTGGTGAACTAGCTAAATGCTGATTGTTTGACACTGCTGAATTTGGGGTGGCTATAGACAACTGACACTCCATGCCTTCCAGCATCCCTCCTGCCTCAGCTCAGGCCCTCCTCCTTCTTCTGGGCCTGCAACAGTGTTTGTTTCAGCCGGGATACGCTAGTGTATGCTGCTAAAACAGACATCTCCAAACTGAAGTGACTCAAGGCAACCAAGTTTATTTTGACATTTGCTCCATATGTCACTTCATGGACAGAGGCCCCTGCTCCCTGTGGTTCCTCAGGGACACAGACTGAAACTCCACCGTGTCCTGTGGCCCCTTTTGAACACAGAGGACACAAGCCAGGGGTTTTACACTGGTTTTGAAATGTTTCCACTAGAAATGACACCTATCTGCCAACTTTTCATTGGCTATAATTAGTCACACAGGTCAGGTGCAGTGGCTCACACCTGTAATCCCAGCACTTTAGGAGGCCAAGGCAGGAGGATTGCTCGAGGCCAGGAGTTGGAGAACAGCCTGGGCAACATAGTGAGACCCTGTCTCTACAAAAAATGTAAAAATTAACTGGGCATGGTGGTGCATGCCTGTAGTCCCAGCTACTTGGGAGGCTAAGGCAGGAGGATTGCTGGAGTTGGAGGCTGCAATGAGCGATGAGCTATTATCACACTACTGCACTCCAGCATGGGCAGCATACTGAGACCTTGTCTCATAAAAAAATTATATATATTTAAAAATAGAGTCCAGAAGTGGTTCACTGATTTTCAATGAAGGTTCAAGGTTATTTTTTGGAGAAAGGCTAGCTTTTTCAACCAATGGTATTGGAACAATTGGATATCCAAACAGAAAAAAAATGAACTTCAACTATATTTCACACCACATACAAAATTTACCTACAAAAATTTACTCCAAATGGATCAGAGACCTAAATGTCGAGTCTAAAACTATAACATGTCCAGAAGGAAAAATAGGAGAAAATCTTTGTGTTGTTGTATTCAGTAAATCTTTCTTAGATATAATATCAAAAACACAATACATAAAAAAAGAACAAATAAAATCTCATCAAAATTAAGAATGGCTCTTCAAAAGACACTTTAAAGAGAATAAAAGGACAAGCTACAGTCTAGGAAAAAACATTTGTCAAACACATAATTGATAAAAGACTTCCAGCCGGGTGCAGTGGCTCACCCCTGTAATCCCAGCACTTTGGGAGGCCAAGGCAGGCAGATCACCTGAGGTCAGGAGTTCGAGACCAGCCTGGCCAACATAGTGAAACCCCCATCTCTACTAAAAATACAAAAATTAGGAGTAATATCTTTCTACGATATTACAAATAGTATCACAACGTGTCCACACATGGTGTACACCCACTGTGATATCTGGAGTAATATCTTCCCATGATATTACAAGTAATATCACAGGGTGGTTTCCCACTGTTATATTAGGAGTAGTATCTTCCTACAGTATCACAAATAATATCACAAGGTATACACACATTTTGTACACACAGTGTGATATTAGGAGTAATATCTCTATGATATGAAAAATAACACAGAGTGTACACCCAAAGTGATTTCAGGAGTAATATCTCCCTATGATATTAAGATTAATATCACAGTGATGTTAGGAGTCATATCTCTATGATATTATGAATAATGTCACTGGGTGTAAACACATGGTGTACACCCTCTGTGATATTATGAGTAATCTTCTATGATATGGATAATGTTACATGGTGTACACCCTCTGTGATATTATGAGTAATCTTCTATGATATGGATAATATTACACAGTGTACACCCCCTGTGATATTAGGAGTAATTTCTCGAGGATATATTATGCATAATATCACAGGGGTTTACACACACATGGTGTACACACCCCTATGATATTACCAGTAATGTCTTGAGGATATATTATGCATAATATCACTGGGGGTGTACGTACATAGGGTGTACACGTGCTATGATATTAGCAATAATTGCTCAAGGATATATTATGCATAATATCACGGGGTGTACAGAAACAGGTATACTCCTTCTGTGATGTTAGCAGTAATGTCTTGAGGATATTTTATGCATAATATGTGTACACCCACTGTGATATTACCAGTAATGTCTTGAAGGTATATTATGCATAATATCACAGGGTGCACACCCACGGTGATTCTAACAGTAATATCTTGAGAAATTATGCATAATAACAGAGAGTTACCCACACTATGATAGTAACAGTAATATCTCGAGGATGTTATGCTTAGTATCACGGGCTGTACACACAGAGCGCAAACCCATGGTGTTATTAGCGGTAATATCTCAAGGAAATTATTCCTAATATCATGGGGTATACACACAGGTTGCACACTTAGGGTGATATTAACAGTAATATCTAGAGGACATTAAGCCTAATATCATGGGGTGTACTGACAAGGTGTGCACCTTTGGTGACATGAGCAGTAATATCTCAAGAATATTATGCCTGATATAACAGGGTGTACACACGGGGTGCACACCCACGGTGATATTCGCAGTCATATCTCGAGGATATTATGCCTGACATTACAGGGTGTACACACAGGATGTACATCCACTGTGATATTAGCAGTGAGAATATTATGCACAATATCACAGTGGTTGTACACCCTGTGTGTACACCCTGTAATATTAGCAGTGTGATACCACACTGTGATATTAGCAGTCATATCTCGACATTATTATGCATGACATCATGTGTACACCCACTGTGATATTAGCAGTCTTATGCAGTGATATTCTTATGCATGATATCTCAGGGTGTACATGCCAGCTGTATACCAAATGTGACTTTAGCAGTCATATTTCGAGGATATTTTTATGCATGATATCACAGGGTGTACGCACAGGCTGTACACCCACTGTTACACCAGCAGCCATATTTTGAGGATATTATTAATCAGGATATCACAGGGTGTACACCCACTGTGACAGTGGCAGTCATGTCTCAAGGATATTATGCAGGACAGCACAGGGTGTACGCACAGGGTGTACCCTTACTGTGACAGTAGCAGTCATATCTCGATTATATTATGCAGGATATCACAGGGTGTACACTGTGTGTACAGTGTGTACTGTGATAGCAGCAGTCATTTCTCAAGGGTATTATTATGCAGGATATCATAGTGTGTTGACACTACATATGATATGATAAATGCCATTTGCCTGTCTACACACAGGGTTATTATTGTGATATTACTGTGTGAAATTACTGTGATATTACTGAAATATCCCTCTGATATTTATCATATTACAGTGTTGACACAGAGTGTTTATGCTGTGGTATTAATGAAATATCACTCTGATGTTTATTATATCACAGTGCTTACACACTGTGATATTAATAAAATATCACTCTGATATTAATATCATTCTGATATAATATCCAATGATTACACACTATGATATTAATGAAATATCACTTTGATGTTAATATCACAGTGTGTACACACTGTGATTTCAATGAAATGTCACTCTGATATTTATAATATCCAATGTTTATACACCATGATATTAATGAAACATTGCTCTGATATTTATAATATTCATTGTTTACACACTGTGATATTAATGAAATATCGCTCTGGCATTTATAATATCGAGTGTTTATACACTGTGATATTAGTGAAATATCGCTCTGGCATTTATAAGATCCAGTGTTTACACATTGTGATATTAATAAAATATTGCTCTGACATTTATAGTGTCCAGTGTTTATACACTGTGATAATATTGAAATATTGGTCTGACATTTATAGTGTCCAGTGCTTACACACCAAGATATTAATGAAATATCCCTCTTCTATTTATAATATCCAGTGTTTACACACTGTGATATTAATGAAATATTGCTCTGATATTGATAATATCCAGTGTTTACACACTGTGATATTAAGGAAATATTGCAGTGATATTTATAATATCCAGTGTTTACACACAGCGCTTACACACTGTGATATTAATGAAATATTGCAGCGTTATTTATGATACCTAGTGTTTACACACTGTGATATTAATGAAATATCGCTCTGATATTGATAATATCCAGTTACACACTGTGATATTAATGAAATATCACTCTGATACTTATAATAGCCAGTGTTTACACACAGTGTTTACACCTTGTGATATTAATGAAACATCGCTGTAATAGTTATGATATTTAGTGTCAATGCACTATGGTATTAATGAAATATCACTGTGGTATTCGTCATATCTAATGTCAAAGCAGTATGGTATTAATGAAGTATCACTGTGATATTTATCATATCTAGTGTCAATGCACTGTGGTATTAAGTAAATATTGCTGTGATACTGATCATATCATATCTAGTGTTGATGCACTATGGTATTAATGAAATATCACTGTGGTATTTATCATATCTAATGTCAACACACTATGGTATTAATGAAATATTGCTGTGATATTTACCATATGTAGCATCAATGCAGTATGGTATTAATGAAATATCGCTGTGATATTTATCATATCTAATGACAACGAACTATAGTATTAATTAAATATTGCTGTGGTATTTCTTATATCATATCTAGTGTCAACGCACTATCTTATTAAGGAAATATCGCTGTGATATATATATATGGTCATATGTAGTGTCAATGCACTATGGTATGAATGAAATATTGCTGCGACATTTATCTCATATCTAATGTCAAGGCACTGTGGTATTAATGAGATATCGCTGTGATATTTATCATATCATATTTAGTGTCAACGCACTATGATAGTAATAAAAGATCTCTGTGGCACTTATCATATGTAGTGTCAACACACTATACTAATGAAATATCACTGTGCTATATGTCATATCTATTGTCAACGGACATGAAATTTCACTATGATATTTATCATATAATATCTAGTGTCAATACATTATGGTGTTAATGCAATGTCGCTGTGATATTTGTCATATCTAATGTCAACACACTGGTATTAATGAAATATTGCTGTGATATTTATCATATCTAGTGTCAACACGCTATGATATTAATAAAATATCATCTAGATGTTTATAATATCTAGTGTTAACACAAAGTGATATCTATAAAATAAAGTCTACATGGTATTTATTACATCTAGTGTTAACACTATGATATTAATAAAAATATCATCTTTGTGATATTTGTAATATCTAGTGTTGACACACTATATTAATAAAATATCATCTATATGATATTTACAATACCTAGTGATAACACACTATAATATTAATAAAATATCGACCTGGTGTGGTGGCTCATGCCTGTGATCCCAGGCCAAGGTGGGTGGATCACCTGGGGTCAGGAGTTTGAGACCAGCCTGGCCAACATGGTGAAACCCCATCTCTACTAAAAATACAACAATTAGCTGGGCGTGGTGGTGCGCTCCTGTAATTCCAGCTACTTGGGAGGCTGAGGCATGAGAATCATTTGAACCCAGGAGGCGAAGGTTGCAGTGAGCTGAGATTGTGCCATTGCACTCCAGCCTGGGCAAAAAGAGCGAAACTCCGTCTCAAAAAAAAAAAAATTATCTGTATGATACCTGTAATATGTAGTGTTAACACACAGTGTTAACACACCATAATATTAATAGAATATCATCTAGATGATTATTTATAATATCTAGTGTTAACACGCTATGACATTAATAAAATATCATCTAGATGATATTTATAATATCTAGTAACACAGTGTTAGCACACTATATTAATAAAATATCTAGATGATATTTATAATATGTAGTGTTAACACACTATGATAGTAATAAAATATCATCTAGGTGATATTTATAATATCTAGTGTTAACACACTATGATGTTAATAAAATATCATCTATATAATATTTACAATATCTAGTATTAACACTATAATATTAATAAAATATCTGTATATTTATGATATCTAGTGTTAACACTATGATATTTATAAAATATCATGAGATATTTATAATATCTAATTTTAACACAGTGTTAACACACCATATGAATGATATGAATAAAATATCTTTATAGAATTTATGTCTAGTGTTAACACATTATATTAATGTCATCTATATTATATTCAAAATGTCTTGTGTTAACACACTATAATATTAATAAAATATCACCTATATGATATTTATAATGTCTAGTGTTAACACACTATGATATTAATAAAATATCATCTTTATGGTATTTATAATGTCTAGTGTTAACACACAATGATATTAATAAAATGTCATCTATGTGATATTTATAATGTCTACTGTTAACACACTATGATATTGATAAAATATCTATATATTTGTAATGTCTAGCGTTAACACACAGTGTTATTACTATATTAATAAAATATCTAGATGATATTAATAAAATATCTAGATGATATTAATAAAATCATCTAGATGATATTTATGATGTCTAGTGTTATCACACTATGATATTAATAAAATATCATCTAAATGATATTTATACTGTCTAGTGTTAATTCACTACAATATTAATAAAGTATCATCTAGATTATATTTATAATGTGTTATTACACAGTGTTAACACAGTAAGATAATAAAATATATGATATTTATAATATCTAGTGTTAACTCACTATGCTATTAATAAAATATTATCTAGATGATATTTATAATGTGTAGTATTACACAGTGTTACACTATGATATTAATAAAATATCTACATGATATTTATACTGTCTAGTTTTAACACACTATGATATTAATAGAATATCATCTAGATAATGCTTATACTGTCTAGTGTAACACACAATGATATTTATAGAATATCATCTCTATGATATTTATAATATCTCTAGTGTTAACACACGATGATATTAATAGAATATCATCTGTATATTTATAAAATCTCTGGTATTGTTAACACACGATGATATTAATAGAATATCATCTCTATAATATTTGTAATATTTCCAGTGTTGTTAGCACACAATGATGGTATTAGTAGAATATTGTCTCTATGATATTTATAATATCACTAGAGTTAATACACAATAATGATATTAATAGAATATCTCTATGATATTTATAATATCCCTAGTGTTTTTAACACATTATGATATTAATAGGATATCATCTCTATGATATCTGTAATATCTCCAGTGTTAGCACACTGTGGTATTAATAGAATATCATCTCTATGATATCTACAATATCTCTAGTGTTAACATACTGTGATATTAATAGAATATTATCTATGATATCTATAACATCTCTAGTTTTAATATACTGAGATATTAATAGAATATGATCTCTATGATATCTTTAATATCTCTAGTGTTAACACACTGATATTAATAGAATATGATCTTTGTGATATCTATAATATCTCTAGTGTTAACACACTATATTAATAGAATATGTATTTGAATAATATCTAGTGTTAACACACTGTTATATTAATATATCATCTATGCTATGAATAATATGTAGTGTTAACACACTATGATATTAATAGAATATCATCTATGCTATGAATAATATCTAGTGTTAACACACTATGATATTAATAGAATATTTTCTATGCTATAAATAATATCAAGCATTAACACATTATGATATTAATAGAATATTATCTATGCTATAAATAATATTAAGTGTTAACACATTATGGTATTAATAGAATATTGATGCTATAAATAATATCAAGCATTAATGCATTGTGATATTAATAGAATATCATCTATGGTATGAATAATATCAAGTGTTAACACACTATAATATTAATAGAATATCATCTATGCTATGAATAATATCTAGTGTTAACACACAATAATATTAATAAAATATCACCTATGATATGGATAATATCATTTTGTGTTAACACATCTATGATATGAATATATCATCTATGATATGAACAATATCATCTAGTGTTAACACACTGTGATATGAAGAATATCATTTATGATATCTATGTGTGTATATATATATATGAAATAAATCATTAATACCATACAAACTATTTTCCACATAACAAATGCTCTTGGAGACCATACCACTTCGAGTTATAAACATCTCTTCCTTTTTGGTAGCTGTGTAGTACTCCATGGTAGGGATGTACCATTATTTATTTGACCATTCTCTATGGCTGAGCATTTGAGTTGTTCCCTGACTTCTGCTACTACAAGCATTGGTGCAATAAATATCTTTTCTCGTGCAATTTCTTTAAGTCAAGTTTATTGAGGTACAGTGTTCACACAGTGAAATTCTCCTTCTTCAGCACACAGTTACTGAGTCCTGAATAAGTCATACAGGCATGCCCCTACTCACAGCCAAGATTAGAGCATTTCCATCACCCCAGGGAGTCTTCTTGTCCCTTCCCCCTGCCACCAATAGGGCCCTTGGTCCTCACAAATGCCACATAAAAGGAATCATATAAGATGCAGTCCTTTGAATCTAGTACTCTCACTTAGCATAATGCTAAAAGCAAATATCCTTCCATATATGCATCTGGGCATGTGTGAGAACTTCAGAAGAAGCTTGCGGGATTGAAGAGCGTATGTATTTTTTACTTGTTATATATCATCTTTTTTTTTTTGAGACAGAGTCTCACTCTGTCGCCCAGGCTGGAGTGCAATGGCATGATCTCGGCTCAGTGCAACCTCCGCCTCCCAGGTTCAAGTGATTCTCCTGCCTCAGCCTCCTGAGTAGCTGGGACTATAGGCATGCACCACCACGTCCAGCTAATTTTTGTATTTTTTGTAGAGATGGGGATATCACCATGTTGGCCAGGCTGGTGTCAAAATCTTGGCCTCAAGTGATCCACCACGCTCAGCCTTCCAAAGTGCTGGGATTACAGCTGTGAGCCACCGCGCCCGGCCCCTGTTATTATATCATCTTGATGATTTCTCTCTCCTACGGACCTCTTGTTATACACTTTATTACTATGTACTTTTTACATAGTGCATATATTCCTGTTATAGTTACATAGTGCATATATTCCTGTTCTAAGGGTCTCTATGGGGAGCACACAGGGTTTTCCTTGAGCCCTGGCTCAGATGCCAACAGATCCCACTCAGGTGTGGCAGCTTCTGCCTGTTTGACTTGGTTGGGATCCCGGTGGTCTCGGTGTTGGGGAGCTCAGGCATGAACACCAAGGCCAGAAAGGGGCTCCCCAAGATTCCCCCAAACTGATGCCAGTTACAGGGCTGCTGTGGAGGGGAAGGCAGAGCGTTAGAAAAACACAGCAAGAGGCCAAAAAAATGCCCATTGGTGATTTTCAGAGTGGACTGCTCTCTGCAGGCTGGAAGTGTCTGGGACCTCGCTCAGCTGGGCTCCAGGTCAGCTGCTGGAGTGATTTGGGGAGTTGAGTGAGGATAGATGCCATGAAAGTCTGCCATCCACAGAGCGAAACTAAGTCACCTGGGAAATTGAGCCGATTGTCGGCCACTTGGGGCTTTTGCCTGATTTTCCTAAGCAAGGTGGGGCTTCTTGAAGGAAAGAATTAATCTCAAAGGTCTGATATTTGACTTTGGATATTTAACATATGTAGATAAAATATCATCTCTATTTCCATGTGTGTACGTGTGTATAACCCGTGTGCATTTTTCCCTGGTGTAAAGAAAAATAAGAACCAATGTCAAGAGTACAACAGTAAAGCAGAGTGCAGTCTGCAATGTGTAGTATTTTTGTTTGGAAAGTGACATTTTTAGTTCCTCCATGAAATCTTTTACTGATTCCAAATAATGTATTTAACATTGACCAGGCATGGTGGCTCATTCCTGTAATTCCAACACTTTGGGAGACCAAGGAGTGGAGGATCGCTTGAGCCCAGGAGTTCCAGACCAGCCTGAGCAACATGGTGAGACCCCTCACCATCTCTAAAAATAAAAATAAAAATTAATTAGCCGGGCATGGTGGCGCACCTGTAGTCCCAGATATTCAGGAGGCTGAGGTGAGAGGATCACTTGAGCCCAGAAGGTTGAGGCTGCAATGAGCCATTATCTCACCACTGAACTCCAGCCTGGATGACAGACCAAGACCCAACGGGATGGGGGAGGGATAGCATTAGGAGATATACCTAATGTAAAGGACGAGTTAATGGGTGCAGCACACCAACATGGCACATGTATACATATGTAACAAACCTGCATGTTGTGCACGTGTACCCTAGAACTTAAAGTATAATTAAAATATATATATAAAAAAAGAAGAAAGAAAAAGAAAACTGAACTATATTCTCCTTTTATTTGTTAATTGTTACAAAACCATAAAACTAACCAAAAATGTAACTGTTACTGAAAATGTTGTACAGTAGAGGAAAGTGTTTAAAAAAATGATCTACTCCCATGCAAATACCCTAGCTCCACCACACCACTGCTTAGAGGCCTCTCGTCCATCACCAGAAGATTGTTTTCAATCTCTCTTAAACCGTATTCATGGGAAACACATTCTCTTTCTGAAATGCCAGATGGCTGGCAGAATCCTACCCTGTGTGGGCGGTGGAGGAGGAGGGTCAGTGAGATGGAAGAGGTGAGACCTCACTGTCCCCAGGAGCAGGATTCCAGATCCTGCGCCCCCCACTTGGCCTCCCACACTTTGGATGCTCCAGGCCAAGGTTGCTGGGCCATTTTCCTGCCATCGCTGCCTGGAACCTGCCCAGATTGTTTTAAGACAGCTGCTTGAGCTCCATGGGCTGGAAAGGGACCGTGCTGCATCTGTGAACCTGATATGAAACCCATCTGTCTGCTGAAGGAATGCACTGGAGACCGTCTTAGGTGACAGCTGGCACAGCACTGTCCGACAGAAGTTTCTGTAGAAATGTGCTGTTCTGTAGAAATGTACTGTTCTGTGCAGCCACATGTGGCTACTGAGCACTTGAAATGTGGTTAGCCAACTCTTAATTGAAATTTAAATGGCTGCATGTGGCCAGTGGCTATCGTGTTGAACAGCACGGGGCTAGGAAATCTATGTGTGCTAATGTGGAATAACCATGCAGATGGATGCATGAGGTGCAGGGAGAGGCAAGGGCCCAATCTGCTGTTATTTGCTGAAAATGGGGGTGAAGGGTGGTGTTTGCAGAGGCACACATCGTGCTGGAAGGACTGAGGACAGGAGAGGAGCTGGCAGAGGGCAAGAGGGAGATTTTCCAGGTGTGCTCTTGTGTACATTTTGTATTTTGAACCATGCTAATGTATTACTAATTCCAAATATTGATCTATTGAAAGATATTGCAAAATGGCTGCAGGGGAGGAGCAGAACATTGCTGGGTATTATCATAGCATATGGGTATATTATATGCTATATGGGTATATTATAGTATATAATATATGTCTTGGGTCAGGGGATGTGTCCACAGTGTGTGTGTGGGTAACTATGAAAGAATGGGAGTGTGACTGTGAGTGCGAGAGTGTTGAGTGTATAAGAACGGGAGTGAGAATGAGTGTGTGCGTGTGTAAGTTGAATATGAGTGTGTGCATATGCAAATACAAATTGAGCATGTGTGTAGGTTAGAGGATGGGTGTGTGGGAGCATAGTGTGAATGTGTATAAATGTGTGAGTGTGGATGTGTGAGTTTGTAAAAGAATCAGTGGGAGAACTGCAGTGTGTGAGTGTGAGAAACAGCAAATGTGAGTGTGTGAATGTATGTGTGGCTGAATATGGGTGTGAGTAGGGGTAAGTGTGTGTGACAGTGTAAGAGTATGTGTGTGCATGTGTATATGTGAACGTGAGAGAGTTTGAGTTCTGTGTGTGAGAGAGTGAACCTGGAGGGGCGTGAGGCTGTGTGTCAGTGTGGGTGAGTATGTGTGTGCATTGTGTGTGAGATCAGGCATGGGAGTCATCGAGGAAGAAAAAGACAGTTGAAACACAAACCCTGACCTTGGAGAGCTCACAGCCTGGCATGGGAGGAGGACGGGAAATCCCTCAGTGAGAACCACACAATAGGATGGTGGAAATTTAATTTGCTGGCATTTGACTCAGGGGGCTGGCTGTGCTTGGAGAAATGCTTCCTAAGGGCCTGGCATACAAGGTGGTAGCAGCAGCAATGGTATCTGTTAGGTTTTGAGCCCCTGCCATGGCAGAGCCTCCTGAGTTGAGAACTTCATGGTGTCATCCCCCTGCCGTGTCTCCCCACAGCCCCAGCTCAGGACCTGCCCGTAGTGGGCACCCAGCACCCTCCAACCAGCCCAGGAGCAGCTACACAGCCTCACTTGTCCCTGTTTACCCAGCCCCAGATCCCGCAAGCGCTGGAGGCAACGTGATATTCTATGGAGGACGAGGAGGGGAAGAAAGAGGGAATCCCTCAGATCAAATGAGCCCTCAGCACCACTCAAGCCAACAGGTGTTCCACTGGCCCACCTTATGGCAGGCAGGAAACTTGTCTAAACTTTGTCTTCCTCGAAGCCAAAATTTGTGACTGGAGGTGGCTCCAAGCAGTGCTTAGGAAACCGGAGAAATAGGAACACACACACACACGCACACACACACACACACACACACACACACACACACACACACACACGAGAGAGAGACAGAGAAAACCCAGAAAGAACCTGCTCTGCTTACAATTCAGCATCCATCTCAATTTGTGTCACTCAATTCTATTTATTTATTTATTTTTTTGAGACAGATTCTCGCTCTGCCGCCCAGGCTGAGTGCAGTGGCGCGATCTCAGTTCACTGCAACTTCCATCTGCCGGGTTCAAGCAATTCTCCTGCCTCAGCCTCCCGAGTGCAGGGGACAGGGTGATATTACTCCCCATATTTCGGGGGATGTGATATAGTTCATAATATCCAGGAAGAAAGAGCGTGATATTACTCCCCATATCGCAAGGGGTGTACACCCCTCTGTGATATGGTTTGTAATATCCAGGGAGGTAGAGGATGATATTTCTTTCCATATGGCAGGGGGTGTACACCCTCCAGTGATATGGTTCCTAATATCCAGAGCAGAAGAGGGTGATGTTACTCCCCATATCGCAGGGGTTTAACATGGTTCGTATTAACCACAGAAAAACATAGTAATATTACTCCCAATATCGTGGAGGGTGTACACTCCCCTGTGATATGGTTCATAATATCCAGGGCAGGATAGGGTCGTATTACTCCCCATATTGCAAAGGGTGTACAGCCCCCTGTGATATGGTTCGTAATATCCAGGAAAAGAGAGGGTGATATAACTTCCATATCGTGGGGGTTGTACACCCCACTGTGATATGGTTCATGATTCTCCAGCAGGTGAGAGGGTGATATTACTCCTAATATCACGGGGAGTGTGATATTGTTCGTAATATCCAGGGAGAAAGAGGATGATATTAATCCCCATATCTCGGGGAGTGTACACTCCCATGTGATATGGTTCGTAATATCCAGGGAGATATTACGGGGGGAGAGGGTGATATTACTTCCCATATTGCAGAGGGTGTACACCACCCTGTGATACAATTCATAATATCTGGGGGGGGGGGGGAGAGTGATTTTTGTCTCCATATCACGGGGGGTGCACACCTCACCTGTGATATGGTTCATAATATCAAGGGCGAGAGAGGGTGATATTGCTCCCCATATCACAGGGGGTATGAGATGGTTCACAATATCCAGGGAAGGAGAGGGTAATATTACTTCCCATATCGCAGGGGGTGTATATCACACTGTGATGTGTTTCCTAATATCTAGGAGAAGAGAGAATGATAGTACTCCCCATATCACGGGACGTGTACATCTCCCTGTGATATGGTTCATAATATCCAGAAGAAAGAGGGTGACATTACTCCCCATATGGGGTAGTGTACACCCACCCATGATATGGTTCGTAATATCCAGGGGGAGAGAGGGTGATATTACTCCCTATATCACAGAGGGGCATACACCACTTTGTGATATGGTTCCTAATATCCAAAGGGGAGAGGATGATATTAATCCCCATATCGCGGGGTGTACACCCCTCTGTTTTATGGTTTGTAATATCCAGGATGGGAGATGGTGATATTACTCCCCATATCGCAGGGTGTGTACTCCCCCCTGTGATATGATTTGTGATATTCAGGGGTAAGAGGGTAATGTTACTTTCCATAACGTGGGAGGTGTGATATGGTTCGTAATATCCAGGGGAAAAAAGGGTGATATTACTCTTCATATCGCTGGTGGTGTACACCCACTTGTGATATGGTTTGTAATATCGAGGGGGGTGATATTACCATATCGCAGGGCGTGTACACCCCCTTGTGAAATTGTTGGTAATATCCAGAGGGTGAGGGGGTGATATTACACTCCATATCGCTGGGGTGTAATATAATTTTTAATATCCGGGGGGAAAAGGGCGATATTACTCCCTGTATCACAAGGACTGTACACCCCCCTGTGATGTGATTCATAATATCTTGGTGGGAAAAAATGATATTTCTCCCCATGTCTCTGGGGGCGTACACCACCCTGTAATATCTTAAGGGGAAGAGGGTGATATTAGTTTCTGTATCACAGAGGGTGTACACCCACCTGTGATATGGTTTGTAATATCTTGGGTGGGAGAGGAGGATTTTACTCCCCATATTGCAGGGGGCATACACCTTCCTGTGATATGGTTCATAATATCCCAGAAAGGAGAGGGGGATACTATTCCCCACATTGCAGGGGGCATACACCTTCCTGTGATATGGTTCATAATATCCCAGAAAGGAGAGGGGGATACTATTCCCCACATTGCAGGGGGCATACACCCCCCTGTGTTATGGTTCAAAATATCCCAGGGGTGAGAGGGTCATATTACTTTTCATATCGTGGATTGCATACATCCCCCTGTGATATGGTTTCTAGTATCCAAGGCAGGAGAGGGTGATATTACTCTCCATATTACAGGGGGTGTGCACCTCCCCCAAGGATATGGTTTATAGTATCCAGCGGGGGAGAGAGTAATATTTCTCCCCATATCGCGGGGGATGTACAGCCCCCTGTGATATGATTCATAATATCTAGAAGGGGAGAGGGTGATACTCCCAATAACGCGGTTGGTGTAGTATGGTTCATAATATTCAGGGGGAAGAGGGTGATATTACTCCCCATATCGCAGTGGGTGTACATCCTCCTGTGATATGGTTTGTAATATCTGGGGAGTGGGTGAAAGGATGATATTAATCTTCATATTGCAGTGGTGTATGCCCCCTGTAATATGGTTTGTAATATCAAGGGGGGGAAAGAATGATATTACTCCCCATGTCGGTGTATTGTACACCCTCCTGTGATATGGTTCATAATATCCAGGGAGGGAGAGGGTAATATTACTCCTCATATCACAAGTGGTGTGATATGGTTCATAATATCCAGGGGGGAGAGGGTAACATTACTCCTCATATCGTGGGGGGTGTACACACCCCTGTTATATGGTTCATAATATTTAAAGAAGGAAAGGGTGATATTACTTCCCATCCCATGGAAGGTGGTACACCTCTCTGTGATATGGTTCATAATATCCATGGGGGAGAGGGTGATATTACTCCCCATATCACGAGTGATGTGATATGGTTTGTAATATCCTGGGGGAGAGTGGGTGCTATTACTCCTCATATCCCCAGGAGTGTATACACCCCTGTGATATGGTTCATAATATACGGGGTGGGAGAGGGTGATATTACTTCCCATACTGCCGAAAGTGTACACCATCTTGCGATATATTTTGTAATATCCAAGGAAGGAGAGGGTAATATTGTTCCCAATATCAGGGGGTGTGTACACTCTCCTATGATGTGGTTCATAATATCCAGATGGTGAGAGGGTGATATTACTCTTCATACCACGGGAAGTGTGATATGGTTCATAATATACAGGGGAAAAGAGGGTGATATTACTTCCCATATAGCATGGTGTGTACATCCCCCTGTAATATTGTTCATAATATCCAAGGGGAAAGAGAGTGATGTTACTCCTAATAGCGCTGGGGGTGTACATTCCCTGTGACATGTTTCATAATATTTAGGGGGGCAGAGGGTTATATTGCTCCCAATATTTCAGGACAGGTACACCCCCCCGTGATATGGTTTGTAATATCCAAAGTGGGAGAGGGTGATATTACTATCTATATTGGGGTGGTCTTCATATGGTTCGTAATGTCCAGAGGGCGAGAGGATGATATTACTTTCCATATCGTGGAAGGCATACACTCGCCTGTGACATGCTTCAGAATATCTGGGAGAAGAGGATAATATTACTCCCCATATTGCGGGCGGTGCACACACCCCTGTGATATGGTTCATAATATCCTGGGAAAAAAGGGTAATATTGCTTCTGATATCGTGGGGAGTGTACACCCCCTGATGATATTGTTCATAATATCCAGAAAGAAAATGATATTACTTTCAATATCATAAACACTGTATGTGTACACCCTCTGTGATATTTTTTGTAATATTTAGGGGAGGAAGAGGATGTGATTACTCCCAATATCGCAGGGGGTGTACACCCGCCAGTAATATTGTTCACAATATCCAGGGGGAAAAAGGATGATATTACTCCTATTATTGCAGGGGGTGTACACCCACCTGTGATATTGTTCATAATATCTAGTGGGGGGAGTGGATGATATTACTTCTAATATCGTAAACACCCTGTGTGTACTCCCTTCTGTGATATTGTTCATAATATCCATAGAGAAAGATGATATTACTCCCAATATCGCAGAGGTTGTACACCCCCTTGTGATGTTGTTTATAATATCCAGGGGCAAAGAAGAGGATACTACTTCCAATAACGCTGGGGTGTACACACCCCTGTGATATTGTTTGTAATATCCGGGTGGGGGGGAGAGGATAATATTACTCCCAATATCACAGCGGGTGTACACACCCTTGTGATAATGTTCATAATATCAAGGGGGGAGAAAGGATGATATTACTCCCAATATCGCAGCGGGTGTACACCCCCCTGTGATATTGTTTTTAATATCCAAGTGGTGAGAGAATGATATTATTCCAAATATCACAGTGGGGTGTACACCCGCTGTGATATTGGGAGTAATATCGCAGTGGAGTGTACACCCCACTGTGATATTTTTCATAATATTCAGCGGGAAAGAGGATGATATTACTCCCAGTATTGAAAACGGCATACACCCCTCTGTGATATTGTTTGTAATATGCAACGAAAGAGAGGATGATATTACTCCCAATTTCCAGCGAGTGTACACACTCCCTTGTGATACTGTTCACAATATCCAGGGAGAGAGAGAATGATATAAATGTAAACACCCTTGAGATATTGTTCGTAAAATTAAGTAGGTGAGAGAAGGATGTTACTTCTAATATCCCAGGGAGTGTACACCTTTCTGTGATACGTTTCATAATGTCTGGGGGAGGGGAGGATAATATTACTCTTAATATCGCAGGGGGTGTACACCCCTCTGTGACATAGTTCATAATATCCAGAAGAGGAGCGGATGATGATACTCCCAATGTCGCAGGGATTGTTGACCCCCCTGTTATACTGTTCATAGTATCCAGGGGGAAATAGGATGATATTACTCTGAATATCGCAGGAATGTACACACCCTTGTTATATTTTTCATAATATCCAGGGAGGGAGAGGATGATATTACTCTCAATATCGTGGGGCTTGTACAACCCCTTGTGATATTTTTCATAATATCCAGGTAAAAGAGGATGATATTACTCGCAATATCATAAATACCCTTTGTGTACACCTTCCTGTGATATTGCTTGTAAGATCCAGAGAAAGTGATGATGACATTACTCTCAATATCGCAGGGGTTGTACATACCACTTTGATATTGTTCATAATATTCATGGGGGGAGAGGATGATGCTAATTCCAATATTTCAGGGGGTGTACACACCTCTGTGATCTTGTTTGTAATATCCAGGGGGAAGAGGATAATATTACTCCCAGTATTGCAGGGGGTGTAAACACCTCTGAGATATTGTTTGTAATATTCAGGCAGGGGGAAAATGCTATTACTACCAATATCGCAAGGGGTGTACAACCCCCTGTGATATTGTTCATAATATTTATGGGGGGAAAGGAAAATATTACTCCCAATATTGTAGGGGGTATGCAGCCCTCTGTAATTTTGTTTGCAATATTGAGGGGGGGAGAATGATATTACTGACAGCATCACGGGTGGTGTACATTCCATTGTGATATTGTTGGTAATTTCCAGAAAGAAAGAGGATGGTATTATTCCAAATATCCCAGGGAGTGAACACCACTCAGTGACTTTGTTTGCAATATCCAGTGGGGGAGAGAATGATATTACTCCCAGGAGTGTACACCCCTCTGTGATACAGTTTGTAATATTCAGACAAAAAGAGGAAGGTATTACTCCTAATATTGCAGGTGGTGTACACCCTACTGGGGTATTGTTTGTAATATTCAGGTGAGGAGAGAATGATCTTACTCTGAATATGGCAGGGGATGTACAACCCCCTGTGATATTGTTCATAATATCCAGTTGGGTAGAGGATGATATTACTCTGAATATCGCAGGGGTTGTACACCCCCATGTGATAATTGTTTGTCATATCCAGCGTGGGAGAGGATGATGTTACTCCCAATATCGCAGGACGTGTACACCCTCCTGTGATACTTTTTGTTAGATCCAGAAAAAGAGAGGATGATATTACTCCCAACATGGCAGGGAGTTTACACCCCCTGTGATATTGTTCGTAATATCCATGAGGGGAAAGGATAATATTACTCCCAATATCGCAGGGGGTGTACACACCCCTGTGATATTGTTCGTAATATCCAGGGGGGAGAAAGTATAGTATTACTCCCAATTTCGCAGGAGGTGTAAACCACCCTGTGATATTGTTGGTAATGTCTAGGTGGGGAAAGAATGATATTGCTCCCAATATAGAAAGGAGTGTACAAACCCCCCACGTGATATTTTTCCTAATAGCCGGGGGGGGGGGGAGACAATGATATTATTCCCAATATTGCAAGGGATTGTTCACCCACCCTGTAACATTTTCCTAATATTCAGAAAAGAAGTGGATGATATTATTCCCAATATCGCAGGGGGTGTACACTCCCCCTGAGATATTTTTCGTAATATTTAAGAGGAGGAGAGGATGATATTACTCCCAATATTGCAGGGGGGTAAACCCCCTCTATGATATTGTTGCTAATATGCAGGAGGAGAGGATAATATTACTCCCAATATCGCAGAGGTAGTACATTCCCCCTGTGATATTGTTCATAATATTCTGGAGGGGAGGATGATATTACTCCCAGTATTGCAGGGGGTGGGCACCTCTCCTGTGATATTGTTTCTAATATCCATAGGCGGGAAGGGTGATATTACTTTCAATATCGCCGAGGTTGTACAAACCACCTGTGATATTGTTTGTAATATCCAGGTGGGGAGAGAATGATGTTACCCCAATATGGCAGGGGGTGTACACACCCCTGTGATATTGTTCCTAATATGCCAATGGGAGAGGATGGTATTACTTCCAATATCCCAGAAAGTGTACACTCCCCCGCGATATTGTTTCTAATATCCAGAAAATGAGATAATAATATTGCTCCAAATATCAAAGAGGTGTATACCACCCCTGTGGCATTGTTCCTAATATCCATAATATGAGAGGTTGATATTACTCCCAATATCGCAAAGGGTGTATACCCTCCCTGTGATATTGTTCCTAATATCTAGGGAAGGAACTCCCAATATTGCAGGGGGTTTACACCCCCTCTCTGATATTGTTCTTAATATCCAGAGAAAAAGAGAATTATATTACTTCCAATATCTTAAGAGGTATTCAACCCCCTGTTATATTGTTCCTAATATCTAGACGAAAAGAAGATGATATTACTCCTAATATTGCAGACAGAGTAAATACCCCCTGTGATATTGTTCTTAATATTTAGGGAGGGGAGAGAATGATATTACTTTCAATATCGCGGGGGGTGTACACCCCCCCCGTGATGTTTCTCCTAATATTCAGTGGGGAAGAAAATGATATTAATTTCAATATCACGGGTGGTGTACACCCCCTGTGATAAGGTTTGTAATATCCGGGGGGGAGAAGGTGATATTACTCCCCATATCACGGGAATTGCACACCCCTCCGCGATATGGTTCATAATATCCAGGGAGGTAGAGGGTGATAACACTTTCCATATCGCGGAGGGTGTACATCCCCCTGTGATACGGTTTTTAACATCCAGTGGGGGATAGAGTGTATTACTTCATATATCACGGGGGGTGTTCACCACCTTGTGATATGGTTTGTATTATTCAGAAGGGGCAGGGTGATATAATTTTCCATATCATGGGAATGTACACTCCTCTGTGATATGGTTCATAATATCTGGGAAGTGGGGAGATGGTGATATTACTCTCATTTTCGTGGGGGGTGTACACCCTCCTGTGATATGGTTCCTAATATCTAGGGGGGAAGAGAATGATATTACTCTTTGTATCACATGGGGTGTACACTTCCCTGTGATATTGTTTGCAATATTACAGGAGGAAGAGGATGATATTACTTCCAATATTGCTGGGGGTGTACATCCTCATGTGATATTGTTTGTAATATCCAAGGGGAGAGAGGATGATATTACTTCCAATATGGCAGTGGGTGTACATTTTCTTGTAACATTGTTTGTAATATTTAGGGGGGGAGAACATAATATTACTCTCAATATCTCAGGGGTTGTACACAACCCTGTGATATTAGTAATATCCAGGGTGGGAGAGGATGCTATTACTTCCAATACCACAGGTAGTGTACAACATTCTGTAATATTGTATGTAATATACAGGGGCAAAGAGGGTGATATCACTCCCAATATCATGGGGGCTGTACACTCCCCTATGATATTGCTCATAATATTCATAATGGGAGAGGATGGTATTACTCCCAATATCACAGATGTACACCACCCTGTGATATTATTCATAATATCCAGAGGGAGAAAAAATAATATTACTCCCAGTATCACAGGGTGTGTAAACTCGCTTGTGATATTGTTCGTAATACCCCGGGTGTGAGAGGATGACTTTACTCCCAATATCGCAGGGAGGTGTACACCTTTCTGAGATATTGTTTGTAATATCACGGGGGGAGAGAGGATATTACTCCCACTGTCACAGGTAGTGTACACCCCAATGTAATATTGTTCTTAATATCACCTAAAGAGATGATCATATTACTCCCAATATGCAGGGTGTGTACACTCCCCTATGATATTCCTCATAATTTCCAGAGGGGGAGAGGATGATATTACTCCCTATATCGTTGTGGGTGTACAGCCTTCTGTGTTATTGTTCATAATATTCACGAAGAAAGAGAATAATATTACTCCCAATATTGCAGCGAGTGTACGCCCCCTATGATATTGTTTGCAACATCAAGGGGTGAGATGATAATATTACTCCCAATATCGCAGGGGGTGTACAGAGCCTGTGATATTGTTGGTAATAACTGGAGGGGGGAGAAAATGATATTAATCCCAAATCACCAAGGGTGTACACCTCCCTGTAATATTGTTTGTAATATTCAGGAAAGGAGAGGATAATATTACTCTCAATATCGCAGATGGTGTGATATTGTTCATAATATCCAAGAGAGGAGAAGATAATATTACTCCCAATGTCCCAGGGGTTGTACAACCCTCTATGATATTGTTCAGAATAACGAAGAAAAAAGAGGATAATATTACTTTCAATATTGCAGGGGGTGTACATTCCCTTGTGATATTGTTTGTCATATCCAGAAAAGGAGAGGATGATATTGCTCCCAATATTGCAGAAGGTGTACACCCCTCTGTGATATTGTTCGTAGTATCAAGAAGAAAAGAGGATGGTATTACTCGCAATATCGCAGGGGGTGTACACTTCCCGGTAATATTGTTCGTAATATTTAGGAAGGAGATGATAATATTACTCTCAATATCGCGGGGGGTGTACAATCCCCTGTGATATTGTTTTGTAATATCCAGGGTGGTAGAGGATAATATTACTCTGAATATCGCAGGGGGTATACACACTCCCTGTGATATTGTTCTTAATATTATTGGAAGGAGAGTATGATATTACTCCCAATATTGCAGAATGTGTACACTTCCTGGAATGTTGGTATTACTATCATCTTCTTTTCCTGTGGATATTAAGAAAAATATCATAGAAGGGGTGTACACACCTTGGATATTATGAACAATATCATAGCGGGGTGTACACCCCCTGTGATAATATCATAAAATCCAGGGGGCAGAGGATGATATTACTCGCAATAACGCAGGGGGTGTACACCCTCCTGTGATATTATTCATAATATCCAGGAAGGGAGAAAATGATATTGCTCCCAACATCACAGGGGGTGTACATTCCCCTATGATACTGTGCGATCCCCCCACCCTGGGTATTACGAACCATATATCAGGGAAGAGTACACCCCTTTAGATATAATGTGAGAAGATTGATATTACTCCCAATATCCCAGAATGTGTACACCCCCTTTGTGATGTTGCTTCTAATATCCAGGAAGGGAGAAGATTATATTACTCCTAATATCGCAGGGTTGTACACCACTGCTGTGACATTGTTTCTAATATCCATGAAGGGAGAGTATGATATGACTCCCAATATCGCAGGGGGTGTACACCCTCCTTGTGATTTTGTTTCTAATATCCAGAGGGGGGAGGGTAGGATATTACTCCCAATATCGCAGGGACTGTACACCACCAATGTGATATTGGTCTTAATATCTATAAGGAAAGAAGAAGATATTACTCCCAATAACCCAGAGGATGTAAACTTCCCCTGAGATATTGTTTCTAATATCCAAGGGGAAAGAGGATGATATTACTCCCAATATCGCAGGCAGTGTACACCTCCCAAAATAGCAGGGCGGGTACACTCTCCCATGTTATTTTTCCAAATATCCAGGGGAATGAGAATGATATTACTCCCTATATCGAAGGGGGTGTACACCCCCCTGTGATATTGTTCCTAATATCCAGGGAAGGAGATAATAAAATTACTCCAAATATCGCAGGGGCTGTACACCCCTTCTGTGATATTGTTTCTCATATCCAGGGAGGAAGAAAATAACATAGTCCTAATAACGCCAGAGGTGTACACCACCCCTGTGATATTGTTCCTAATATCCAGGGTGAAAGCGGATAATATTACTCCCAATATGTTGGGTGGTGTACACTCCTTCAATGATACTGTTCCTAATATCCAGGGTGGGAGAGGATGCTATTACTCCCAATATCGCAGAGGGTGTACAACCCGCTTGTGATATTGTTCTTAATATCCAGAAGGGGAGAGGATAATATTACTCCCCATATTGCAGGGCATGCACACGCCCCCTGTGATATATTTTCTAATATGCAGGGAGGGAGAGAATGATATTACTCTGAATATCACAGCGGTTATACACCCCTCTTCTGATATTGTTCCTATTATCCAGAGGGAAACATGATGGCATTATGATCAATATCCCAAAAAGTGTATTTTGGGATATTGATCCTGTACTATTGTTCCCAATATAAGGGGGTAAGAGGATAATATTTCTCCCAATACCACAGGGAGTTTACACCCCTCCGTGATATTGATCATAATATCCAGAGGAGAAGAAGATGATATTACTCTAAATATTGAAAGGGGTGTACACCCCCCTGTGATATTGTCCCTAATATTGAGGTAAGGAGAGGAAGTTATTACTCCCAATATTGCAGAAGGTGTACACACCCCCGTGATATTGTTTCTAATTCCAGATGGGGAGAGGATGATACTACTCCCAGTATCATAGGGGTTGTACACCCCGCTTGTGATATTGTTGCTAATATCCGGGGGGTGACAATGATATTACTGTCTGTATCCCAAAGGATGTACACACACCCTATGATACTGTTCCCAATATATAGTGAAGGAGAAGATGATATTACTTCCAAAATTGCATGGGGTGTACACCCCATTTGTGATATTGTTTTTAATATCCAGTGGAAAAGAGGATGATATTACTCCCAATATCGCAAGGAATGTACAACCCTCTTGTGATATTGTTTCTAACACATAGGGTGGGAGAAAATGATATTACTCCCAATATCGCAGGGAGTGTACAGCCCCTTGTGATATTCTTTCTAACATACAGGGGGGAAGAAGACGACATTACTCCCAATGTTGTAGAATAGGTACACCCCTTCTGTGATATTGTTTCTAATATCAAGTGGGGGAGAGGATGACATTACTCCCTCTATTGTTTCTAATGTTCAGGGGAAAGAGAAAAATATGACTCCCTATATTGAAGAGGATATACACCCCCCTGTGCTATTGTTTTTTATATCCAGAGAGGAAGATGATAAAATTACTCCAAATATCGCAGGAGCTGTACACCCCTCATGTGATATTGTTCCTAATATCTGATGGGGTGGAAAAATAGTAATCTTAATAATGCAGGAGGTGTACCCCATGCCTGTGATATTGTTTCTTATATCCAGAAGGGAAGAGGATGCTATTACTCCCAACATCGCAGAGGGTATACAACCCTTTGTGATATTGTTCTTAATATCCAAGGGGGAAGGGATAATATTTCTCCCAGTATCACAGGGCATGTACACCCCTCCTGCGATATGTTTTCTAAAAATTAGGAAGGGAGAGGATGCTATTATGCCCAATATCGCAGGGGTTGTATGCCCCTTTTGTGATATTGTTTCTATTAATCGGGGGGGGGGGGAGATGATGGTATTACGATCAATATCCCCAAAAGTGTACACCCCCACTGTGATATTGTTCCTCATATAAGAAGGTGAGAGGGTGATATTACTCCCAATATCACAGGGGGTTTACACCCTCTTTGTGACATGGTTCCATATATTGTCCCTAATATCAAGAAGAGGAAAGAAGGTTATTACTCCAAATATCGCAGAAGGTGTACACGTCCCCTGTGATATTGTTCCTAATTCCAGGAAAGGAGACCATGATACTACTACCAATATCGTAGGGATTGTACACCTCACTTATAATATTGATTGTAATATCCAAGCGAGTGATGATGATATTACTGTCAATATCCCAAAGGGTGTAAACCTACCAGAGGATATTGTTCCTCATATCCGGGGGGGGGGGCAGAGAGAATAATATTACTTCCAATATCACACGGGGTATACACCTCACCTGTGATATTGTTTTTAATATAAAGGGGAAGAGAGGATAATATTACTCCCAATATCGTGGGGAATGTACACACCTTCTGTGATATTGTTCCAAATATAAAAGGCGGGAGAGAATGACATTACTTCTAATACTACAGGAGGTGTACAGCCCTTTGTGATATTTTTCCTAATATCCAGGGGGGAAGAAGATAACATTACTTTCAATATTGCAAGGTATGTACACCCCTTCTGTGATATTGTTCTTAATATTCAGTGAGGGAGAGGATGATATTACTCCTAATACCGCAGGGGGTATACACCAGCCCATGATATTGTTTTTTACATCCAGGGGAAGGGAGAGTGATATTTCTCCCAATATCACAGGGGGTGTACACACCCCCTGTGATATTGTTCCTAAAACCCGGGGGGTGGGGAAAGAAAATGATATTACTCCCAATATTGCAGGGGGTGTACACATTTCTGGTAATAATGTTCCTAATGTCCAGGGGAAAGAGAATCATACTACTCCCAATATCAAAAGGTATATACAAACCCCTGTAATGTTGTTTCTAATACCCAGATAAAGATATGATAATGTTACTGCAAATATTGCAGGGGCTGCACAGGCTCCCTGTGATATTGTTCCTAATACAGGAGGAAGAGCATGATATTACTGCCAATATGGCAGGGAGAGTACCCCCCTTCTATGATGTTTTTCCTAATATCCAGGGGAAGAGAGGATTATATTACTCCCAATATGGCAGGGGTTGTACATTCTCCCTGTGATATTGTTTTTAATATCCAGGCGGGGAGAGGACGATATTATTTCAAATATCGCAGGAACTGTACACACCCCCCATAATATTGTTTATAATATCCAGGCGGGGAGAAAATGAAATTACCTCCAATATCGCAGGGAGTGTACACTCCTCCTGTCATATTGTTTCTAATACCTAGAGGGGTAGTAGATGATATTAACTTCCAATATCGTAAAGGGTTTACAGCCCCACCCCCCGATATTGTTCCCAATATCCAAAAAGAGAGGATATTACTCCCAATATTGTAGGGGGAGTACAGCCCCAGTGTGATTTTTTATTATATCCAGAGGGAGAGAGAATGATATTACTCCCAATATCGCAGTAAGTGTACATCCCCCCTGTGATATTGTTTCTAATATCCAGGGGGGAGAGGATAATATTACTCCAATATCACAGAAGGTATACACACTCCCTGTTATTTTTTTAATATTTAGAAAAAAGGAGGATAATATTACTCCCAATATTGCAGGGCATGTAACCGCCCCCTTGTGATATTGTTCCTAATATCGAGGAGGAGAGAGGATATTATTACTCCCAATATCTCACAGGTGTACACCACCTCTGTAATATTGTTCCTAATATCCAGGTAAAATAGAATTATATTACTACCAATACCGAATGATGTGTACAACCCCCTGTGATATTATTCCTAATATCCGGGGGGGGGAATGTTAATATTACTCCAAATATTGCAGGGGCTGTACACCCACACTGTGATATTGTTCCTAATGCTTAAGGAAGAAAAATAATATTACTCCCAATATCACAAGGGGTGTACATCCCGCCTGTGATATTGTTCCTAGTATCCTGGGCTGAGGGACAGGATGGATATTACTGCCAATATCGCAAATGTTGTACACAGTCCCCTGTGATATTGTTTCTAATATCCAAACGGGGAGAGGCTGATATAAGCCTTAACATTGCAGGAGTTGTACACCACCCCTGTGATATTATTCCTAATATTTAGGAAAAAAGAGGATAATATTACTCCCAATATAGCAGGGGGTGTACATGTGCCCCGTGGTATTGTTTCTAATATTAAGGGGGGGAGAGGATAATATTCCTTCCAATATTGCAGGGCGTGTACACCCCCTGTGTGATGTTTTTCCTAATATTCACGGAGAAAAAGGATGATATTGCTCTCAATGTTGCAGGAGGTGTACACCCCTCTGTGATATTGTTCCTAATATCCAGGAAGGGAGAAGATGATATTACTCCCAATATCACAGAAGATGTACACCCCCGATGTGATATCGTTCCTAATATTCTGAAATGAGAAGATGATATTACTCCCTATACAGCAGGTGGTGTACACCGCCACCCCACCCCGTCCCCCCGCTGTGATATGGTTCCTAATGTCCAGGGAGGAAGAGGATGATATTACTCTCAATGTCGCAGAGGGTGTACACCATCCTGTAATATTGTTTTTAATATTTAGAAGGAGAGAGGATAATATAACTCCCAATATTTCAGGCGGTGTACACCCCTTCCAAGATATTGTTCTTAACTTTCAGTGTGAGAGAGGGTGACATTGCTCCCAGTATCACAGGGGCTGTACACCCTTCTGTAATATTTTTCTTAATATTCAAAGATGGAGAGGATGATACTACTCCCAATACTGCAGGGGGTGTGCACCCCTCTGTGATATTTTTCTAATATTCAGGGGTGGAGAGGATGATATTAGTCCCAATATTACAGGGGGTGTATAACCACTGTAATATTACTTCTAATATTCAGGTGGGGAGAGAATGATATTACTCAAAATATCACAGGTGGTGTACACCCCTCCTGTAATATTGTTCCTAATATCCAGGTTGACAGAAGATGATATTACTCCCAATATCACACTGAGGAGACACCCCCCCTCCCCGTGATATTGTTCCTAATATCCCAGGGAAGAGAAGATGATATTACTCCCAATATATCAGGGAGTGTACACCCCTCCGATGATATTACTCCCAATATATCAGGGAGTGTACACCCCTCCCCTTTGGTATTTCTCCTAATATCTTGGGGGAAAGAAAGTTATATTACTCCCAATATCGCATGGGGTGTACACCTCCCCTGTGATATTGTTTCTAATATCCGCCGGGGTGGGGAGAAGATGCTATTACAACCCATTTCACAGAAAGTGAAACACCCCCACAGTGATATTGTGATATTGGGAGTATTGTTCCTAGTCTCCAGAGGGAAGAGGATAATATTACTTTCATTATTGCAGGGGGTGTACACCCACCCTGTGATATTGTTCCTAATATTCACTGTGGAAGAGACTATGACTCCCAATATCGCATGGAACATATACCCACCCTGTGATATTGTTCCTAATATCCAGGGGTAAAGAGGATAATATCACACCCAACATCGCCAGTGGTGTACACGCTCCCCTCCCCCCACGCCGTGACATTGTTCCTTATATCTAGGTGGTTGCAGGCTGGCATTACTCCCAATATTGCAGGAGGTGTACACCTCCACTCATATATGTTTTAGTTCTCAAGGGGGGACAGAGTATTTCCCCAAATATCACATAATGTACATCCCCCAGTGATATAGTTCTTAATATCCAGAGGGTCAAAAGATGATATTACTTCCAATATCACAGCAGCTGTACAACCCCCTGTGATATTTTTCTAATATTTAAGGAGAAAGAGGGTTATATTACTCCCAACATCGCTGGAAGCGTACACCCACCCCCTCTGTGATATTGTTCCTAATATCCACAGCATGAGAGGATGATATTACCCCCAATATTGCATGGGGTGTACACACCCCTGTGATATTGTTCCTGATATCTAAGGGGAGAGAGGCTGATATTACTCCCAATGTCGCAGAGGTGAATACTCCCCCTGAGATATTGCTCCTAATATGCAGGGAAGGGAAGGATTTTGTTACAGTCAATATTGCAGGGGGTGGATACCCCCTGTGTGATATTGTTCCTAATATTCAGAGGGGTCAGGATGATATTACTCCCAATATCACAGGGACTGTACACCCCACCTGTGATATTTTTCATAATATCCAAGGGGAGAGAGGATGATATTACTCCCAATATTGCAGGGGGTGTACATGCTGCCCTGTGATATTGTTTCTAACATTCAGGCGGGGAGAGGATGATATGACTCCAAGTATCTAAGGGATGTACATGCCCTGCATAATATTGTTTTTAATATCCAGAAGTGGAGAGGATGATATTACTCCCAATATCGAAGGGGATGTACAACCACCCGGTAATATTGTTTTTAATATCCAGGGCTGGAAAGAATAATATTAATCCCAATATCTCAGGGGTTCTACACCCCCTTTGTAATACTGGTCTTAATATCCAACTGGGGAGAGGATAATATTTGATCTCAATATCGCAAGGGGTGTACACCTTCCCTGTGATATTGTTCCTAATATCCAGGAAGGGGGAGGAGAGAGTGATATTGTTCTTAGTATTTCAGGGATGTACACACCCACGAGATATTGATCCCAATAGGCGGGGTAAAGAATAATATTACTCCCAAGTTCGCAGGGGCATACAGCCAATCCCCCGTAATATTGTTTTTAATATCCTGTTAGGTAGAGAATGATATTACTCCAAATATCTGATAGGGTGTACAAAACTCCCTGTGATATTGTTCTTAATATACAGGGGAAAAAAGGATGACATTATTCCCAATATCGCAGGTGGGGTAAACCGTGCCTATGTTATTGTTTCTTCGCCTTCCTTTTTTTTTTTTTTTTTTTTTGAGACATTCTCCTGCCTCAGCCTTTTGAGTAGCTGGGACTACAGGCACCCGCCACCATGACCGGCTAATTTTTTGTATTTTTAGTAGAGACTGGGTTTCACTGTGTTAGCCAGGATGGTCTTGATCTCCTAACCTCGTGATCCGCCCGCCTTGGCCTCCCAAAGTGCTGGGATTACAGGTGTGAACCACCGCGCCTGGCCAGATATTGTTTCTTATATGCAGGCAGGGAGAGGTTGTTATTACTGTCAGTATCATAGGGGGTGTACACCCACACTGTGATATTGTTCCTAATATTTAGGAGAGGAGAGAAAGACGTCACTCCCAATATTCCAAGGGGTGTACACCTCCCCTGTGATATTGTTCCTAGTATCCAAAAGGAAGAGGATGAGATTACTCTCAATATCGCAGGTGGCATATAACCCTTCTGTGATATTGTTTCTAATATTTTGGGGGGGGAGGAGATGATATTATTCCCAATGTCATAAAGGGTATATATTCACTCGGTGTTATTTTTCCTTATATTCAGGGTTGGGAGAGGATGATATTATACCCAAAATTGCAGGGGGTGAATACACCCTCTGTGATATTTTCCTAATATCTGGGGAGGTGGGGAGAGGATGATATTACTCCCAATATCGCAGGCGGTGTAGACCTCCCCTGTGACATTGTTTCTAATATCCAAGGTGGGGAGAGGATAATATCACTCCCAATATTCCAGGGAGTGTACATCCCCCTGTAATATTGTTTTAATATTCAGGGTAAGAGCGGATATTACTCCAAATATCTCAGGGAGTGTACACTACCCCTATATATTTTTCCTAATATCCAGGGGGGAGAGGATGATACTACTTCCAATATTGCAGGGGGCTTTCACCACCTCTGATATTGTTCCTAATATTCAGGAATGGAGAGAATGTTAATACTTGCAACATTGCAGGGGGTGTATATCCCCCTGTGATATTGTTCCTAATATTCAGTGGGGAAGAGGATGATATTGTTCCCAATATCACAGGCGATGTACACCCCCGCTGTGATATTGTTTCTAATATCCAGGCGGGGGGAGTGGGTGATATTACTCCCCATATTGCAGAAAGTGTACTCCCCGCTGTTATCTAACTCATAATATGCAGAAGGGGTAGGGATGACATTACTCCCCATATCGCGGATGTGTACGCCTCTCTGTGATCTGGTTCATAATATACAGGGGGTAGAGGATGATATTACACCCAACATCACAAGGGGTGCACAACCCTTTTGTGATATTGTTTGTAATATCCAGGAAGGGAGAGGATGATATTTTTCCCAATATTGCAGAAAGGGTACAACCGCCCTGTGATATTGTTCCTAATATCAAAAGGCGGAAGTATGATACTATTCCCAATATCGCAGTGGGTGTATAACTCCCTGATATATTATTCCTAATATCCCTATGGGTAGAGGATGATGTTACATTCAATATCACAGTGGGTGTACACCTCCTCTGTGATATTGTTCCTAATAGCCAGGGGAAAAGAGAATGATATTACTCTCAATATTGCAGGTGCTGTACACTACCTTTGTGATGTAGTACCTAACATCCATGGGAAAGAGGATGATATTACTGTCAATATCACAGGAAATGTACACCCTTTCTGTGATATTGTTCCCAATATTTACAGGGGGAGAATATAATCTAATTCTATTATCGCAGGGGTGTTCACTTCCCATGTGATATTGTTCCTAATAACCAGTGGTTGGGGGCAGGGGTGGAGGAGAATGATAATACTCCCAATATCGCAGGAGGTGTACAACTTCCCTGTGATATTTTTTCTAATATCCAGAGAAGAAGAGGATGCTTTTATTCCCAATATCACAGGGGGTCTACACCTTTTCTGTGATATTGTTTTTAATACCCAGGGCAGAGATTAGGATACTAGACCCAATATAACGGGTTGAACATCTCCCCTGTGATATTGTTCCTAATATCAAGGAGGGGAGACGATATTATTCCCAATATCGTAGGAAGTCTCCACCCTTCTTGTGATATTGTTCCTAATATCCAGGGAGGGAGAGGATGACATTACTCCCAATATTGCAGAGGGTATACACCCCACTATGGTACTGTTTTCAATATCTAGGCGGGGAGAAGATAATATTACTTTTAATATTGCAGGGTGTGTACACCCCCCTTTCTCGTTCCTAATACCCAGGATGTGAGAGGATGATATCACCCCCAATACTGCAGCAGGTGCACATCCCTTCTGTGATATTGTTTCAGATATCCAAGCGGGGGGAAGGTGATATTACTCCTAATATTGCAGGGTGTGTACAACATCCCTGAGATTTTATTCCTAATATCCAGGGAAGGAGAGGATGATATTACTTTTAATATGGTAGGGAGGGTGGTTAACCCACCCTGTGAGAGTGTTCCTAATATCCAGGTGTGAGGGGAAGATATTACTCCCACTATCGTAAAGGCTGTATACCCCTCCCGTGATATTGTTCCTAATATCCAGGAAGGGAGAGGATATTACTCTCAATAATGCAGGAGATGTACAATCCCGCTATGATATTATTTCTAGTATCCATGGTGAGAGAGGATGATAGTACTCCCAATATCCTTGGGCGTGTATGCCTCCCCTGTGATATTATTCCTAATAGCCAGAGGAGAAGAGGATTATATTATTCCCAATATCATACCAGCTGTACAACCCCCTGTGACATTGGTTCAAAATCCAGGGGGTGAGAAGATGATATTACTCCCAATATCGCAGGGGGTGTGCACCCCCACTGTGATATTGTTCCTAATATCCGGGGGGGGAGAATGATATTATTTCCAATATCACAGGGTGTTTACACCCCCACTGTGATATTGTTCCTAATTTCAAGGTGGGGAGAGGATGATATTACTTCCAATACCGCAGCACAGGTACAACCCCCATATAATATTGTTTCTCAATCCAGGGGGTCAGAAGATGATATTACCTCCAATATCGCACAGGGCGTACACTTTCCTTGTGATATTGTTCCTAATATTTAGTGAGGGAAAGGATGATATTACTCTCAATATCACATGAGGCATACATATCCACTGTGGTATCGTCCCTAATATCCAAGGAAGACAGAGGATCATACTACTCCCAATATTGCAGGGGGTGTACAACCCCACTGTGACATTGTTTCTAATATCCAGAAGGGGAAAGAATGATATTACTTTCAGTATCGCATGGGGTGTACACCATCCCCCCCATGTGATTATTTCTGATATCCAGGGGAAAAGAGCATGATATTATTCACACTATTGCAGGGGCTTTACATACCGCTGTGATATTCTTTCTTATATCTAAAAAGGAAGAGGCTGATATTGCTCCCAGTATGGCAGGGGGTGTACACCCCCTGTGTGATTTTGTGACTAATATCCAGTGGGGGAGAGGATAATATTAATCCCAATATCAAATGGGTTGTACTTCCCAGTGATATTGTTCCTAATATCCACTAAAAAGAGAGGCAGATACTACTCCCAATGTCTAAGGGCGTGTACCCACCCCATGTGATACTGTTCTTGATTTCCAGAGGGAAGGAGGATAATATTGCTTTCAATATCGCAGCTGGTGTACATCCACCCTGTAATATCGTTCCTAATATACAGGAGAAGAATATATTAATTCCAATATCGCTGGGAGCGAACACTTTCCCTGTAATATGCTTCTTGGTATTCAGGTGGGGAGAAAATGATATTATTCCCAATATTGCAAGGAGTGTACACTCCCCATGTGATATTGTTGCTAATAATCAGGAGGGAAAAGGATGATATTGCTCCCAGTATCACAGGACGTGTACACTTATCCTGTGATATTGTTTCTAATATCCAGGTAAAGAGAGGGTGATATTACTGTCAATATCGCAGGAGGTGTACACCCCACCTGTGATGTTGTTCCTAATATCAAGAAAGGGAGAGGATGATATTACTCCCAATATCCAGGGAAAAAGGGGACAACATTACTTTCAATATTGCAATAAACGTACACCCTAACACTGCTTTGTTTTCTTCTATCCAGGGAGAAAGAGGATGATATTACTCCCAATAGCGCAGAGAGTATACACCCCACCTGTGATATGTTCCTAATATAAATAAATGAGAGAATGATATTACTCCCAATACCCCAGGAAGTTTCCACCCCCCCGTGATATAGTTTTTAATATCCAGTAGAAGAGAGGTTGATATTACTCCCAATATCCCAGCAAGTATACACCCACCCTGTGATATTGTTCCTAATATCCACAGTGGGAGAGGCTGTTACTCCCAATATCACAGAAAGTGCACATTCCCTGTGTGATATTGTCCTAATATCAAAAAAGGGAGTTGATGATATTACCCCCAATATTGCAGAAAGTGTACACCCACCACGTGATATTGTTTCTAATATCCAGAGAAGGAGAGGTTATTATTACTCTCAATATCGCATGGGGGGTACACCCACCCTGTGATATTGTCCCTAATATCCAGGATGGGAGAAGATGATGTTACTCCCAATATCGCAGGAAGTGTACATTCCCTTCATAGTATTTTTCCTAATACCCAGTGGAAGACCCAGTGTACACCCCCTCTGTGATATTGTTATTAACATCATAAAAGTGAAAGCATGATATTACTCCCAATATCGTAAGAAATGTATACCTCCCCTGTGATATTGACTCTAATATCCAGTTAGAAAGAGGATGATATTACAAGCAATATTACAAGGAATGTACACACCCCCATGTGACATTATTTCTAAAATCCAGGGGGAAAGGGGATATTACTCCAAAAATAACAGGAGTTGTATACAAATATTTTTCTTAATATCATAAGGTGGACAGGATGATATTACTCCCAATATCGTAGCTGATGTACACATGCACTCTAATAAGGTTTGTATTATACAGAGATTGAGAGGAAGATATTACTCCGAATATCATAGAAGGTGTACAACCCCTTATCAGATTGTTCGTAATATGTAGGAAGGGAGATAATATCATTGCCAAAAAAGTAAATACACTGTGTGTACACCCCCCTTGTCCCATAGATCGTAATGTCCGGGTGGGGAGATGGTGATATTATTCCCCATGGAACGGGGGGTGGAACACATCCCTTGCTCCATGGATCGTAATCTCCAGGGAGGGAGGGGCTGATTTACTCCCCTTGGGGCGGGAGGTGGAACCCTCCCCGCCGCTTGCCCTATGGATTGTAATATCCAGTGGGGGAAAGGGTGATATTACTCCCTATGCAGCGGGAGGTGGAACACCCCCCTTGCCCCATGGATGGTAATATCCAGGCGGGAGGGGGTGATATTACTCACCATGGGGCAGGGTGTGGAACACCCCCTTGCCCCATGGATCGTAATATCCAGGGGGGGAGAGGGTGATAATGCTCCCCATGGGGCGAGGGGTGGAACACCCCCCTTGCCCCATGGATTGTAATATCCAGGAAGAGAGAGGGTGATAATGCTCCCCATGGGGAGAGGGGGGTGGAACACCCCCTTGCCCAGTGGATCATAATATCCAGGGGGGAGACGGAGAGGGTGATGTTACTCTCCATGGGGCGGGGGTGAAACATCCCCCTTGCCCCACGGATTGTAATATCCAGGGGGCGAGAGGGTAACATTACTCCCCATAGGGCGGGGGTGGAACACCTCTTTAGCCTCATAAATTTTAATAACCAGGTGGGGAGGTGGTGACATTACTCACCATGGGGCGGGGGGTAGAGCATCCTTCTTGTCCCATACATCGTAAATCAATGGGGAAAGGGGGTGATATTACAGCCCATGGGGCGGGGGTTGAAACACGCCCCTTGCTCCATGGATCCAGCGGGGGAGACGGTGGTATTTCTCCCCGTGGGGCTGGGGGTGGAACACCTTCTTTGCCTCATGGATCCTAATATCCGGGGGTGGGGGAGGGTGATATTACTCCCCATGGACCAGAGGGTGGAACACACCCCTTGCTCCATGGATCATATCCAAGTGGGGAGAGGGTACTATTACTCCCCATGGGGCAGGGGTGTAAAACCCTCCTTGCACCATGGATCGTATATTCAGAGGGGAGAGGGTGATATTACTCCCAATTCTTAACATGATACTATTCGTAATATTTTAGGGTGATGTTTTTTCTAATGTCCCCGTGTGTGTACACCATGTGTGTACACCTTGTGGGGTTTTACACAGTATCTTTGAAAAATGTTACTCTTAATGTCACAGTGGGTCTATGCCATGTGTGTATACTCTGTGATATTGTTTGTAATGTCATAAGGGGATATTACATGGGTGTACATTGTGTGAAATTATCTGTAATATTCTAGGGGTTGTTTGTCTTAATGTCACCGTGGCTGTACCTGATGTTTTTACATCCTGTTTTATTGTTTATGATACTATAGGGGGATGTTACTTCTAATGTCACAGTGATTGTACACAATGTATGGTTACCCCTAGTGATACTAATTGTAATTTCTTAGGGGGATATTTCTCATAATGTCACAGTAGGTGTTCACCATGTGCATACACCCTCTGTGACACTGTTTGTAATATCCTGGCGAGATGTTATATTTAATGTCACAGTGGGTGTACACCCTGTGTTATTATTTGTAATATCCTCTGGGGATTTTACACCTAATATCACAGTGGGTGTACACCACGTGTGTATGCCCTGTGATATTATTGGTAATAGTCTAAGAAAATACTACTCTTAATGTCACAGTAGGTGTACACCATGTGTGTACACCCTGTGATATTATTTGTAAAATCCTAGGTGGATGTTACTCCTAATGTCACAGTGTGTGTACACTATGTGTATACACTCTGTGATATTATTTGTACTCTCCTGGGGGATGTTACTTTTAATGTGACAGTGGGTGTAACCCATGTGTGTTCACCCTGTGGTATTATTCATAGAATCCTAGGGGGATGTTACTCCTAATTTCACAGTAAGTGTACACCATGGGTGTGCACCCTGTGATATTATTCATATAATTACAGAAGGATGTTACTTCCAAAATCACAGTGGGTGTACAACAAATGTGTTCACCCTGTGATACTATTTGTAATATTTTAGGGGGATTTTACTCCTAATATCACAGTGCTTATACAGCCTGTGTGTACAATCTGTGATATTATTCATAATATTTTAGGGAGACATGACTTCTAATATCTCACTGGGTGTAGACCCTGTATCACAGTCGATTTACAACCTGTGATATTAGCAGTAATATTTTAGGGGGATATTACACTTAATATCACAGTGTGTGTACACCCTGTGTTATTATTTGTAATATCTTAGAGGAATGTTACTCCTAATATCACAGGAGATGTATAACCTGTTATATTATTCGTTATATTCTTGGGTAATGTTACTCCTATTTTCACAGGAGGTGTACACCCTGTAATATTAATTGTAATTTTCTAGGGGGATGTTACTTTTAATTTCACAGGGAGTGTATACTCTGTGATATTATTCGTAATATCCTAGGGGGGGATGTTACTCCTAATGTCACTGGGGGTGTACACTGTGATATTATTCGTAACATTTTAGGGATATGTTACTCCTAATGTCACAGGAGGTGTACACGCTGTGATATTGTTCATAATATCCTAGGGGGATGTTACTCCTAATGTCACAGCTGGTGTACATTTTTTGATATTATTCTTAATATCCTAGGTGGATTTTACTCCTCATGTCACAAAGGGTGTACACCCTGTGATATTACTGCTAACATCCTGGGGGGATGTTACTCCTAAAGTCACAATGGTGGTACACCCTGTGATATTATTCATAATATTCTGGGGTGATGTTACTCCAAATGTCACAGGGGTTGTAGTTTCTGTATATTATTTGTAATATCTTAGGGTGATATTACTTATAATGTCACACCCCCGCTATATGGTTAGTAATATCTGAGGGGAGATGGTGATATTGCTCCCCATGTGGCGAGGGGTGTACATTCCCCCGGCATATGGTCCGTAATGTCCGGGGTTGGGGGAAGGGTGTTATTACTTCCCTTGTAGCGGGAGTCGTAGCACCTCCCCACTGTATGGTCGGTAATATCCAGAAGGGGGAGAGGGTGATATTATTCACCATGGGGCCCCTTGCCATATGGTCCGTAATATCCGGAGGGAGGTAGGTGATATTACTCCCCATGGGTTGGGGGGTGTACACCCCCCCGCCATATGGTCCGTAGTATCCAGGGAATTGAGAGGGTGATATTACTCCCCATGTGGCGGCAGGTGTACACCCTCCCGCCATATGGTCCATTATATTCGTGGGGGGAGAGGGTGATATTACTTCCCATGGGGTGGGGGTGTACACCTCCCGCCATATGGTCCGTAATATCCAGGGTGGGAAGGAGAGTGATATTACTCCCCTGTGGAGGGTGGTGTACACACCCCCGCCCTATGCTTCGTAATATCCAGGGCAGGGAGAGGGTGATATTCCTCCCCATGTGGCAGGGAGTGTACACCCCTCCACCATATGGTCTCTAATATCCAGGGGGGGAAGAGGGTGACATTATTCCCCATGTGGAGGGAGGTGTACAACCCCCTGCCATATGATCCGTAATATCCGGGGTTTGGGGAGAGGGTAATATTACTCCCCGTGTGGTGGTGGGGGATGTACACCCCCCTCCCTGCCATATGGTCCGTAATATCTAGGAGGGAGAGATGGTGATATTACTCCCCATGTGTCGGGGGGTGTACACCCCCACGCCATATGGTGCGTAATATCCGGGGGGGAGAGGATGGTATTACTTCCCATGTGTGGAGGGTGTCCACATCCCTGTGATATGGTCTGTAATATCCATGAGTGGGAGAGGGTGGTATTACTCCCCATGTGTCGGGGGATGTACACCCCCATGCCATATGGTCCGTAATATCCGAGAAGAGAGAGAGAGATATTACTTCCTATGTGGCAGGGGGTGTACACATCCCTGCGATATGGTTCGTAATATCCAGGGTAGGGAGGGTGATATTAGTCCCCATGTTGCGGTGGGTGTACACGCCCCCCGCGATATGGTTCGTAATATTTAAGGGGGAAGTGGGTGGTATTACTTTCCATGTGGCAGGGGGTGTACACCCCCTGCCATATGTTTCGTAATATCCAAGGGAGAAAAGGTGGTATTACTCCCCATGTGGTGGGGGGTGTACAACTTCCTGCCATATGATTTGTAATATCCAGTGGGGGAGAGGGTGTTATTACTCCCCAGGTGGCCGGGGTGTATACCCCACTGCAATATGATTTGTAATATCTAGCCAGGGAGAAGGTGGTATTACTCCCCAGGTGTACACCTGCCTGCGGTATGGTTTGTAATATCCAGGAGGGGATAGGGTGGTATTACTCCCCATGTTGCTGGGGGTGTACAACCCCGTGCGATATGGTTTGTAATATCCAGTGGGGAAGAGGGTGGTATTATTCCCCATGTGGCGGGGGGTGTACAGCCTTTTGCGATATGGTTTGTGATATACAGGGAGCACTATTACTCCCCATGTGGCAGGGGGGGTGTACACCCTTCTGTGATATGGTTCTTAATATTAAGGGGGGATAGCCTGATATTACTTCTCGATTGTACCTTGCGATATGGGGAGTAAAATCTCTGGGTGTACAATCCTTTGTAATACCTACATTGGAATAAGGTGTAACATTTTCCTAGAATATTTGGAATAATTTCACAGGGTGTACGCCTCTTGAGACATTAGGAGTAAGATCTCCCTACAATATTACAAATAATTTCTCAAGGTGTACACTCACTGTGACATTAGGAGTAACATTTCAGTATAATACTATGAACAATACCACTGGGTGTACACTCCCTGTGAAATTAAGTGTAACATCTCAGTAGGATATTAGTAATAATATAACTGGGAGTACACCACGTGTGATATTAGGAGTAACATCTTTCTTGGATATGATGAATGATATCTATTATTATTATAATTATTACTTATTTTTCCTAATAGTTATTTTAATTCTCAATATGATATTATTCATAATAATCTAGGGGGATGTTTTTCCTAATGTCACAGTGTGTTTACGCCATGTGTGTACACCCTGTGGGGTTTCACGTACTATCATAGAAAAATATTACTTCTAATGTCACAGTGGGTTATGCCATGTGTGTATACTCTGTTATATTATTCATAATGTCCTAGGGAAATATGTGGGTGTACATTCTGTGAAATTACCTGTATTGTCCTAGAAGTTGTTACTCTTAATGTCACAGTGGGTGTACACGATTTGTGTACATCCTGTTTTATTATTTATAATACTATAGGGGGATGTTACTTCTAATGTCACAGTGAGTGTACACAATGTGTGGGTACTCCCAGTGATACTAACTGTAATTTCCCAGGGGGATATTTCTCCTAATGTCACAGTGGGTGTACACCATATGTGATGTTATTTGTAATATCCTGGCGAGATGTTACATTTAATGTCACAGTGGGTGTACATCCTGTGTTATTATTTGTAATATCCTCTGGTGATGCTACTCCTAATGTCACAGTGGGTGTACACTATGTGTTTACACTGTGTGATATTATTCATAATATTCTAGGAAGATGCTGTACACCATGTAGGTACACCCTGTGATATTATTTGTAAAATCCTTGGTGGATGTTACTCCTAATGTCACAGTGGGTGTAGACTATGTGTATACACTGTGTGATATTATTCGTAATATCCTAGGGGGATGTTACTCCTAATGTCACAGTTGGTGTTCGGGGGATGTTGCTCCTAATTTCACAGTAAGTGTACATTATGTGTGAATACCCTTTGATATTATTTGTATAATTACGGAGGGGGGGGGTGTTACTTCTAATGTCACAGTGTGTGTACAACATATGTGTTCACCCTGTGATACCCTTTGTAATATTTTAGGGAGATTTTACTTCTAATATCACAGTGGTTGTACAGCCTGTGTGTACAACCTGTGATACTGCTTGTAATATCCTAGGGAGACATGACTTCTAATATCACACTGAGGGTACACCCTGTATCACAGTGGGTGTACAACCTGTGATATTAGCAATAATATCCTAGGTGATATTATGTCTTATGTCACAGTTTGTGTCCACTCTGTGATATTATTCATAATATCTTAGGTGAATGTTACTTCTGATGTCACAGGTGATCTATAACTTGTGATATTATTCGTTATATTCTAGGATGATGTTACTCCTAATGTCACAGCGGTTGTACACCCTGTGATATTTATCGTAATTTCTTTGGGGGATGTTACTTTTGATTTTGCAGGGAGTGTACACCCTGTGATATTATGCGTTATATCCTAGGGAGATGTTACTCCTAATGTTACAGGGGGTGTACACCCAGTGATATTATTCATAATATCCTAGGCGTATGTTACTCCTAATGTCAGAACTGGTGTACATACTGTGATATTATTCTTAATATCCTAGGTGGTTGTTACTCCTAATGTCACAGAGGGTGTGTACATCCTGTGATATTACTGGTAATATTATAGGGGGATGTTACTAAACTCACAATGGGGGTACACACTGTGATATTATTGGTAATATCCTAGGGTGATGTTACTTCTAATGTCACAGGGGTTGTCTTTCCTGTGATATTATTTGTAATACCCTAGGATGATATTACTTATAATGCCACAGGGGGTGTACACCTTGTGATATTATTCACAATTTTCTAGAGGTTTGTTACTTTTAATGTCACAGGGTATGTACATTCTGTGATAATATATGTAATATCCTAAGAATGTATTACTGCAAACATCACAGTGCATGTACACACACGGTGTACATGCACTGTGATATTATTTGAATTACTTTAGGAAGATATAACTCCTAATATCACTGTGGGTGTTCACCTCCTATGTTAACATTCATAATATCCTAAGGGGATATTACTCCTAATGTCACAGTGGGTGTACGCCAAGTGTGTACACACCCTGTAATATTATTCATAACATCCAAGGAGGATGTTACTCCTAATGTAACTTGGGTTGTACACTATGTGTGTACACCGCTGCGTTATGTTATTCGTAATAACCTTTGGTGATTTTAACTTTAATATCTCACGGGTTCTATAGCATGTGTGTACAGCCCCTGTGATATTATTCATAGTAAGCTAGGGGGATACTATCTCTAATATTTTGGTGGATGTTACTCCTATAAAACAGTGGTTGTACACCATGTGTTTACACCACAGGGGGTGATATCATTTCTATTATCCTAAGGGGATGCTGCTACTAATGTCACAGTGCTTGTACACCATGTGTACAATCCCAGTTATATTATTTGTAATATCTTAGGGGGTTGTTAATCTTAATGTAACCCTCTGGTTACATGTAATGTAACCATTATGTGTATACACTCTCTGGGATATTATTTGTAATAGTTTTGGAGATATTACTCTCCTAATGTCACTGTGCGTTTACACCTTGTTTGTACATCTTTGGATATTATTCGTAATATCCCCGGGAGATATTCATCTGCTAATATCACAGTAAGTGTTCACCATATTTGTACTCCCTGGAATACTATTTGTAATATCCTTGCGAGATATTACCTCCTAATATCACAGTGGGTTTACACCATGTGTGTACACTCTGGGATATTATTCCTAATACACTGGGAAGATATTATTCCTAATATTACAGTCAGTGTGCACCCAAATATATTATTCATAATATCCAGGGGAGATATTACTTCTAATATCACAGTGGGTGTACACCCTGGGATATGGTTCATAATATCCTGGAAAGATATTATTCATTATGTCACAGTGGATATACACCATGTATGTACACCCTGGGATGTTATGCATAATATCCTGGGGAGATATTACTCCTAATATCACAGTGGGTGTACACCAGGTGGGTACACCCTGGGATATTATTCGTATTATCCAGGGAAGATATTAGTCTCCTAATATCACAGTAAGTGTACACCATGTGCGTACACTCTGGGATATCGCTCGTAATATCCGGGGGAGATATTATTCTCCTAATATTACACTGGGTGTACACCATGTGTGTACACCCTGGATGTTATTTATAATATCCTTGGGAGTTATTACTTTCCTAATACCACAGTGGGTATACAATATTTGTGTACCACCTGGAACATTATTCTTAATATCCTTGAGAGATGATACCCTCCTGATGTCACAGAGGGTGTACACCATGTGTGTACACCCTGGGATATTATTCGTAGTATTTTGGGGAGATATTACTCTCTTAATGTTACAGTTCGTTTACACCATATTTTGTACATTCTGGGATATTATCCATAACATCCTGAGAGATATTACTGTCCTAATATCACAGTAGGTGTTCACCATGTTTGTATACCCTGGAATATTATTCGTAATATCCTTGGGAGATATTTCTCTCCTAATGTCACATTGGGTTTACACCATGTGTGTATACTTTTGGATATTATTCATAACATTTTGGGGAGATATTACTCTCCTAATGTCACAGTGCATTTCCATCTTGTTTGTACATCCTGGGTTTATTATTTGTAATATCCTGGGGAGATATTACTCTCCTAATATCACAATAGGTGTTCACCATTTTTGTACACCCTGGAATATTATTTGTAATATCCTTGGGAGATATTACTCTCCTAATATCACAGTAGGTTTATGCCATGTGTGTACACTCTGGGATATTATTTGTAATATCATGTGGAGATATTACTCTCCTAATATCACAGTGAGTGTACACCATGTGTGTACAACCTGGGATATTATTCATAATATTCTGGAGAGATAACACAGTTTGTGATATTACACCCAGTATCGCAGCGGGTGTATACTATTTCTTTGATATTGTTCCTAATATTCAGGGGGGAAATTATATTACTCCTAATATCACAGGATTTGTACACCTCCCTTGTAATATTGTTCCAAATATCTAGGGAAAGAGAGAATGATATTACTCAAGATATCCCAGGGGATGCACATTCCCCAGTGAGATTGTTCCTAATATCCATGAAGGAGAGGATGGCATGACTCTCATTATCGCAGGTGGTGTACACCCCTTCTGTGATATTGTTTCTAATATCTGGGGGGGGGAGTGGATGATGTTACTCCCAATATCACGGGGGATATCCTTTGTGATATTGTTCCAAATATCCAGGGGGTGAGAGGATAGTATTACTCTCAATATCACAGGAGTTGTACACCCCTTTGTGATATTGTTCTTAATATCCACAAGAGGAGATGATGATATCACTCTCAATATCACAGTTGGTGTACACCTCTTCTGTGATATTGTTCCTAATATCTTTGAGGGAAGAGGATAATATTACTTTCAGCATCGCAGTGGGTGTACACCTTCCTTGTGATATTGTTCCTAATATCCAGGGGAAAAGAAGATGATATTACTGTCAATATTGCAGAAGGTGTACACTCCCCGTGTGAAATTGTTCCTTATATTTAGGTGGAGAGAGAATAAATTTACTCCCAAGATCGCAGGGGGTGTACAACCCCTGTGATATTGTATCTAATAGCCGGGGGGAGAGGATGATATTACTTAAAATATCACAGGGCGTATACACCCCTCCTGTGATATTGTTCCGAATATCCAAGTGAAGAGATAAAAATACTCCCAATATTGCAGGGGGTAGACACTCCCCACGTAGTAATGTTCCTAATATTCGGGGGGGGGGGGGAAGTATAATATCACTCCCAGTATATCAGGGGGTGAACACAACCCTTTTGATATTGTTTCTCATATCCTGTGGGAAAGAAAGTGGTATTACTACCAACTTCACATGGGGCATACACCATTCTGTGATATGGTTCCTAATATCCAGGTGAGGAGAGGATGATATTACACTCAATTTCCCAGGGGTTATACACCCCCACATCGATATTGTTTGTAATCTCCAGGAGAGAAGAGGATATTACTCTTAGCATCACAGGGGCTGTACACCACTCCTGTGATATTGTTCCTAACACCCTGGGTGGGTGAGGATGTTATTACTCCCAATATCACAAGGGGTGTACACCCACCATGTGGTATTGTTTCTCATATTTCATGGGGGAGAGGAAGATATTACTCCCAATATCACAGAAGGTGTACACCCCACCTTGTGATATTGTTCTTAATATCCAGTGGGGAGAGGATGATATTACTCTCAATATCACAAAGGGTTTATACCCCTCCATGATATTATTCCTAATATCCATTGGGGGAGAAAATAATATTAATTCCAATAACGCAGGGGGTGTACACTCTTCCTGTGATATTGTTCCTAATATCCAGGGAGAGAGGGGATGGTATTACTCTCAATGTCCCATGGGGTGTGCACCCCTCCTGTCATATTGTTCCCAATATTTAGAGGAAAGAGATTGATATTACGCTCAATATTGCCATGCATGTACACTCCCCTCCCACGTGATACTGTTCCTAACATCCAGGGGGAAAGAGAATTATATTACTGCCAACATCACAGGGGTTGTACACTTCCCTGTGATATGGTTCATAATATTCAGGGGGGTAGAGGATGATATTACTCCCCATAACGTGGGAAGTCTACATTTTCAGGTGATATGGTTCATAACATCCGGTGGGGGAGAGAGTGTGACTGCTCTCCATATCGTGGGTGGTGTAGACTCCCCTGTTACATGGTTCATAATATCCAGGGGGGAGAGGGTGATATTACTCCCCATATCGCTGGAGTTGTACATCCCCGATGATATGGTTCGTAATATCCGTGGCGGGGGTGGGGGTTAGGGTGATATTACTCCCCATATCGCGGGGGGTGTACACCCACAGTGATATGGTTCATAATATTCAGGGGTGGAGGGGATAATATTACTCCCAATAACGCGAGGGGGGGTGGGTGTAACTGCCCACTTGTGATATTGTTCCTAATATCCAGTGTCAGAGAGGATGATATTACACCACCTATCACAGGGGGTGTACAGCCCCCCTGATATGTTTCACAATATCCATGGTGGGAGAGGGTGATATTACTTTTTATATCGTTTGGTGTGTTCAGCCCCCTGTGATATGGTTCGCAATATCCATGGAAGAGAAGGTAATATTACTCTCCATATCACGGGGGGAGTGCACCGCCCCGTGATGTGGTTCACAATATTCAGCGGGGGAGACGGTGATATCTAACTCCCCATATTGCGGGGGGTGTGCACCCCCCTGTGATATGGTTTGTAATATCCAGTGGGGGACAGTGTGATACCACGCCTTATATCGCAGGAGGCATACAGCCTCCTGTGATATGGTTCACAATATCCAGGGGTGGAGAGGGTGATATTACTCCCCATATCCCGGGGAGTGTACACACCCCTGTGATATCGTTTGCAATATCCTGGGGGTGAGAGGAAGATATTACTCCCCATATCATTGAGGGTTTGATATGGTTCATAATATCCAGGGGAAAAGAGGATGATATTACTCCCAATATCTCAGGGAGTTTACACTGCCTCTGCGATATTGTTCCTAACATCTAGATAAGAAGAGAATATTACTCCCAAATCGCAGAAGGTGTGCACCCCAAGTGTAATATAGTTCCTGATATCCAGGGGGGACAGGATGATATTACTCCCAATATTGCAGGAACTGTACACCCCCCTGGTGATATTGTTTCTAATAACCAGGTGGAAAGACGATTATATTACTCCCAATATTTCAGGGGCTGTACAACCCGCCTGTGATATTGCTTTTAATGTCCAGTGGAGGATAGAATTCTATTACTATCAGTATCACTGGGAGAGTACACCCCGCCCAGTGATATTCTTCCTAATATCCAGAAAAGGAGAGTTTGATATTAGTCCAAATATAGCAAAGGGTGTACAGCACGCTTGTGGCATTGTTCTTAATATTTAGGGAGCAGAAGATAATATTATTCCCAATATCGAAGGGGGTGTTCACCACTTCTGTAATATTGTTCCTAATATCCAGAAGCTAAGCAGATGATATTACTTTCAATATCACAGAAAATGTCCACACCCCCTTGTGATATTGTTCCTTAATATGCAGGGGAAGAGAGGATGACATGAGTCTCAACATCGCAGGGGGTGTACACCCCGCCTGTAGCATAATTCCTATATCCAGGGGAAGAGGGAGGATGAAGTTATGCCCAATATCGCAGTGGCTGTACACCCACCCTCCCGGGTGATGTTGTTTCTAATATCCAGAGGGGAGAATATATTACTTCCAATATCGTAAACACCTTGAGTGTACACCCCCCTGGGATAGGGTTTGTAATATTTAGGAGGGGATAGGGTGATACTACTCCTGATATCACGGGGTGTGTACACTCTGCTGTGAAATGGTTTGTAAGATCCGGTGGGGAGCGGATGATAATACTCCCCATATCTCTGGGGAGTGTACACTCGCCTGTGATATGGTTCGTAACATCCAGAGAGGGAGAGGATGATATCACTCCCTATATCGCAGGGGTGTGTACATCCCCCTGTGATATGGTTCATAACACTCAGGGGTGGAGAGGGTTATAACACTCCCCATATCTTTGGGGTTGCACAACTCCCAATATCGCAGGGTGTGTACACCCTTCTGTGATATTTTTCATAATATCTAGGCGGGAAGAGGACGATATTACTCCCAATATCTCAGGGGTTGTAAACCCCCCTGTGATGTTGTTTGTAATATCCAGGGAAGGAAGACGATGATATTACTCCCAATATCACAGAAGGTGTATACCCTCTGTGATATTGTTTGTAATATCCAGGGTGGTAGGGGATGATATTACTCCCAATATCACAAGGGGTGTATACTTCCCTGTGATATTCTTCAAAATATCTAGAAAAAAAAGGGGATGATATTACTCTCAATATCGTAGGGGGTGTACTCCTTCCTGTGATATTGTTCATAGGAGGTGTACGTCTGCTTGTGATATTGTTGGTAATATCTACGGGGCGAGAGGATGATATTACTCCCAATATCACAGGGTGTGTTAATCCCCTGTGATGTTGTTAATAATATTCAGTGGGGGAAGAAGATGATATTACTTCTTCTTATTAGACAAAGGGATGATATTACCTCCAATATCGCAGGTGTACACCCTCTGTTACATTTTTCATAATATCCAGGAGGGGAGGAGATGATATTACCCTCAATATCACAGTGGGAATACACTCCCTATAATATGGTTTGTAATATTAGAAGGAGAGGGGATGATATTACATCCAATATCCCAGGGTGTGTACACCCCGCAGTGATATTGTACGTAATATGCAGGGAGAAAGGGAATAATATTAGTCCCAATATTGCAGAGGGTGTACATTCCTCTATCATATTGTTCGTATTATCCGGGGGGGCGGGGATGATATTACTCGCAATATTGCAGGAAGTGTACACCTTCTCTGATACTTTTCATAATATTTAGGGAAAAAGGGGATGATATTACTCCCAATATTGCAGTGGGTGTACACCCCAATGTTATATTGTTCATAATATCCAGAAGGAGACAAGATGCTATTACTCCCAGTATTGCAGGGAATGTACAAACCCCTGTTACATTGCAAAGGTTGTACACTCCCCTGTTCATAATATCCAGGGGAAGAGAAGATATTACTCCCAATACCCTAATATCCTATGGAGATATTACTCCTAATATCACAGTGGGTTTACATCATGTGAGTACATCCTATTATACTATTCATTATATCATAGGGAGATATTTCTCCTAGTATCACAATGGGTGTACACCATGCATGTATACCCTGTGATATTATTTGTAATATCCTAGGAAGATATTACTCCTACTATCACAGTGGGCATACACCATGTGTGTAGACCCTATGATATTATTTGTAATATCCTGGAAAAATATTACTCCTATTAACACTGTGAATGTACACCATGTGTGTATACCTTGTGATATTATTTATAATATCCTAGGGAGGTATTACTCCTACTATCACAGTGGGTGTACACCACATATGTACACTTTTTGACATTATTTCTAGTATCCTTGGAAGATATCACTCTTAGTATGACAGTGGGGGGTACACCATGTGTGTACACCCTGTGATATTATTCACAATATCCTAGGGAGATATTGTGAATATCACAGTAGGGGTACACCATGTGTGTTCACCCTGTGATATTATTCATAATATCCTAGAGAGATACTACTCCTAGTATCACAGTGAGAATACAGAATCTGTGTACATTCAGTGAAATTATTTATAATATCCCAGGGAGATATTAATCCTAGTATCACAGGGAAGGTACACAATGTAAGTACACCCTGTGATATTATTTGTAATATCCTAGGGAAATATCACTCCTAGTATCACAGTAGGGGTACACCATGTTTGTACACCCTGTGATATTATTTGTAATATTCTAGGGAGATATTACTCCTAATATCACAGTGAGTGTGCACCTTGTGATATTCATAATATCCTAGAAAGATATTACTTCTAATACCACAGTAGGTGTACAACATTGTGTACACCTACTGTGATATTATTCATAATAACCTAGAGAGCTATTACTCTTAATATCACAGTGGGTGTACACCTTGTGTGTACATCCATTGATGTTATTCATAATATTCTAGGGAGATATTACGTGTAATATCACAGTGGGTGCACTCTGTATGATGTTATTTATAATATACTTGGCAGATATTATTCCTAATATCACAGTGGGTGTACACCTTGTGAGTACAATCTGTGATATTATTCGTAATATTCCAGGGATATATTAATCCTAATATCACAGTAGGTGTACACTCTGTGATACTATTCTTAATATTCTAGAGGTATATTACTCCTAATATCACTGTGGGTGTACACCCTGTGATATTATTTTTAATATTCTAAGGAGATATTACTCCTAATATCACAGTTGGTGTGCACCCTGTGATAATATTCATAATATTTTAGTGATAATATTTTTTAATATCACAGTCAGTGTACACCCTGTGATATTATTTGTAATATTCTAGGGAGATATTACTCCTAATATTACAGTGGGTGTACACCCTGTGATATTATTTGTAATATCCTAGGGAGATATTACACCTAATATCAAAGTGTGTGTGATATTAAGTGTAATATCTCCCTAGGATATTATGAATCATATCAAAGGGTGTACAGGCACTGTAATAGGATATCGCCCTGTGTGTATACCCACTCCGATATTATATGTAATATTCTAAGGAGATATTACTCCTCATATAACAGTGAGTGTACATCTTGTGTACACCTTGTACACTCACTGTCTATACCCTCTGTGATATTAGGAGTATTATCTTCATAGGATATTATGAATAACATCACAGTGAGTGCACACGCTGTGTGTACACCCACTGTGTTCTTAATATTCTAGGAAGATACTACTCTTGGGAAGATGTCACAGGATGTCTACACATGCTGTACATTTTCTGTGATATTAGGAATCATATCTCCCTAAAATATTACAAATAATGTCACATGATCTCCACACATGATGTACACCCCCTTTGACATTAAGAGTACTATCTCCCTACGATATTATGAATGATGTCACAGAAGTTGTCCACAGACAGTGTACACCTTCTGTGACATAGAAGTAATATCTCCCTAGGATATTATGAATAATGTCACGAGGTGTCCACAAACGTTGATCACCCCTGTGACATTATGTGTAATATCTCCCTAAGATATTACAAATAATGTCACAAGGTTTCCACACATGGTGTACACCCCCGGCAACACTAAGAGTAATATCTTCCTAGAATATTATGAATAATGTCACAGGGTTTCCATGCATAATGTACACCCCCTGTGACATTAGGAGTAAGATCTCGCTGTGTGTATGTACACCCACTGTGATATTATTCATAATATGCTATGAATGTAATACATCTAATATCATAGAGGGTGTACACCCTGTGTGTGCACCAACTGTGATATTATTTGTTTTATCCTAGAGAGATATTACTCCTAATATCACAGTGGGTGTAGAGATATTACCCCTAATATCACAGTGGGTTTACATCATGTGTTTACACCCTGTGATATTATTCTTAATATCATAGGGAGATATTCCTTCTAATATCACAGTGTGTGTACAGTCTGTGATATTATTCATATCATAGAAATATATTACTCTTAATATCACAGTGAGTGTACATCATAAGTGTACACCCTGTGAAAATATTCATAATATTTTAGAGATATATTACTTTTAATGTCACAGTGGGTGTACACCCTGACATATTATTTGTAATATCCTAGTGAGATATTGCTTTTAATGTTAATGTGACTCTACACCCTGGGATATTACCTGTAATATCCCAGGGAGATTTTTCTCTTAGTTTCACAGTAAGTGTACACCCTGGGATAGTATTTGTAATATCCTAGGTAGATATTACTCCTAATATCACAGTTAGTGTGTACCCTGAAATATTATTCATAGTATCCTAGGAAGATATTACTCCTAATATCACAGTTGGTGTACAGCCTGTGAAATAATTCATAATATTATAGGGAGATATTACTCCTAATATAATATCACAGTGGGTGTACACCTGTGTGTGCACCCTGGGATATTCTTTGTAATCTCCTAGGGAGATATTAATCCTAACATCACAGTCAGTGTACACCCTGTGTGTACACCCGGGATATTATTTGTAATGTCCTAGGCAGGTATTATTTTTAATATCAGTGTATGTACACATTGTGTGTACACCCTGAGATATTATTTGTAATGTCCTAGGCAGGTATTATTTTTAATATCAGTGTATGTACACATTGTGTGTACACCCTGAGATATTATTTGTAATGTCATAGGAAGACATAATTCCTAATATCAACATGGGCGTACACCCTTTGTGTACACCCTGAAATATTATTTATAATGTCCTATGAAGATATTACTCCTAACATCACAGTGGGTATACACACTGTGCATACACCCTGGAAAATTATTCGTAACAACCCAAGGAGATATTACTCCTAATATCACAGTGGGTGTACACCACATGCGTTCACCCTGTGATATTAGTTATAACATCATAGGGAGATATTACTTTTAATATCGCAGTATGTGTACACACTGTGATAATATTTCTAATATGTTAAACAGATATTGCTCCTAATATCACAGTGGATGTACACCCTGTGATATTATTCATAATATCTTAAGGGGATATTACTTCTAATATCCCAGTGGGTGTACACCCTGTGATATCTGTAATATTTTAGGCAGCTATTACTTTTAATATCCCAGTGGGTGTATACCCTGTGTGTACATGCTGTGTTATTATTTGTAATATTTTAGGGAGATATTACTCCTAATATCCCTGTGGGTGTATACCCTGTGTGTATACCCTGTGATGTTATTTGTAATATCTTAGGGAGATATTACCCATAATATTCCAGTGGGTGCACACCCTGTGTGTACATCCTGTGATATTATTTGTAATATCTTAGGGAGATATTACTCCTAATATCCCAGTGGGTGTTCACCCTGTGTGTACACTCTGTCATGTTATTTGTAATAGCTTAGGGAGATATTATCCCTAATATCTCAGTTATTGTGCACCCTTTGCATTCAGCCTTTGATGTCGTTTTTATCATCTTAAATAGATATCACTCCTAGTATTTCAGTGGGTGTACACACTGGATGTACACCCCGTGATATGATTCATAATATCTAGAAAGATATTATTCCTAATATTCCAGTGGATGTACACCCTGTGGGTATGTACTCTGATGTGGCTATAACGGATATCATGGATATCATGCAAAATATCATCAATATTTTATTAATATCATAGTATGTTAAAACTAGGTATTATAAATATCATGGATATTTCATTAATATCTTAGTGTGTTAATACTGAGTATTAACATTTGTTATTATAAATATCATGTATATTTTATTAATACCATAATGTATTCACACCGTGTTAACACTACATATTATAAATATCAAAGATATTTTATTAATATCATAGTGTTTTAACACTGGATATCATAGATATCAAGATATTTTATTAATATCGTGTGTTAACACTAGATGTTATAAATATCATTGATTTTTTAATATCATAGTGTGTTTTCACTAGATATTATAAATATTGTAGATATTTTATAAATAACTTAGCACTGTGTGTTAATACTAGATATTATAAATATCATGGATATTTCATTAATATACTGTGTTAACATTGTGTGTTAATACTAGATATAATTATCACAGATATTTTCTTAATATCATAGTGTAACACTAGACATTATAAATATCATTATATTTTATTATTATTAATATCTCAGTGTGTTAACATTAGGCATTATAAAATCATGTATATTTCAATAATATCACAGTGTGTTAACACTAGATATTATGAATGTCATTGATATTTTATTAATATCATAGTGTGTTAACACAAGATATTTTGAATATCATAATAACTGTGTTAAAACACAGGATTAACACTAGATATTATAAATATCAGAGATATTTTGTTAGTATCATAATGTGTTAACACTAGGTATTATAAATATCAAATATTTTATTAATATCATAGTGGGTTTAACACTGTGTTTTAACTCTAGATATTACAAATATCAAAGATATCTTATGAATATCATAGTGTGTTTACGTCAGATATTTTAAATATCATGGATATTTTATTCATATCATAGTGTGTCACCACTAGATATTATAAATATCATGGCTATTTCATGAATGTCATAGTATGTTAACACTCTGTGTTAACTCTAGATATAGTAATTATGTATATTTTCTTAATATCATAGCATGTTATCACTAGATATAAATATCATATCTTGTTAATATCTTAGTGTGTTAACACTAGATATTTAAAATATGGATATTTCATTAATATCCTAGTGTGTTAACACTTGATATTATAAATATCATGGATACTTTATTAATGTCATAGTGTGTTAACACTATGTGATACATTACATATGATTATTATGGATTTATTATTAGTATCACAGGTGTTAACACAAGATATTATAAATATAATGGATATTTTATTAATAGTATAGAGTGTTAAAACTGAATATTTTATTAGTATCATAGTGTGTTAACCCTAGATATTATAAGTATGGAAATTTTATTAATATCATAGTTTGTTAATACTAGATATTATAAATATGGAAATTTTATTAATATCATAGTGTGTTAACACTGTGTGTAAACATTAGATATTATAAATATCATAGATATTTTATTAATATCATTGTGTGTTTACACTAATAAATATCATAGGCATTTTATGGATATCATAGTGTGTTAACACTGTGTGTTAACTTCAGATATTATAAATATCATAGATATTTTCTTAGTATCATAATGTGTTAACCCTGTGTGTTAACACTATATATTATACATATCTTAGTTTTTTTTTAATATCATAGTGTGTTTACACTGTATGTTAACACAAGGTCATGTAAATATCATACATATTTTCTTAATATCATAGTATGTTATCACTACCTATGACAAATATAAAGATATTTTCTCAATATCATAGTGTGTTGACACTAGATATTATAAATATCATAGATATTTTATTAATATCACAGTGTGTTAAAACTAGATATTTTAAATGTCTTAGATATTTTATTAATATCACATTGTGTTAACACTAGATATTATAAATATTATAGATATTTTATTAACAGTGTGGTAACACTGTGTATTAACACTTGATATTATTATAAATATTTAGGTATTTTATTAACATAGTGTATTACATATGATATTATCTATATATATGCTATATATCTATGAATTATCTCTGGAAAGGATATCTGATAATATTAATTATATCTGGGGAGGCTACAAGAAGCCAAGGATGATAAGAAACCCTAAATTTCACTTTATACTCGTTGATGTTACACAAAAAAACTTTTTTTCCCTCACCTCCCCCCTCACTTCCCTCCAAAAAATACTTTACCATGACCATTTAGTGCTTAAAAAAATACTCAAATCTTTTTCATCCATCTCTTGGCTGCCTTCTGCGTGTAGGCCCTCCTGTATGTGACATCCCATCTTAGAAAATCCTGAGGGGTAAGTGTTGTGGACATCGAGAGGACCAGAGCCCGCTTGCTTTTCTGATCCTGTCCTGTAAGATGTCGGTGTCAAGTCTTCCTTAAAGGTTTGCTGTGGAAATGAAATAAATTTGTACATGTAAAGCACAAGAACATGGAAGGTGCATACTTATCTTTACTTTCTCTGCCTTGGTCCTCTCATACCCACTCCTGATTTTAGGTGATTGGGTGGAAATGGCCACTGAACATCATACTCTACTAACAAAGACCATTTGAGAGTTAGATTAATCTCTTTCCCATTTCAACAACAGGAAGAAGCCCCACAAATCAAGTATTTCCCTTGTTCTATACCTCGTCATTTTGTTGCTACTCCCACCAGCCAAAGAGGGAGGAAAGTTTCTTGGTATAATTAAAATGTTATAGGCTGGGTCAGGGGGGCTCATGCCTGTCATCCCAGCACTTTGGGAGGCTAAGACAGGAGGATCGCTTGAGGCTAGGAGTTCAAGACCAGGCTGGGCAACATAGTGAGACCCATCTCTACAAAAAAAAAAAAGATAGCCAGGCATAATGGCATCCATCTGTAGTCACAGCTACTTGGGAGGCTGAGGCAGGAGGATCACTTGAGCCCGAGGGTTTCAGGCTGCAGGAAGCTGTGATCATGCCACTACACTCCAGCCTGGGCAATAGAGCAAGACTGTCTCTCTGAAAACCAAAAATTGTTATAGAATATAGAGTTGAATAACTTTTCTGGAAGGAAAAAGCTCTCATTTTAGATATCCATTCATTCATTCATTCAATAGTGTGCTGGATGCCAGGAATTTAATGGTGAGGAAAATAGATATGATCTCTGCCTTCTGAGGCTCAAGATCCTCCCTCTATTTTTAAAAATCAGGTTTATTGAAGTATAATTGATGTACAGTAAAATTTACTCTTTTTAGTGGAAACTTCTGTGGGTTTTGGCAAATGTGTAACCAACACAATTAAGATCTAGAACATACTGTCTCTCCCCTCCCGATTTTTTTGTGCTCCTTTGGAGTCAACAACTCTCCCCCAACCTCTGGCCCCTGGCAACCACTGATCTGTCCTCTGTCCATGTGGATTTGTCTTTTCCAGAATGTCATATAAGTGGACTAATACACAATATCATCTTTTGAGCCTAGCTGCTTCCACATAGTTTAACATTTGAGATTCATTTGTGCTGTTTTGAGTAGTACTGCTGAGTGGTACTCCACGGTACCAAGGGACCTTCTTTTTTCTTGGAGAAAGAGTCTTGCTCTGTTGCCCAGGGTGGAGTTGCAGTGGTACAATCACAGCTTACTGCAGCCTCCACCTCCTGGACTCAAACGATCCTCCTGCCCCAGCCTCCTATGTACCTGGGACCACAGGCGCAAGCCACTGTGCCCAGCTCGTTTTAAAATTTTTTGTAGAGATGGGGTCTCAATACATTGTCCAGGCTAGTCTCAAACTCCTGTACTCGAGTGATCCTCCAGTCGCAGCCTCCCAAAGTGCTGAGATTACAGTCATGAGCCACTGTGCTTTGCCTCAGATGGCCCATTTTGATGCCATGTTGGGGACAAAGAAAGAAAGAGAACAAGTCACTTTGACCAAATTGGTCCTGAGCTGATTGAATTCACTGGCTAAACTACATTAGTTTTCCTCCCATGGGGCCCAGTTAGGTCTGGGGACATAATTTAGTTGTAATAGGAAGATAAAAATGTCACTTCCTGCAACCTAATCTGTGGATTGTGAAACTCACATTCACTTGCCAATTACTGTTTTTGTCTTTTTGTTTTGGGCAGTATGGCCCCAGCTGGCCTGTAAATGAGCAAAGGCCCCACTAAAAGTCCCTCTCCCCAGGCTTTATGCCACCAGTTGAGGCTGCAGCTGCCTGATCTGTCTCCCTCTGGAATTTTCCTTATGACAGAAAAATAAATTCCTGTTTGGCTAAGCCACTGTTGTCAAGTATCTACTACATGCAGCCAAAAGCAATCCTAACTGAGCAGGGAGATGACTGGCTCCTCTCTTTCTGCTCTGCCACGCACAGCATGTGGTTTTTGTCCTACTCTTCCCAAGGAGGTTTCGTATTTTATATTTCAAGTCCCTGTGTGCCAGGGGCCTCTTGATATTCTCATTCGAGGCAGGAAGGCAAGGGTAGAACAAAGAGCAGACACATCACTGAACGCCTTCGCTTTTTATTAGGGAACGTCTTTTCCAGAAGGCCCATCATGTGTTTCCATTTTTAGCCCATTTGCCAGCACTCGCAAGGGTTCTCTGGCTGCAAAGGGGTCTGGATAAGCGAATGTTTCTCACTGAATCCAGGAGAAAATCATGGGAGGGGTTGAGTGGACACTGGGTAAGGAACCAGCAGCACCTACCGGAACTGACTTTGGCCACACAGGACGATGATTGGCTGCTCCCTGGAGTGTGTAGGGGAACTTGGGACTTCTTGCCTGGAAGCCTCCTGCAGCTACAGGGGCTTCTGTAGGAGGGATCCTGCCTCTGGATCCCCCTGGGAGACATGGCGTAGGTTTCCACCACTCCGGGATTTCCAAACCCATGAAATGCAAGGAGCGGAAGGAGGGTTCCTCTGTTTCCCTATCCCCACCCCTAGATTCTCCCTGGGAAGGAGGATGGGCAGGGCTGCTTCTCAGAGCGGGAAATCCTGTCATTTGTGACATGGATGAGCCTACAGGACATTTTATAAAGTGAAATAAGTCAGGCCCAGAAAGACAAATATCTCATGATCTCACATATATGTGGAATCTAAAACAATCGAACTCATAAAAGCACCGAGTAGAATGGTGGTTACCAGAGGCTGGGGGTGGGGGATTGAGGAGATATTGGTCGAAGGGTACAAAATTTCAGTTCGTCAGGAGGAATAAGTTCCAGAGATCTGTTGTACAACATGGTGACCATAGTTAGTAACAATGTATTGTGTTATTGAAAATCACTGAGATTTTAAGTGTTCTCACCACAAAAAATAAGTATGTGAGGAAATACAAATGTTAATTAGTTCAATGTTTTAAAATATACACGTAATTTCAAAAGATCAGGTTTTACATAATACAGCATATACCATTCTTGTCAATTAAAAATGAGTAAGTAATTTAAAAGAAAAATAAGTGCAGGAAAAATGCAATAAAAGAAAGACACCGTCCTGTCCCAATTCTTCCTTTGGTAAAATTTGCCTGTTTAAATATGAGTATTTATGCTAGGTGCAGTGGCTCATGCCTATAAGCTCAGCACTTTGGGAGGCCGAGGTGGGCAGATCACCTGAGGTCAGGAGTTTGAGACCAGCCTGGCCAACATGGTGAAACTTTGTCTCTACTAAAAATACAAAAACTAGCTGGGTGTGGTGGCATGGGCCTGTAATCCCAGCTACTCAGGAAGCTGAGGCAGGAGAATTGCATGAATCTGGGAGGCAGAGGTTGCAGTGAGCTGAGCCCACACCACTGCATTCCAGCCTGGGTGGCAGAGTGAGACTCTGTCTCAAAAAAAAAAAAAAAAAATAAATAAACAAATAAATACGAATATTTAAGGGATTTTATTTACTGAATTGATTTTTATTTATTTTATTTTATTTTTTAAGCTTCTATGGGTACATAGTAGGTGTATATATTTATGGGGTACATGAGATATTTTGATACAGGCATGCAATTTGTAACAATCACATCAGGGTAACTGGGGTATCCATCCCCTCCAGCATTTATCATTTCTTTGTGTTACAAACACTCCCATTTATACTTTTTAAGTTATTTTTAAATGTGCAATGAATTATTGTTGACTGTAGTCACCCTGCTGTGCTTAAGGTTTTTTTAAGTGAATTAATTTATAGACAAACTGTAGACAACAATAGTCCTGGTGATAGGTGGGATTGTGAGAAATTAGGACAGGGGCACACAAATTATTGAATTTCAACTCTGTTTTTCTCCTTTCAGCTATCATCCCTCCTGTTATATTTGCATCTTCTCTGCACACCTCCACCTGTGATGTCTTCCTAGGACTCTCCAATGTGTCTGGCCCTGACCAAGCTTTTTGCTCTAAGTGTGGCTTATCTGCGATGTCTTTCTCCCTAACATCCAGTTCCAACCCCTTTGCGGGGTCCAAGGGCTCCTGGAGGAGGAGATGACTTCTGGGGCACAGCAAACCAAGATGTGTGCTCCCCAGAGCTGACTTGGAAGCTGTCCGGCCCCTCTGCATTCACCCCAGCTGCCCATGTGCACCAGGCAGCAGGAGGGACAGCCACTGCCAGGCTGCCAGCCTGTCCTTTGCTGTCTGTGTCTGTGTCAAGAGTGAATGAAGTGATAAAACCAGGAGAGCAGTGTGCTGTGAAAAAGTTAAAGGTGAGTGCCAGCTGCAGGTGGAGAAGAGGTGGCTGCTTCTGGGGGAGCTGGATCCAAGGGCTTAGCTACGGGCCCCAAGCCCCGTAAAACTCAAGCCTGCCTTTAATTATGAGAGGGGCCCCCGGGGTTGTTGGGATACCACTTACATAATCTTGTTAGAACATAAAGCTGATTTCTTTTGAAGACTCCTGGCTCAATGCATCCACCAGCTCCCTTCTGGAGGTGCCCAGCCCCTGGCCTTGCTACCCAATACCACTCACCCTCTGCCATCTCCCAAGGTTCATAACTCAAATGGGGAAGCCACAGGCTAAGAGGGGCCTCAGGAGTGATGGGATGAAGTCAGAATTTTAGAGAAAGAAGCCTGGTAGCAGCGTGGGTTGGGGGAGTGTTGAAAGTTGGGACCAGCTGAGAAATGCGGTGGTTGTCCACAGTCAGAGTGAGGGTGGGAATGAGAGTGGTTGAAGACAGGGCCAGAAGTGGACCCCAGAGAAGGAATAGCACACAGTGACACAGAGACTGTGCATGGGGTATCCAGATGACACTGTCTGATAGGTGAGAGCTGTCAGGGCCATAGATGGGGCGAGAGGGAAGGAGAGCTATAAGACCCTTGAGTAGCACTTGTGTTGTTACTATGACCAGGATCTATTATATACAGCTATGGCTTTGATTTGTCAGTGTTGAAAAGGGGACATTACTCTGAAAGTTTGTCCTTCGGACACGACAAACTTCTTATCTGAATTGGAGAAGAGAGTTGGCAACCAGCTTATCTGGTAGTCAGGCAGAGAGGGAAAATTAAACACAACATCAATCCTTTCAGGCAGAAATCCTGGGCGGGAGGAAGAGCAATGTTGGGAAAAAGGGGAGAGAGGAGAACTTTCTCAGAGGGCAAGAGGAGGGTGCTGCGCTGAGTGCAGGCGCTCAGGAACAAAGGCACTTGATGTGCCCCACAGAGCAACTGCACCAACCCCCAAGCCGGCTCTGGGTGATGAGTGGTTGGAGACAAGGTCAGAAGTGAATCCCCGAGAAAGAAAAGCACATAGGTGACACAGAGTGTGCTATTCCTGTCACTCCAGGAAAGGAAACATGAAGGGCTGCTTTGATCAGAGGCACCCATGTGGCGGGTTTGGGGATATTTTCCCCCCATCATGGAAAATCAAGTTGCAGATGAAGTGGAATCTGCGCTGCAGTTGAGCCAGGTGTTGAGAGTGACTTCTCACTGAGCTGAGGGTCCATGCCCATGAGCACCATTGCCATGGATGTCCCTGACTGGGCTTCTGCACCCTGGGCCTTTTCCATGCTCCATCCTTTGGCTGCCTCTACTTGGGCACTTGTCCCTCAGATCCATTCCCTGAAGATTCACTCAGTTTGGTCACAGTCCAGCCCTTCTGCCTCTTGCAGACAGCCTACTCTGATCACTCCAGCCTTTGCTAACCTCTGCTTTCTGAGAACTCCAACTGCACGCAGCAGTGTGGGGATCATGTGTTCCTGGGATCATGTGTCCCAGGACAGTAGGAATGTCAAACATCCTGCCTGTGCTGTCCTCACCTGCTTCTTCCAGGATGGGTCAGATGGTCCCTGTTACACAGACAAAGTATGAATCATCAGAAGGGCTAGTGTCCCTCTCCTTCTAGATGGTGCAGTCTGTCTGGGCAGCAAGCATGCTTTTCCTGCAGAGTAGGGGCTAGAAGCACAGGCTCCGGAGTCAGAGGGACCTGGGACCAGGCACCCAGACACACTGACCTCAAGTGCCGCATCTCCAGGATGGTGCTCTGAATCCCCAGCCCTGGTGTGATGACAGTTACATGTGAGAGTATGCTTAAACTGTTTCCTTGGCACAGCTCCTAGTGCTGATTCCCACCTCCATCATTCTACAGCCCTGGACAAGTCATCGTTTGTCTCAGCTGGATCATCCAGGCTGGTCTCTGGGCATGAAGGCCTAGTGAGGATTCAGTGAGGCCATGGGAGGCCACTGCCTCGTGAACTGGCAGGGCCTTACTGTGATGGGCCCACAGAGTACTGTGGGTTCTGCTAGACCAGATGCTGGAGCTGTGGGCCTTTTGTTACCTCCCAGTTTGATTAAGTTTCATCTTACACAGTGAATTATGTGCATTTCCTCTTGGGCTCTGTGCTGGCTGGGATAACTGAGGGCCTGCTATGGAGATCCTGGAACCCTGACTTTCACAGTGGCTGTGAGGTGGATGTACTCTAAAGCAGCGGTCCCCAACCTTTTTGGCACCAGGAACCAGTTTGGTGGAAGACCAGTTTTCCACAGAGAGGGGGAAGGCATGGTTATGGGATGAAACAGTTCCACTTCAAATCATCAGGCATTAGTTAGAGTCTCAAAAGGAGCATGAAACCTAGATCCCTCACATGCACAGTTCACAACAGGGTTTGTGCTCCTATGAGAATTTCATGCCCCCCACTGATCTGACGGGAGGTGGAGCTCAGGTGGTAATGTTCTCTTGCCAGCTGCTCACCTCCTGCTGTGTGGCGTGGTTCCTAAAAGGCCACGAATCAGTACCAGTCCATGGCCTAGGGGTTGGGGACCCCTGCTATAAAGGCACCAAAAGCTGCTTGCAGGTAAGGAAGAGCATCAGCCACACAGAAAGGCCTGAGGGGCTGCCTTTGAACTCTCTCTATGTATGGGTAAGGGCAAAGGCTAGCACATATTGTGGAATGAAGAAAGCAAGTTGCAGTGAGAGTTTCCTTTATGTAAAATTAGTTCTATCTATCCATGTCTACAGATGCACATGGACACAGGGGCAGGCCTGGAGCCACATTCACCAAGCCAGAAGGGATACGTGTAGTCAGTGCACCTTCCCAGAGTGCAGATATTCTCTGTCACCTGCATGTTCTTGCCATATCTGATTATGACCTGTAATACAGATATTTAAACAGACTCATCTTTTTATTTTAAAAAAATCCACTCACTCTTGTCCCAAGCAAAAGTATCCGAAAAATCATGGCTTAGATGTTGTATTAGTCTATTTTCACACTGCTCTGAAGATACTACTTGAGACTGGGTAATTTATAAACAAAAGAGGTTTAATTGACTCACAGTTCCATATGGCTGGGGAGGCCTCAGGAAACTTACAGTCATGGCGGGAGGTGAAGGGAATTAGGTGCCTTCTTCACATGGTGGCAGGAGAGAGAGAGTGTACAGGGAAAGCTGCTATTTTTAAAACCATCAGATCTTGTAAGAACTCCCTCACTATCACAAGAACAGCATGGGGGAAACCACCCCCATCATCTGATTACCTCCCGCCAGGTTCCTCCCTCAACATGTGGGGATTACAATTCGAGATTAGATTTGGGTGGGGACACAGAACCAAACCATATCAGATGTGGTAACTATATTTTTTCTAACATATATTACATGAAATATATTACATTAATTTGCTACTAAAATAAAAACAGTTCACCTGTGTGTCATCTAAAATCATTTTTCATATAGTGCTTTTGTACAACTGGCAAAGTGATTAAACACTTCGCTTCAGAATCCAACTACCAAAATTTGAATTCCAGCCCTGCCATTTGCTACTGTCTATTACTCAATAAATTCTTACCCTCTTTAAGCCTCATTTTCTTATCTTTACATAGGGATGATCATTGGTAACTACCTGATAAGATTATTCATAAGAAATAAAATAATCAATGAAGAATAACTAGTGTAGTTTCTGGCACAGAGTAACCACTCAAATAAATGAGACTGTTAAAAGTTGGTTATTAGGGACTTCTGCTTATAGTCATGGTGAGGTAACTGGTACTAGATTTGCCCTCCCCTATAAACAACAAGAAAACTGAATAAAATAAGAAACCACTATTTAAAGATGATGGAAAACAGAAAACACAGGACAATGATCCAAAGAGAAAGAGAACAAATGAGGTGATCCCTAAAATTACCTCAGCTTTCAACCTGAAGGCATTCTTTAGAATGTAACAGTATATTTGACAATTTCACTGTACACAATTAGATCTCAATAAAACCAGCTAAAAAAGAGAGACATAAAAACCCCAAAATATTTAGAGATAAATTTAACATATAGGAAACTGCAGAGGACCTAGAATATATTTTTGTTTATATTGTAAAAATATAAAAATGTATTTTAGAAAGAGCAAAGTTGGCAGACTATCCTAGCTATCAAGGAATATAGTAAATTTATAGCAGCAGTGCTCAATGGGGCCAATTTTCCCCCCAGGGAACATTTGGCAAAGTTGGGAGACATTCTTTATTGTCATTACTCTGGAGGGAGGAGAGCAGTATGATATTGGCATCTAGTGGGTAGAGGCCAGAGATGCTGCTAAACATCCAACAGTGCACAGGACAATGGCCCGAAACAAAGAATTATCTGGCTTAAAGTATCAATAGTGCCAAGGTTGAGAAACTGTGATCCACAATAAGGCAGTGAGTAGAGATCAATGGAACAGAATAGAGAATCCAGGTATGAATCCACATGTATATTACTGATTTTTGACAAATATGCCAATGTATATCAATGAGGGAAAGAAAAGTCTTTTCAGCCAGTGAGGCACAATAGCTATCCAAATGGAAAATATAGATAAATCTTGCTCCCAAACTCAAATAGCATCAATGAACTCAAATGGAATCACAGGCCTAAATATAAAAGCTGAGGCTATAGAACTTGAAAAATAAGGTAGGAAGAAATGTTCACAATCTTATGGCAGGCAAAGATTTCTTAGATGGCATACAAAAAACACAAATAAAAAATAATAGATTCCATCAAAATTTAAAATTTCCATTTCCTAGAAAGACTTTGTTAATAAAATAAAAAGTCAAGGCACAACCTGGGAGAAAACATTCACAATACCTATTTCTGACGAAGAACTTGTATCCAGCATACACAAAAAGCTCTTACAACTCAACAGTAAGACAAACAATCTTATAAGAAGTGGGCAAAATGAAGATCATAGCATGATAGCCTAAGCTCACTATGGCCCATTCTTCCCACTTACTATACCAAAAACTCTATACAAAACGCAAAAACTAGCTACCCGAGAACTCTAAAAAGTAAACAAAAACATTGTGGAGGAGAGGCAAAATTACTTGGACTTAAGACAGTGATCCACGCAGGGGAGAGTTTCCTAGGTTTGTTCTGTTTCTCTCTCTCTCTCTCTCTCTCCCCCTCTGTTTCTGTTTCTTTCTCTCTCAGCTTTGTGCAGAAGGCACATTCTAATTACACAACAGCAATGCAGTGGTGGCAACAGGATGGCTACTCTAGAAGAAATCCAGTATTTCTGGTCAAATGAACCAGGACAGAGACCCTGGAAGGAAACAAAGCATGAGGACATCCAGGAGGGAAGGTAGCCAGAAAAGCAGTCCTCTAATTCTGTGAATAAATGCCTACAAGTCTCAGCCTAACTCCTGAGTTATGCATGAGTGGGATAGTTCTAAACCAGAATAGAAAAGCCTTCAGAAAGAACCCAACTAAGATTTAAACCATGTGCACACATCTTTTTATCCTAATTGCTAAATAATGCATGCAAAAAACAGACCCAAATGAATACAGCAAAGGCTTAGAGAACTGAGATTTGCACCACTGTAGACGAAAGACAAGACAGAACTTGCAGCTCAAACCTAACTAAATTGATTTCCTGATAAAGCTAAAACATCAGCTCTCTACAGAGGATTATGTACCTGACCAAAAGTCTATACAAAATGATATTCAAAATGTCTAGGACAATCTAAAATTACCCAGCATACAAATGACCAGAAAAGTGTGAACAATTCTCAAGGGAAAAGACAACTAATGTCAACCCCAAGGTGGGCCATGTGTTGGAATTATCATCAAAGACTTCAAAATGCTATTACGACTACGTTCTGTGAGGTTAAGAAAAACACATTTGGCACGAATAAAAAGTTCTCAATAGAGAAATAGCAACTATAAAAAAATAACCAAATGAAAATGTTAGAACTGAAAAATACGAAATCTGAAAAAAAAATTTCACTGGATGATTTCAGTAGCAGAATGGTGATGTCAAGAGGAAAGAGTGTGAGCTTAAAGATAGATCCATATGATTTACACAATCTGAAGGACACAGAGAAAAGGTTAAGAAACATGAGCAGAGCCTCAGGGATCCATGGAAAAACATTAAAAAAAATCTAACATACATGACATTGGAGTCCCAGAAGGCAAGAAGAAATAGGCTAAAAAAAAAAAAAATTTGACAGAATAAAGATCTAAAGCTTCCTAAATGTGGTGAAAAATGTAAATCAATGTACTTAAGAGGCTCTGTAAACCCCAGAAAGGATAAGGTCAATGAAAACCATGCCTAGACACATTATAAAACCTTATCTATTACCACTTACAAAGCTTAAAGAAAAACATCTTCAAAACAGCTAGAGAAGAATGGCACACTACATACAGTAGAATAACAACAGGGATATATCCATGCAGTGGAATAGTGCTCAACAAAACAGGAACAAACTATTGATTCGTGCAACAGCATAGATTAATCTCAATAGCATTATGCTAAGAGAAATCATACAAAAGCATACACTTTAGATTCCATTTATATAAAATTCTAGAAAATGTAAAATAATCTGGAGTGACAGAGAGCAGATCAATGGTGTCTGTGGATGGGAATGGAGGGAAAATGGATTATAAAACTGAATGAGAAAATTTTGGGGGTTGATATAAATATTTGTTATCCTGACCGTGGTGATAGTTTCTGAGGTGTGTACATATGTGAAAATTGATCAAATTGTACACTTTAAATCTATGTAGCTAATTGTACTTTAATTATAACAATAAAGTTATTAAAATGGGAAAAGATGTGAACCCTTAAATGAAAATATACAAATTGGCAGTATGCACATAAAAGAAATGCTCAACATCATTAATCATCAAGAAAATGCAAATTAAAACCAGCATGGTATCTATACACCCACGAGAATGGCAGAAGTTAAAAAGCGGTGGTAAGAATGTGAAGAAACTGGAACTTTTACACATTACTGTTGGGAATGTAAAATGAATGTATCATTTTATATTCCATAAAATGGAAACAGTTGGCAGTTTCTTATTTAGTTAAACATACACTTACCATGTGATCAAACTACTCAAATCCTAGCTATTTATCTAAGAGGAATGAAAACTATACCCACTCAAAGACTTGTACGTAACCATTTCTAGCAGCACTATTCACAATGGAAACAACTATACTGTATACACAGAAGGCTAGATAAGCAAATTGTGTTACGCCACATAACAGTATACTACTCCTCAATAAAAAGAAGCAAACTGTACCACAAAAAGGATGAATCTTAAAAACATAGTGCTGAATATTAGATGCTCACTAGCCACAAAAGAACATGCACTGTGTGATTCCGTGTATTCTAGAATAGGTAAAATGAATCTATAGTATCAAAAAGCACACCAGTGGTTGCTTGGAGTTGGGAAGCAAGAGAGCAGATTACCTGAAAAGAGGCATTTCTATATATTAATTCCGAGGTTGTTATTTGGTGTATAAATTCATGAACAGCACACTTTATGGTGTATGTAAATTAGACCTCAATGAAGTTGAATTTTTAAAAGGTGATGACATAACATGAATTAAGTTTATATAAAACTAAAGAGATCAAAATAATATGGTATTGGTACAAAGAGAGACAAAGAGATGGATAAAAAAATAAATCATAAAAATGGACAAGTTTGCAATAGCTAAGAATTTAGAATGTATCTATTTTGGTATTTCAAATCAGGTTAGGGAAAAATAATTTATTCTTAAGTGACGTTGAGTCGAGTGACTATTCAAAATATAAAATAAGAGGCTTATCTATTACCATTTACAACAACTAAATTTGACATAGATTAAAGAGTTAAGTCTATACAAAAGAAAATGGCCCAGCAGTAGATGGGGACCAGGGTCTGAGGGCACAGAGTAGAGAGATGTGGTAGCCATGCCTGAGCCTGGAGAACCCGGCTGGGTCACTCCTGACTTGGACACCAGCCCTGGGGAAGTGTGAGGTCCTGGAGATGTCTCAGCCTTGTGACCATCAATGGCATTCCAAGGCTTTCTTGCCTCAAGCCCTAAGGCTAGAAACTAACTAGAGCCCCCTTTTCAGGCTGGTTCACCTTCCTGTCCCAGCACTGAGGCTCAACTCTCCAATCTGCAAAATGGCATGACAGTGGTGCACTTTCTTACTTGAAGATTTGTGGAGAGGACTACATGACACACCACATGGGAACTGCCCTGGGCAGTAGTTAACACTTAGGAGCACCCGGCCTGGGAGAGGAGCTGGGGACGGTGGCTCTGTGGGACAAAGCAGATGTCCTACATCATCAGCCCTCCCATGACTGCTCCACTTGTCTTGTGTCCTGCCAGCAAGTGACTGGAGAGGAGCCACAGAGGAGAGGCAGCTGAAAGCGAGTGACAAGGGCAGAGACTGGTGTCTCAGCCCCACCCTGAGCGGACTGAGGCACCCCAGAGAGCAGCGGCCCATGCAGCTCACTCCAGTTCCCTGGACTTGGCGGAACAGATCCTTGGGGCCCTTGCTGACCATCTACTGGAGGTGCTGAGTCACTCTCACAGTCTCTGGGCAGAAGTCCCAGGTGAGCTCACTGGCCCCCAGTCATGAAGAACTGATCAGATTCCAGAAGATGTTTGCATTCTCTTTGTTTCCCCTGAGTCTCCTGGGGAGATGTGGATTAAGCTGAATTAAGAGACAGGTGATGATCACAGGTGTTGGGTGCTTGGGTGGAGTCTCCATGGTAACAGAGCCATCTGGCTTTCTTGCCTGGCACCAGGCCTTATGACTTCATGATGGAATCTTCTCTCAGCAGGCAGAGGGGGATTTGCCAGGGTAAAAAGGAGGCTGGGAGGAAGAAGCCTGCCGAGGGAGGCTTTGTCTTTTCAGCCAGAGTTTGACAATTAGGCTTCATCATGTCACGATGCGGTGCTACTGCTGACCCCAAAACACAACGCCGGAAGTGGTGCTCACTAGAGACTGTGAGTGGCATTGTGCACTTGCCATCTTGCTGAGGCCTCCCAGGGGAGCTCAGAGGACACCTGGCCTCCTTCAATCCAGGACTCACTGTTGAAGTGAAGCCGGGGCCCTGGCAGGAAAAGAATGAGCTGTGGGAGGGCCACTGGTCCACCACAGGGAGTCTGTGCTGTCCAGTGCCCACTGGACGGCAGGAAGGGTAGGGCCTTAGGTAAGCCCCCCCAACAGAGTGAAGCTTGGCCATGGCAATGGGCCTCTCTCCCCAGGCTGCTCACAGGGTGGTGCTGGGAGAGCCCTCAAGCCTGTGCCAAATCCCTTTATCCCGACAAATAAGCCATCCAGCAAACCTACACGAGTTAGTGTCCTAGGGCTGCCAGAACAAATTAACACAAACTTAGTAGCTTAAAACAACACACATTTATTCTTTCACAGTTCTGAAGGCCAAAATTTCAAACTCAAAGTGTCGGCAGAGTTGTTTTCTTCTTGGGGGCTCAGCAGGGAATCTGTTCCTTCATGCCTCCCTCCTAGCTTCCTGCGATGATGCAATTCTTGATGTGCTTTGGTTTGTGGCAGCATCATTCCAATAGCTTCCTCCGTCGTCACATGACATTCTCCCTGTGTGTCTGTGTCCAAACTTCCCTCATCTTATAGGGACAAGCCATTGGATTTAGGGCCCACCCTGACCCGGCGTGACCTCATCTTAACTTGATTGCATCTGCAAAGATCCCATTTCCAAATAAGGTCACATCCACAAGTGCCAGGGCTTAAGACTTGAACATGTCCTGTGGGGGATACACAACAACATATAATTCACAGCGAACAGAGCACAGGCTTCAGAGTGGGTCAGACCTGGGCACTGCCATTTAGCCTGTCCCTTCTCCTTGGTACAGTGAGGTTGGAAAGGCAAGTCTATCCCGGTGGGCTCCCTAAGGATTACCTGAGAGAGAGGACCACAGAGCTGTGCGGAGTGTCTGGGAGTGGTAGAAACTCAGCAAAGATGGCCCCGAGCTGGGTCTCTGGGACTTGGAGGAGGGGGCCTGGTTCCTGCTCATCAGAAGCTGGCAGTCTATGGGCCAGTAGGCACTTACCAAGGAGCCCGGCTTAGGACAGGGACCTCAGTGGTCAGGCTGCCTGCAGGGAGTTGGGGGAGAGCATGGACCACAGGAGCATGTGTCAGGGGCGGGGACTCAAGGCCCAGGGGCTACGGTGGGAGTCGAGAAGGCCAGGGTGGGAGTCAGGAAGGCTGGGGGCTAAGCCACCATAGGTTCTTCCATGGGTCAGGAGTCCACAAGTGGAACAGCCTGGGGGCTTGCTCAGGATCAAAGGGGCCCCCTGCCATGTTCCTGACGGGCTCTGGGTCTGGCACAGTCAACGTGGGAATGAGCTGGCTTTTCACTACCTGGCACTCTGGGCCACGTGTCCCCTCTGGGCCTGGGAAGTAATTCCTCATTCCGCTTCTCCACCCTCTCCCCAAAACGTGACTTCTCCCTCCTATCACCATGGAGTCTGATAAAGACTTCGTTCCTGGCCAAGGTGTTCTCTTTTTGTCTGCCTCTTTCCTTCCCTCCCACCCTTCTTTCCTTTCTTCCAATACTTGGTGTCTACCATATGCCAGGGTTTTTCTAGGCCTTCGGGACACAGAAGTGATCTAGACAGATGAGCCTTGCCTTGGTGGAATTTGTAACTAACAGGATGAGAGATATTAATCAAGAAACCACACAGTCAAATATTTCACAGCAGAGGAACGGGTGCTCTGAATGAGGGGTATGAGGGTGGTGGCAGTCATGAAGAAGGTGATGCCACTAAGCCAGGGACATAAGGGAAGTGACCTTAACCAAGCGCTGAGGAAGTCACCACCTAGGAGAAAGGAGAAGGAAGAGACTCCGGGCAGAAGCATTAGCCCATGCAGAGCCCCTGTGGCAGGAGGATGCTTGGCAAGTGAGATGGACCAAGAGAAGGCCTGTGTGGCTGGACTGGACAGAGTGAAGGGAATATGAGTTGGACTGAGAGCCAGCAGACTAGTTGAAAAAGTGTCAGTTGAGTTCCTATTGTGAACGAGAGGCACCAGACAGATAAGATAGATAAGACCACCCCACACATGAAGCAGGCAGACCACACAGCGCAGGAAGAGCATGCCAGTGATGAAATGATCTGGAGTCACCCCGCAGGGAGGCTGGGGCTGGGAAGGCTCTTCTGAGCTGAGAGTCCAGGAGCAGATCTTGGCACAGGCTCTAAGTGAAGGACAAATTTGGTGTGACTTAGGAATGGCAAGAAGGCCTGAGTGCTTGAGCAATCTAACCATGATTGAGGCCCATTGCTGGCTTTTCACAGAGGAGAGCCACAGTCAGGTTTGGGCTTTGTAAGACCCCTCTGGCCTCCAATGTAGGCAGGGACTGGGGACAGAGCTGGTGTGGTTAGGAATTCAGGGTGCAGTAACAGATGGAACGTCCTTCTTTTCTCAGATGTGTCAGAAGAACAGTGATGCTGAATCCGGAGCCCCAACCTCTCCTAGCCTCCTGGAGGAGGATGACCCAGGACCCTTGTCCTCCCAACAGCAGGCCACCAGTTCAAGGGACAAGAAGCCCCTAAGCTCCCTCCACCTTTCACATAGGGCCCAGGTGGCCTTGGAGTACCTGCCTTTCTTCTGCACCTATGGGTTCCTCCTGGAAGAGGAGGGGTTGGTCCTGCAGCCCGAGACACCGCTCCAGGAGGACTCAGAACTGCTCAGTGGGTTCTTCCCTTACTACCGCTCTGAGGAGGAGAGTTTGCCCAGCCTGGCCCTTCCTGGCTGGTCACACAGGGGCTCCCGGGATCTGCCCACTGAGAAGGAGGCACAGGCTGGCTGCTTCTGCAGGACAACAGTCAGGGACGAATGCTCTGTGAGTTGAGGAGGCCATAGAGGGTGGGGGGAGCAGCACTAGGCCCCCGCATCCTTCAAACCTCTCTGTCCCGGGGCCCAGACTCTAACAGGCCCCTGGACAGGCCCCTCTCAGGGCTGCTGCGGCCCTTGGAGCAAGGTGTCACTGGTTGGGAGCACAGACACTGCAGGAAGACTGTCCTGTTCAAGCCCAGCTTGACCACCTGCTAGGAGAGTGGCCTGGGGAATGTGGTTTCCTTATAAAAGAGAGAACAGCAGCAGCAACAATAGAGCCATTGTGAGAATTACATACAACCACATATCTAAAGTGCTCAGCGGGATGGTGAGCTCACGGAGACATTTATTTGGTCCTTATGACTTGCTAGGCTCTCAGACAAATGTTTCATTAGCATCATCTCATTTAATCCTAATAGTAATCCTATAAAACAAGCCGTACTATTATTCCCATTTTATGAATGAGAAAATGAGTCTCAGAGAAGTTAAGTGACTTGGCCAAGGGCACATAGCTAGCAAGTAGCAAACCTGGGATTTGACCCGAAGCTTGTGGTCTATAACATTCCTAATCACCATCATGCAGCTGGGCACTGTGGCCCATGACTGCAGAGACAGAGGAGGCAAGGCGGGTAGGTTTTAATCCCAGACACCCCACCCAGCAGGGTGCCCTTGGATGGGTGAGTGACATTGCTGAGTGCTTCCTGGGCTGTAGAGCAGACATGGGCCTGTCCTCTTCTGGGACTGCCACTGTGGTGTTGCAGGCACAGGCTGGTCCCGGGTATCTGGGCCTGAACCTGGGAGGTGGGCTTGCATCGGGCTGACCCTCCTGTTCCTTCGTACCCAGGCTGCCTCGGCACACTCGGACCTCATCTCTGGGTCCCCACACTCACTGGCCTGCTGCCCTGTCCTGCAGGTCTCGGCAGAGTTCCCCCGTGACAGTGACCGGGATGCCCCTCTCTCCAGGGACCATGGTCTTTATGCCTCAGGATTTGTGCATTACTACAGAACCCCTGAGGAGGGGTTACACACTAGCCCTGGGCCTCCTGCCTTTCCATCTGGGAGCCAGGGGCCCTCAGGGGCTGCCCAGGGCTGGTGCAGTCACACCACGGGGAAGCCAGAGCTGACTGCAGCAGAAACCACTGGAGAGCAGGCTCCCAGCACCCACTGACTGTCGAGGGATGAAGGTGATTGGTGGGAGGCTCCCAGAGGTCAGTCAGTTTGCCCTGGGACCAGAGCTGGCCTGGGACCCTGGCACTCAGGCCTGTATTCTCTCTGTCTCAGTGCCCATGACCATGGATGAGGGGCATCCTACCCCCCTTGCCCAGCAGAGCCAGCAGGAAGAACCCAACCCTTGGCAGATTCTCCCAGTCCCTCTCAGCCCACCAGGCTGCTCCCTGCCAGCATGAGGTGTCCCACTCCGCAGGCCTAGGGTTTGCCTTTCTCCTCAAGCAGCAGAGGGGAGAAACTCAGCCTGTGCCCCATGTTCAGCCACTCCACCCCCAGGAAGAGACCCATCCCGCCCCACGCTGCCACCTTCCTGTTCTCCTAGCTGGAAAAACTGCCACATGAGAATTGAACAGCCACACCAAAAGTGGCTTTGGAGAGAAGTGTCCATCTTGTCCAGCACTCTGACCTCAGACCATTCCTTTTGTAGCCTGACCCAAGCTCAGACAGAGGAAGCAGGAGCCACCTGAACAACTGAAGGGTGCAGACACCCAGAAGCTGGTTTTGTAAATAAATCGTGCACCTTGGAGCTGGTGCACTAATTGGATGCTTTGGAGTAACACTTGCAGCTTCCATTTATTAAGCATTTACTTTGTACTAGGCACTTTACAGAGATCATAATCATTGGGTGTAGACACTGGTGTCATCTCCATTCTACAGCTGAGTAAACAGGCTAAGAGATGTTACATAGGGTGCCCAAGCTCACACAGCTAGCAGACAGCCGGGAACAGTGGAGCTGGGATTCACACCAGCTCTGTCTGACCTCGGGCCAAGTACTTAAGCACCTCCTCACTACATTCTTCCTCAGTGGGTCTATGCATAGCAAGAAATGAGCCACGTGCTCCCCTAGACCCAGGCCTCCCCTAGACCCATCTCGCTCTCTCTTTTTCCTCATTGCCTCTGCACCTTTCCTTCCCCTGTGCCTGCCCTTGGGTAGAGCAGGTAAGGATGGTGACTCTGCATGTGTCTGCTAGGCCCTACCTCCTTGGACCTTGTGGACCTGTTTTCTGGTGCTCCAGCCCAACTTCCAACCCCAGGCTCACCTGGTGCATGGCTGAAGCACACTGGGATTTTGAGAGTATGTGCTCATCCCACCTACTCCGGGACCAGACACTTAGATGCTGATTCCTGTTTGAAAATCCTTTAGTGCCAGCCACACTGGCATGTCCCACGTTCACAGCCTCTCTGTCCCGTGGCGCTGGTTTTGTCTCCTCCCCGGGTGTAGGTTCTTTGTTTGCTTTGACACTCACACACCTCTGACCGCTGGATCCCTGCTCCTCCACCCAATGGCTGCTTGTCTGGAATGCCCTCACCTGCTCACATGCTTCCTGAGGATGAGGACTTTAAGAAAGAGAGAGAAATCAATCGGTCACACTAGAGTTACATCAAAGAAATTCTTTTTAGAAAATCTATTTTTTACTATTTCCAAGGCACTCCTACGACTTCCTATTGGGTTTGGGGATTTGGGATTTGGAGTATGACGGGGGTATGAAGAAATAAAGGTACACTTGCCAGGAAAACTCGGCTTTGTTCTTGGGGTGAGGCAATTGGACTGTTCCCTTTATTTTCCACAAGGCTGGAAGACTCTTCCTGACTCCCCTTGCATTCTCCCACCTGGTGCTGCTCAGGAGGTTCCCTCTGCCTCTGTGCCCTTCTCCACTGCTCAAAACTTAGCTTGTCATTTTAGTCTGGGGCCTCATTGAGGAGCTGGCATCTGTGGGCCCTCACTGCCCCCAAAGGAACAGACAGGTTGGGAGGTATCTATGTCTATGGTACAAACTGGGGCCACTCTCTCCTTGTGCAGCCCAAGCAGGGTCTGAGCCACGTCCCCTCCTCTCTTGCCGTGTGTGTGCCATCCAGAACCCAAGGAGGGCCGAGAGCCCTGCAGTAGCCTGTCAGCAACCCCTCGGCGAGCTGGAGGTACCTCCCCTGCTCATGGGGCTGAAGAGACCCGCCAGAGGTTTCCCATGCTGCAGAGCTCTCTTAAGGGAGTAGTTTGCAGGAAAGATTTGATGCAAAAGAGATCCCAGATAAGGGGCTGGCTCAGCTGGAAGGGCAGTTTGCTTCTGGCCCACCTGCCGGCCTTGGCTGGGAGCTGTCCATGTGCTAACACAGATGTGAACACTCAGGACACACAGGTCATAACGATGGAGAGATTTGACTTGCTGGGTGTGTTACCGCGTGCCAGTCATGGTGCAGAGCACTTGACATGCATTGACTCACTGAGTGTGAGTTAAGTGCAGCTTGAGTGAGGTACAGTTATCACCCCCATCTTACAGAGGAGGATGTCCAGGTGCAGTGGATTAAATGGCCTAGTGAGCTCCTGCTGGGGGAGGCTGAACTGCCTGCTCTCAGGTGCTGAGGAGGATCATAGCCCTTCTGAGGAGCTGGACAGGCACAGACCTCAACTTCCCAAGGGCAAGCCCACCAGGTCCCTGCAGAGAAAAATGCTGGTTGCAAGGAGCCTGAGCCAGCCTCAGCATGGGCTATGGAGGTTCGTCCAGGTGAGATACAGCTAGCCCCGGAGATGGGCCTTTCATCCACTCGCAGAGCAGCAGCAGGACTGAGGACTGCCTCTAGCCTGTAGACGCCACTGCCCACAGAATCATGGCCTAGCCCCTTTCCTTGGCATTCAGGGTCCTCAGGAGCCAAACTCCAAGCCTTCCAGCTGCCCCTCCTACAGCCATGGGGGCTTTGGGTGAGCAAAACTCTTCCCGACTCCCCTTGCATTCTCCCACCTGGCACTACTCAGGCAGTTCCCTCTGCCTCTGCACCCTTCTCCACTGCTCACAACTTAGCTTGTCTTTTTAGTTCCAGCTCAAATGCTGCTCCTTCCCAAGACTTCTGGGTTCTGCCCTCCAAATTTCCTATGGTCCTTCCTGGCCTCTATTTGAGGTCAGGCCTGATGTGAAGTTTATGGGTCTCCCCCAGCCCAGCAGCTGATGTTTGATGAGTGCATGACAGAGGAGACTGCCATATGGCAGAAGATGGAGTAGGCTGTCCCCAAACACTGGCTCTTCTGTCACTGTCAGCACTCAAACTCCTCTGAGTCCCAGGGAGTTTAGCATATAGCAGGTGCTCAGCCAGGCTTTCAGATGGGACCTTGACAGCAGCAGGCAGCAGGGTCTCCTCCTACACTCCTACAGAAACCCCTTGATTCCAAACCTCTCCAACCTGGGCTGCCTGGTCCACTGACCTGCCTGGCCTTCAGTCAGGCAGACAGCAGCATTTCCTATTCTCAGATGTCCACAGAGCCAGCCTCAACCCGCAGGTTGACTCTGATGGAAAGAAGCACATACGATTTTCAAGCTGATATCACCGCGGCCCAGAATTTCAGACTTCTGTGGACCCACAGGACCTTGTCAGGGAAGAAAGGATAGAGGGCAGCCCAGGGCACTGGGATGCTATTGGGGAAGGGATGTTTTCTCCCTGATTAAACTGTTGCAGGAGTCCTATGAATATGGCACAGTTGGACAGTGTTAGTACCATCACACTGATAGTGGAGAAACTGAGGCAGAAAAGTTAGGGCATTTATGCAGAGGGGTGGGGGTGGGGGCAAGGGTCTTTGGGAAAGTCACTTCTACTTCCCGAGTCTTGGCTAGGAGGCAGCACTTTTTAAAATAGCATGGACCCTGGAGTCAAACAGCAGGTGTGACTTCATCATCCTCCACTGACTGCTGTGTGGCTTTAGAGAAACTGCTTGACCTCTCTGGACCTCATTCTTCTCACCTACCCAAGGAGGACTTGCGTCAGAGAATTCAACAAGATGGTGTAAACGGAGCATGCAGCACTGGGCCAGCTCGGAGCCCTGAGGTGGAAGAAAGCCTGGGACATTCAAGGCTCCGATAGATCTACACAGGTACAGAGATTGGAGTGTCGCCTCCCATTCAAGCACACAGTACTCAAACACCTCAGATAGGTTCTTATCAAGCTTCTCCGAGGTTTGCTCTGGCACCTCAGACTCCCCTCTGAGCCTCCTGGGCCAGCATCTCCTCCACGGCCCACACATATACTGAGTGTGGCTGTCTGCCAGCCAGTGCCAGGCAAACCGGGCCAGGAAACTATCCAGAATGCGCAGCCACGCTTGTCTTTTCCGCCCGAGAGCCTCAAGTGCTGCGCAGCAGCGCCCTCTCCTGGCGCATCTTGATGAGACCTCCGCAGCTGATATCCCCGTGGCCAAGAATTTCAGACTTCTGCAGACACCACCTAAGAGGAGATCGTCCTTACCTTCCAAAAAATAGAGGAAGAATTAAGGCCTGGACTTTCCCAAGATGCCCAGAGAGGCAGCAGCAGCACTAGGACCAGAGCCCAGGCAGCCCAGCCTTCCCGCCAGCTGCTTCACCCCCTCACTTCACAGCCACTTACCTCTGTTTCTTGACTGCCAGCCTCAAGATAGGTGATGGGCCAGATTCAGTCTGCACATGCTCTGCACATACCTTCCCAAAGTGCCATCAACAAAGGAAGAAATCCTGCTCCCAATGAGAAGCTCGAAAATCGTGTGCTCCTTTTCCTTCCCATCAGAGTCAAGGAGGGAGCTCAGAGCTCCCGTTGTCTGAGGCCAGTGCAGGAATGATGCAGCTGGGGCAAACACTCAAAGAAGAAAGACAGCACAAGCCCGTGGTCCGGTTTCATTAATCCTTTGAACTCGGTCCTGAGTAATTGCTGTCTGCCTGCTCTGTGGCAGAGCCCGAAAATGTCACGGTGGCAGATAGGTCAGACGGGTCCTATCTATCTTCCTGGAGCAACCAAGCATTGCACAAGGACTGAGCGGCATAGTGAGAGTTGGAAAAAGAAGCAGGGGTGCCTTGAGAGAGGGCAACGAGGTCGTGATCTCCCATGAGGGGCCTGGGGAGGCCTCCTCATGCAGAAGATGCTTTGGCATAGATCTGAAGGAGGTAGGAGTCAGCTATGAGGAGGGCAGGCAGAGGGAGCTGCAGGTGGAGGGAGTGATCAGTGCAAAAGCTCTGTGGGGGAAATGTGGCTGGTACCTTTGAGGGCCTGAAAGAAGCCGGGCTTCTGTGATGCTCCAGGAAAGGCCAGGGGGAGTCCTCACACCTGGGAGTGATGTGGCCACCTCTTCAGCTCTGTCTTGTATCCAGACACCCTCCTTGTCTGCCAGCCACCAGCAGGAACTTCAGACTTTTCCCCATGTCTCCTCATTTAAGGCCCAGCTGACTAAGCAGTGACTGCGCCAGGCTCTGCAGGTCCAATGCAGAATGAGGCAGTACTCTCTTCTCAGTGGGCTCACAGTCTGGATGGGAAGACAATCAACCATTGAGTCTGACAGCAGAGATACAGATATGCTCAGAATATTCAGGAAACACAGATGAGATCTCGAAGATCCCATGTGGCATAGGGTGATGAGGAAGGCCTTCAAGAAAGGCCTGTCAGGAGGTGACAGCTGAACTGAGTCTTAAAGAAGAAGGGGGCAAGGATTAGCCAGGGGAGGAGGGAGAGGGTGTTCCCCACAAGGGAATAGCACGTGCGCAGTCACACACATGCACAGAATGTGAGACATTGAGGTGCAAAGTGGAAAAGCAGCCAGACCTAGTCCTACTGAGCTACACACAACACACTGGGGAATTGGAATTTATGCTCAAGATCACAGAAAGTCATCAAAGTTCACTAAACTGAGCAGATTCAAAGTTTCAGAAGCTCACTGGGGCAGTAGGACAGGGGCAGAGGGACCCAGGAACCCGTGTCCACTGTGATCCAGGCAGGGCAGTGGCACAGGGCTGGGCTGAGCCACATTCGGAGACAGCAATGAGGGCTGGGTGTCATTGAGGGGATGGACACTCAGGACTTTGCGGCTGGTGGGATAAGACCTTGGGAGAGAGAAATGGAGGATGGCATCCAAGGTTCTGTTTTGGGTGGCCACTGGGTGGAGGTGTGTTTCTCTAAGTTGAAGAGGCACTGGAGGAGGAAGAGAGAGTTCATCGAGGGATGCGCTAAGATGACCCGAGCCACCCAGGTGGAGGTGTTGAGTAGAGGGATGTCTGGACTCTGAAGCAAGGTGTGGGGGTTATACGCTGAGAGATGGGAGGTACGGGTGGGTGAGGGTCCAGATGGGGCCCTGAGGAATTCACACCTAAGCATGAGAAGGGGCCATGGCACCAGGGAAGAAGATGAGAACAGCTGGAGAAGCAGGAGGAAAGCTGGGTGAGGGCAGGAATCTGGAAGCAGAGGGGAGCAGGCAGCATGGGCAGCGCCTTCACTGCAGCAGGTCAGGCATGGACAGCTGACCCAGGCCTTTGCTGCCTGAGTGTGGCAGGTGGACACGGGGAGGGGATTGTTGGCTTGCCTGAGAGAGTGGTTGGGGAGGTGGGAGCTGTGGGGCTGTGTAGACTAAAGGTGCAGCCAGGAGACTCCAAGTTTGGAGAGCCTTCCCTGATTGCTTCCTGTAGAACGATGGACTCCCTCTCCAGTGCTCTTACAGCCACCTCTGTGTAGTATCTCAGATGGATTGTCTCCTCTCAAACAGAGACTTTCCCCAAAGCAAGGCACTAGCACAGACTGATGCTCAGGAAATTGCTGTGGCCTGAAAGGGTAAATAAGAAATGGGGAGTGGGCCACTAGTTAACAAATGCTATCAGCGTAGCCCATCTGCATGTCCTGCTACTGAGGAAAGTGCTCTGAGATGTCATCATTGGGGAAGGAACTGAGGGAGAAAGAAAACGGGGTTGCTTTCTGGCCCTAGTCATGCAGAGAGTGGATCTCTGTGGAGTTTCTTTCTCTGTGTAATGGCCAGTAGCTGCCCTGCCCTCTCCCGAGTGTAGAATGCAAATGTGAATGGCAGCACACTGCAAATGGTGCTCTGAAGTGCGAAGGCCAGGAAGAAGGGATGGCCTAGATCCTGGCCACAGAGCCAGCATTCTGCCTGGGCTCATAGCCCTGTGGTCTGGGATTCTCCAGGCCTGGCCATGGTTGCTGGTAAACCTAGGGTCCTCCCCTCACTTCCCTGGGTGATGCGCCCCATGGGCAGGTTTGTGGCATGCATATGGGAATGGAGCACAGTAATTCATTTTGGAAAGCAACCCACTCCTGCTCTGCTCCAACTTGTTAGTAGTTCAAGCAGCAGCTTTCTGGGCCTGGGAGGCCATCCTGGGCTGCCAGGGACACTGCCTGCCAACTTAAGACCTCCTCAATTGGTGCTGACACAGGACTGAGGGGATGACAATCTGCCTGGCACCCCTTAGGTGGTCTTCCAAAGGAGTGGGTTTTGAGAATTGTCAGGCTTTCCACTTGTGGATGCATTCCAATGGTGAACTCACTAAAAGGCCACTCTTCAGAGACCTGCATTTCTCATAGCAGCCCTAGGCATATATCCTGGGCATGGCAGGGCACAGCTTGGGGTTGATGCTGATGGCAACTCTGAAGCCTCAAGACTGAGTGGGTCACCATAAGCAGCAGGAAGTTGAGGTGCCAGGATGGGGTGTGATGCTTCCACTCCTCCCTGGAACTTTGCAATACTTCCCTAGCCAGGCCGGCGACTCCATCCCGGGCCGTCCTCTCCCGACACAGGTCCACTCTCTGTGTGCCGGGGCAGGGGAGGGAGTGATGCTGCAGGAAGGTCCCTTCACCTCCAAGTCCCCACTCCTCAGTGGACAGGCCTTTGTAGGATCAAGCTTCAGTGGTCAGGCTCTGTCTTGCTTTGGAATAAGGAGGTCTGGCTGGCTGTCACTGCATATTAACCTGGATGACGTGACATGAATATTCCCAGTGGGACAAGAGCAGGCCCAGCAGAGGCCCCTTCCTCCTGACCATACCCTTCACCATTCTTGTCAACCTTGGGGTGTCTTGGCTGAGACCCACAGCTGAGTCCCTGCTGGAAACTAGCAAAACGCTGGGGGGCTTCGAGTCTTCTTTAGAAAGGGAGGAAAGACACTCTCATTGAAATCAAAAGCCTCTCCGCACAGCAGGCCACTTCTCCAATGAGCACGGACCCCTGGCCTGGGGCCTGGCTGAATGTAGGGTCTGCCTACAGAGAGGGAGTTTGAGGTACAGAGGACCACCTCTGCCTTCTGTTGGCCCAGGGCGGACAGTGTAGGCTGAGCCAGGGCCAGGCAGGGAGCTGGGCCCCTAGAGAGCTGTAGCTGAAAGTTAGACATGACCCTGAACCACCAGGTGCTTGCTCTGGGCACGGGGTACTGAGTGGGACATGGCTGAGATGAACAAAAAGGCATCACTGCCCAGAGTTGGGATGGGAGAGAGTCCACAGCTGATTGGAATCAGCATTGTCAGCACAGCACAGGGAGATATGCGCATTGCCGTCTCTGGATGGGCGGCTGGCACTTTCAGTTCAAAGGCGCTGAGGCTCTGAAGTTGGCAAGGAAGAGGATAACCCGGAGAAGGGAGGACTAAGAGAATTTCAGTTGATGACCCTTGCCTCTTTGTGTCTGGGATGAGCCGCGCGGAGCGCACCCTTATCCACCCAGAGTGCTGTGCCTTTAAGGTCCACTGGGGGCGTGATGTCAGCCGCCCTCCCGCACTTGGAGAGGTGAGCGCGGCAGCCCGCGCAGCCGGTGACTGGGGGACTGGGTTTGGAGTAGGACCTGCGGCGTGCTCGAGACTCCGACTTCGGTCTTGCGGCGCGCTGGCGCCCGCGGGCCATGCCCCACTGACTCTAAGTGGGCACTGCCCCGGCTCCGGGAGGGCGAGGCCGAGCACCGGCCATGGGAAGCTTCCAGCTGGAAGACTTTGCGGCGGGCTGGATCGGAGGTGAGTGTGCTTACCGGGGACCCCCGGTCAGAGAGAGCGAGCCTGGCGGAGTTTGTCTCTATGCTCTGAGGAAACTTTGCCTCTGTGCGCTGCCATCCCGCTCCCCGTTGTGCGCGCAGCCTGCTTTGGGGAGTGCCCGGCCCCGAGATCCCCCTGGTGGTCTTGCAGTTGCCAGAGCTAAATTCTGAGAGCTTCACAGCGATTCGGGCTGAGCTTCTGATTTGCTCATTAAGTTAGGATCCGTGGGACTTGATGAGGTAATGATTAAACAGCTCGTAAAAGCCCACAGCCAATGGAGGCTCCTGGCGGCGCACACACCCTTCAGTGACCTGGTGCACACCTGAATTGCGGACGTGGCTCGCGGGAACTTATGTATGAGGGTAGCGCTTGGCTGCTGACCCCGGGGCGCAGGGTGGTGGGGAGCCAGGCTTCGAGATTAGGCCGGCCCAACGGGGCGTCCCGACTGGAGGGAGCAGAGCTCTCACAGCAGGGAGCGGAGCGCCGGCTGCAGGTGCCCATTGCCAGGCTGCGAGGAGCACTTATTGCCTTCAGCCGCCGCCAACCGTCAGCCATCGCCTACCTCCAAGGCCCCTTCTCCGGGCACTGTTGGGTCTGCCGATCCCTTCGCCACAGCTCCCGAAGCCACTCTTTTACTGGGCCTGGGGTGGATTGCCTGGGCGAGAGTTGCATTCATTTCCTTGCTTCTCCATTTTTCTTTCCAATTGGTCTATCCCTCTTTTCTCAGCTATTAGGAAAGAGGGAAGTTTGAGGGACTTTGCTAATTGTAAAAAAAAAAAAAAAAAAAAAAAAAAAAAAAAAAAAAGAAAAAGAAAGAAAAAAAAGTCTTTGGACCCATCTAAAAGGGTTATCCTAAAAGGGATGTTGGCAAATGTAGCCCCTCACCAAGGGGGGGATAAAATAAGATGAAAAGAACAACAAACCAGATTGGATCCCAACTCCTCCCCTCCTACCTAGCAGGAGACCACCTCTCTCCCGAGACCGGTGGCTTCAGGGCCCTGCTTCACACCTTCCTGAGCAGAGGTGGCTCCTTTCACCTTGAGTAAGTCTGTTGGCACAGATGCCCTTGGGTGGGGCTGAGACCCGCCTCTCCTAACTTTCCCAGTTAGGGGGCTGCAGCCTGAGGCTCGCTGGGCATATCCAGGCCCTTTTTGACTGGACAATTATTCCACCATTCAGCGGGGCAGGCAGAGAGAGGAGACACTTCTGTGGGCTGCCCCTTAAATAAGCAGACCACCTTCAGTAGGGATGCAAATGGCTTGGTTTGAAAAATGCCCTGGAAGGTAGGGCTGAGTCAGAGTAGTTCCAAGATTCTGATACCCCTCCCCATCCCCAAACGTGATAACATGTGAACCCTCCCCAACTCACAGCAAGTAGGGGATTTTTGTGCTTTATTCTGGTCCTTACTTTGGTGATGTTATTGAAAGTAATGGCAAAAATCGCAATTACTTTTGCACCGAACTAATAACATGGCTTTTTTTTTTTGGCTTCCATGAAATGATGGCAAGTGTTTACTACACTTGAATACTTACTAGGTGCCAGGTATAGTTTAAGTGCTATATGTATTCTTTTAAAACAATTTTATCAAGGTTTATTTTATGTATTATAAAATTCACCCATTTCAAATGTACAATTCAATGTCTTTTAGTAATTTTACAAAGAGGTGCAACCATCACCATAAATTTGTTTTAGAACATTTTCATCCCCCAGTAAGATCCCTCATTTGAAGTTGAATGCTGTTCCCTCTCCTTAATCTCCTTTCTGTAAATTTGCCTTTCCTGTATATGTTATGTCAATTGAATCTTGCAATATGTGATCTCTTGTGTCAGTTTATGTATAGTTCTTTAATTATTATAACAACCCCAAAGAGGTAGGTACCGTTGCATCCTTATTTTACAGATGAGGAAACTGAGATACAGAGAAATTCACTGACTTGCCTAAGACCATGTATTTAGCATTGGCACCAGGATTCCAACCCAGGCTGCCTGGCACCAGAATCTGCCATCTTAATTTCATCTTAACTCTTTCTGAACAACCTTGCATAACAAAATTTTGCCCTTTTTTTGATATTATCCCCCCCCACACACACACATGTTGTTTGAGATTTTACTGGTTTGTGAAGTGCCAAGGTCTGGAAATCACTGACCTTATAATCCCATTTTTTAATCTCAAATCCCCTGCTTTCAGATGGGTGGGCTAATAAGTGGCAGGGAGATGTTGGCCCAAGGCTGGATCTAAGCCTGCCTTGAGCTGAAGGATGTGTGCACTCACTATGGGGGAAGCCATGGAGCCTGAGGACCAGCGCTCCTCCCCCCACTACTGGGAAGGGTTAATTACTGCCATCACCTCTCTGCCTCTGCCCAGTTTAGTAGGTAGGAGGGGATAAGAGGGGACAGGTGGTTCTGGACCCGGGGAATCATTGTTCTGGGATTAGCTGGTTTCTTTGTCCCTATAAATATCTAATATTCCAGGAGCCCTTAGCTACCTGGTTAAATCACCTCTACTAACACAGATATTTCCTTCCTCCTCAGTGTTCTCGGGAATTTGTCTTTGAAGAACAGTTTCCCTTTCAATTTCAGTCACTAACTGCTATAACAAGGCTGATATGGTTTGGCTGTTTCCCCACCCAAATCTCATCTTGAATTGTAGCTCCCATAATTCCACGTGTCATGGGAGGGACCCCTGTGGGAGGTAATTGAATCATGGGTACAGGCTTTCCCATGCCGTTCTCATGGTAGTGAATAAGTCTCGTGAGATCCAATGGCTTTATAAAGGGGAGTTCCCTACACAAGCTCTCTTTTTCCCTGGCACCATGTAAGATGTGACTTTGCTCCTCTTTAACATTCTACCATTATTGTGTGGCCTCCCCAGCCATGTAGAACAGTGAGTCAATTAAACCTCTTTCCTTTGTAAATTACCCAGTCTCAGTAACGTCTTTATTAGCAGAATAAGAATGGACTAATACAGTAAGTTGGTACCAGTAGAGTGGGATGTTACGGTAAAGATACCTGAAAATGTGGAAGCAACTTTGGAACTGGGTAACAGGCAGATGTTGGAACAGTTTGAAGGGCTCAGAAGAAGACAGGAAAATGTGGAAAAGTTTGGAACTTCCTAGAGACTTGTTGAATGGTTTTGACCAAAATGCTGGTAGTGATATGGACAATGAAGTCCTGGTTGTGATGGTCTCAGATGGAGATGAGGAACTTGTTGGGAACTGGAATAAAGGTGACTCTTGCTATGTTTTAGCAAAGAGACTGGTGACATTTTGCCCCTGCCTTAGAGATCTGTGGAACTTTGAACTTGAGAGAGATGTTTTAGGGTATCTGGTGGAAGAAATTACTAAGCAGCAAAGCATTCAAGATGTGATTTTGGTGCTGCTAAAAGCATTCAGTTTTATGTATTCACAAAGATATGGTTTGGAATTGGAACTTATGTTTAAAAGCGAAGCAGATCATAAAAGCTTGGAAAATTTGCAGCCTAATGATGCAATAGAAAATAAAAACCCATTATCTGGGGAGAAATTCAAGCCTGCTGCAGAAATTTGCATAAGTAACAAGGAGATAAATGTTTATCACCAAGACAGTGGGGTAAATATCTGCAGGGCATGTCAGAGACCTTGGCGACAGCCCCTACCATCACAGACCCAGAGGCCTAGGAGGAAAAAATGGTTTCCTGGGCTGGGCCCAGAGACCTCTGCTCTGTGCAGCCTAGGGACTTGGTGCTCTGTGTCCTAGCCACTCCAGCCATGGCTGAAAGGGGCCAAGGTACAGCTTGGGCTGTGGCTTCAGAGGGTGCAAGCCCCAAGCCTTGGCAGCTTACACGTGGTGTTGAGCCTGCGGGTGGATAGAAGTCAAGAATTGAGCTTTGGGAACAGCCATCTAGATTTCAGAGGATGTATGAAAATGCCCAGATGTCCAGGCAGAAGTTTGCTGCAGTTGGCTGCAGGGGTGGGGCCCTCATGGAGAACCTCTGTTAGGGCAGTGTGGATGGGAAATGTAGGGTGGGAGTCCCACACAGAGTCCCCACTGGGGCAATGCCTAGTAGAGCTGTGAGAAGAGAGCCGCCATCCTCCAGACAACAGAATGGTAGATCCACTTACAGCTTGCACCATGCACCTGGAAAAGCCACAGACACTCATTGCCAGCCTCATGGGCATTATAATTTTTTATAAAATTATTTTTTTAAAAAGAAACCCCATTTCCTTTCTCCCTCAGTTCCTTCCCCGATGGTGACCTCTCAGAGCACTTTCCTTTGCAGTGGGGCATGCAGATGAGCTATGTTGATAGCATTTGCTAACTCCTGGGAGACACTCATGCCAGCAGCTGGGAGGAAGGCTGTACTCTGCAAAATCACAGGATGGAGCTGCCCAAGACCATGAGAACCCACCTCTTGCGTTAGTGGGACCTGGATATGAAACATGGAACAAAGGAGATCATTTCAGAGCTTTAAGATTTGGTTGCCCCACTGGATTTTGGACTTGCATGGAGCCTGTAGCCCCTTTGTTTTGGCCAATTTTTCCCTTTTGGAACAGGCGTATTTACCCAATGCTTGTACCCCCATTGTTTCTAGGAAGTAACTAACTTGCTTTTGATTTTACAGGCTTATAAGTGGAAGTGACTTGCCTTGTCTCAGATGAGACTTTGGACTGTGGACTTTTGAGTTAATGCTGAAATGAGTTAAGACTTTGGGGCGCCATTGGAAAGGCATGATTTGTTTTGAAATGTGAGGACATGAGATTTGGGAGGGGCCAGGAGTGGAATGATATAGTTTGGCTGTGTCCTCACCCAAATCTCATCTTGAATTATAGCTCCCATAATATGTCATGGGAGAGACCCATGTGTCATGGGAAAGACCCAGTGGGAGGTAATTGAATCATGGGGGCGAGTTTTCCTGTGCTGTTCTTGTGGTAGTGAATGAGTCTTATGAGACTTGATGGCTTTATAAAGGGGTGTTCCCCAAGCTCTCTTTTTGCCTTCTGCCATGTAAGACATGACTTGCTCCTTCTTCACCTTCCACCATGATTGTGTGGCCTCCCCAGCTATGTGGAACTGTAAGTTGATTAAACTTCTTTCCTTTATAAATTACCCAGGCTTGGGCATGTCTTTGATAGCAGCATGAGAACAAACTAATACAAAGGGCTTCTTAATCTAAGTGGCCTTGGGGCAGCCTTGGTTCTCTTCAAATTGTACAGGTCTTGTGAGTGTGTGTGTGTAGGTATTTTTTTCTGTGAAAAGGTACAGTGTATTCATCACTTTTCCAAAGAGGTCTTCTTTTAAAAAATTCTATGGTGACATCACTCACATTTGAGCATCTATAGGTGTCAGGCTCTCTGCTAGGTATTTTATATGCATTACTGAATTTCATTCTTACCGTGGAAGCAGGAGGTAGGTGCTGTTATTATTCCCACTCTATGCATGCTAAAAGTGAGACATAGAGAAGTTAAGTAACCTGAAGGTAACTGAAAAGTTTTCAGGTTTTTTCTTTATACATACCCTACCCCGCTTTTTGAGCTGAAATTAATATAATAGAAAACCATTTGAAAGTGTATAATTCAGTGGCATGTATTACATTCACGACACTGTGCAACCATCACTTCTATCTAGTTCCAAAACATTTTTCTCATGACCAAAGAAGATGCTGTACGCTTCAAGAGTCACTCCCATTTCCACCTCTTCCCAGTCCTGGCAACCACTAACTTAGTTTCTGTCTTTATGGATTTGCCTATTCTGGGTAATTCATATAGGAAGAGTTATACAATACCTTGCCTTTTGTGTCTGGCCTTTTTAATTTAGCATAATGTTTTGGAGGTGCATCTATGCTGTAGCATGCATCAATAGTTCGTTTATTTTTATTGCCAAACAGTATTCCTCTGTATAAATATCCCACATTTTGTTTATTCATACACCAGTTGATGGGCATTCATACACCAGTTGATGGGCATTTTTGGCTATTGTGAACAATGTTGCCGTGATGTGTGTGTACTTGTACTTGTTTTAGTATCTGTTTTCTGTTATTGGGTATATATGTAGGAATTGAATTGTTGGGTTAGGTTGTAACTCTATGTTTAGCTTTTTTGAGGAATTGCCAAACTGTTTCCACCACGGCTGTATCATTTTACATTTCTACTAGCAGTGTACAAGAGTTCCAATTTCTCTACAGCTATCCTAGTGCGTGTGAAGACGTATCTCATTGTGTTTTCAATTTGCATTTCCCAAATGACTACAGATGTTGAGCATCTATTCATGTGTCTGTTGGTCATCTGTATATCATCTTTGGAGAAATGTGTGTGCAAGTCCTTTGCCCATTAAAATTATTTTAGTCAGTTGTAAGAGTTCTTCCTATATATGAATACTAAATCCTTATCAAATACGTGATTTCCACACATTTTCTTCCATTCTGTAGGATGTCTTCACTTTTGTGTGCAAAAGTTTTCAATTTTTATGAATGTTATTATTTCTTGTGTTGTGTAGGGGAGTTAGAGATAACCTCCAACCCCCTGTTTAGCTCCTACTGGGCTCTTCAGCTGAATATAAGAACCAAATTGACACCAGACTGATTAATAAGAGAAAAATAATACAGATTTTATTAGTTTTTCATGACATAGGGATCTTCACAAGAGAGTGAAGTTGGGAGAAGTGGCCAAAGCAAGATCTTTTCATACTTTTTAGACAAAGAGTGATCAATTTGAGAAGAAATGACAGGACAAAGAAAATCTGGCTAGGGTGGTGGAATTTTGCTAGAGGAGTCACTAGGAGATGTGTGGGTGGGGGGTATAAAACAGGTGGAAGATAAGGATTACTTCATTAAGTATGAATTCAGGGTCACTGCAGCCTTCAGTTCCGAATCCCAGCTAATAAGGGCTATTTTCTTACCCTGGTATGGAGAGGGTACCCCTCCCAGAGGAATCTTTATTGCTTGCTGCATGCAGGAAGAGGCAGGTCAGTTCAACCTTTCAGAAGTTATGATTTCTCAATCTTTTCAACTTGAAATAATCAATGCACCCATCTGCTATATTTTGGTATGGCATGTCCTTCACTCCTTCAGTTGGTTGTACACTTGGTATCATATCTAAGAGTCCATCGCAAATCACAGGTCAAGATTTTTTTCTATGTTTTAGTTTAAGAATCTTATAGTTTTGCTCTCCCATTTAGGTCTTTGATCTATTTTGATTTAATTTTGTATATGGTATGAGGTAGGGGGTCTATCTCCACTCTTTCACCCTTTTGCCTGTGAATATCCACTTGTCCCAGTCCCTTTGCCTTCCTTTTATGGAGTGATTGCTTGTTTTACTCTATTTTCTCTGCCTTCCTTGGTGCGTGGGCCAGTGCCTAGCACATTGGAGCCCACCCACTCCCCCTACCCCAGCAACTGACCGTTGACTAAACAAGTGCCTGTTTTGTCCCAAGAGCTGGCTGGTATAAGCCAGGAGTCCAAGGGCTGAGTTACCAGGCATTCTTTTTTGATCCACAGGTGCAGCCAGTGTCATCGTCGGCCACCCTCTGGACACGGTCAAGGTACAGTAGCCATGTTTCCCATTACCTCTTAAAAAGAGGCATGGAGCTGACCTGCCTCTGAGACTATGCCTGCTGTTTCTAATCTCTCAGAGAGTCTTCTGCCCAGGGCAGACTCTCTGTTGCCAGTCCAGGGGGTGTTGGGTGCCAGGAGGTCTGGTTTAGACTCAGAACCCTCAGAGGTCCAGGTAGAACTTTAGAAGTAGATTGGAGATGGGAACCTATCATTACCTGATGATGCACATGGGTGTGAGGACTCTGGAGCTATTGGGACCTTCCTGGCATTGGGATTACCCAAGCCCCTTGTTCTGGGATGTTCCCTAGAAAGGGGAAGGGGCTCATCTCAGATCATACAACAAGTTAAAAACTGAGGTGCGAGATGCTGCAAAGGAGCAGTCTTTCACCCCATCCCCATCCCTGCACCCGTCCCCAGTGGTGAGCAGAATTTAGAGCTATGCTCTGGGAACGGAGCCATAAATTGTGCCTCCTCACTGCTGACTGGCTTCCAGATCCGTTTCTAAAGCTCTGCCTGGATTGTGCACAGATAGGAGCCTCACAGACTGTTTTCAAATGGCTGCTGCAATGTCCTTTCTCCCCATCTTGCTCCCTGTATGAAACTGGACCCTCTCCTAGGTCAGGGCCCATGCTCACCCTCTTGATGGGAAGATCAGCCTACCTGTTTTAAATATTTGAAGAAACACTTTAAGTAGTAAAGGGGGGCGTTTAGGCTCCCCAGGGGACATCCCAATGCAGTGGGATGGCAGGCAGGACCCAGTGCTGGGAGATGGGCACACAAAGTGGTGAGTGAAGCAGGCTTAGTCTACCCTCCTGAAATGGTATAATCTTCCCATTTTATATAGGAGGGGGGTAAGGTGCAGAGTTTAGGAACCTGCCCCAGACCTCAGAGCCAGGCATTGTAGTGCTGGATTCAAAGCTCCAAAGTAAATTTTACTTCTGGGCTGACCTAGGCTTTGAGGACTCAGGAGTGAGGGAGGCAGGCAAGGAGACAGATATTTTTAGGACACTGATGGACAATAATTAGGGAACACAACAGATGCACAAATCAGTTATGGACAGTGGTAGGTGCTGGGGGACAATAACACAAGGTGATGGCAAAGACAGTGATGAGAGCCTTCTGTATTTTGAAGAGTCAGGGATGGCCTCTCTGCCAGGGAGGCAGCTAAGTTGAGACTCAGATGACTCAAAGAGCCAGATACGCAGAACTGAGGTCAGAGTGCTATTCACAGAGGGACAAACTAGTGCAAAGCCCCAAGGGTGGGAACAGGCTGCGATGTACATTCTCCAGGAAAACAAAGAAGGCCAGTGTGTGTGTGATGCACACAGTGAGCTGAGCAAGTGGTGTGGTGCAGGTGCTGGGAGAGGCCCAGGGAGAATGGGATTGCAGAGTGTGCTAGGGGCCTTGCTGCGTGCCTCCTGCCAGCCCTGCACACCCAGGCCCTGGGTCCCAGAGCCCACCAAGGAGGGCTGTGCAGCAAGTTCATGTCTGAAGTGGACTTACTAACATATCACGGCTGAGCCATTGCTGCCCAGAGTTAGGGCACATGTCTGGCACTCCCCAGGGCTGTCCAGAGCTAAGCCAGGTCCTTAGAAACCTTTTCCACCTCTGTGGTAGCTGCCCACTGAGCCCTCTCCACCCTCCATGAGAGCTGGCTAGTTACCGTGCCCAGGCCTGGCTTCCCTAGCCTGTGGCCTCTGATTCTCTCCTGTTCAGAGTGCACCTCAGCACGGGGCTGGGCACAGCCTCCCTGGGTGAGTACCTGCTGAATGAGTGGCCATCTGGGACCTCAGCCAAGTTCAAGGTGCCTGCTGCATACCTCTCCAGGGCTGGGCCTTGGGAAGACTTGGAAGACTCAGATGCACTCCCTAATGTCTCCATGACAGTGCTGGTTGTTCCTGGCAATTCTCACCCTCCCAAACTCACCTAAGTCATTCCCAGTCTGTCTTCTCCAGGGTTCATTCAACAAACCAGTTCACAAGAATGGATCAGTGGGGAGGCAGCATGGCCAAGCCAGAAAGCATGGGCTTTGGAACCACGCAGGCTCTAGGTGTGAATCCTGTTTTTGCCATTTCCTGATTGCATAGCCTTCCGTTAAACACGATACAAATCCTTGGCTTACAGGGTCAGTGTAAGATTATAAGCATTGTTTCTGGTACCTAGCAGGGATTCAAAATCGGTAGCTGCTATTTTTATCAACATCATTCGATATATATTAAGTTTTGCTCAGTTACCACATCATGTGACAATGTCCAGCAATATTTTAACCAAAATTGGAGAATGTGTTTCAATTCTCTGATTTAAATGGTATTTATAAATTTCTCTTTGGGGGTCAGTGGGACACCTCAAAAGATGAATAAGAATTCTCCAAGTGGCATGCTCAGTCACTGACCATGGAACTGCCTACCAGAGACTCAGCATCTCGGCAAGGAAAAGGCCTGTTGCTTCTGTAAAACCCAGGATGACTTAATATAAGTGAGTTGGTAACAAGTCACTGTTGGGTGTGAGAGATTTAATGGTAAAAATTTGAGGGTATGGATTAGTTTCCTTGGGCTGCTGTAACAAATAACCACAAACTGGGTGGCTTAAAACAGTAGAAATTTATTTCCTCGCAAGTCAGGAAGTAGGAAGTCCAAAACCAAGGTGTTGATGCCTTCTGGAGGCTCCGAGGGAGAACCTGCCACATGGTCCTCTACCAGCTTCCAGTGCCTGCTGCAGTGCTCGGCATTCCTTGGGCAGTGGCTCTGTAACTCCAGGCCCTGCCTGTCTTCATATGGCCTCCCCTCTGAGTCTCTGTGTGTCAGATCTGCCCATCCTTCCTAAGGACACTAGCCATTGGATTTAGCACAATTTACAGGAGTGGAGCTCCCTGGCCACAGTTGCCTGAAAAGGCTGGGCTTTCTCCCTTCTCTGCACTCTGCCCTGAAGCTCTGGAGGGAAGCCCTCCTGAAACATGACATCCAGTCTTTGTTCAGCCTGAGTGCCCCTGTTGCACTCCAGCACACCTTCTTTCCTTCCTTCTGGCTGATGTTTTCTCAACAGACCCTGTCCACCAAGAAAGGGCCAGGCAAGTCTGAATAACTGGAAATCCAGTCCTGGCCTTATCACCTACTCTCCAGTGACCTGGGCACAGCACTTAACCTTCCTGAGCCTTGAATTCCTTGTCTGTAAAGTGGGCAAGTAGCACCTCCCTGGTGGGGCTGTCGTGAAGATTGTTCATGGAGGTACTGAGGATACAGCAATGAGCGAGATGATGCTACTATCAAGAATAGACAGGCTGGGGTGCAGGGAGGCAGACAGTCACTTGTCTAGGGTCCTGGGACTCACCTGTGGAAGAACCCGGCTACAAGGGCCTGTGCTGCTGACCCAGGTGAAAGGCTTATTCCTGTGCCCTTGGCTGCGTGGTCTTAGGTTGAGGAGGCCTGGCTGGTGCCTATGTCTGATGCAGCGTGGCTAGGTTTTCTAGTCAGGGCTTGGCTGCCTCCAGACCAGGGGTCCCCAACTCCCATACCGTACCAGTACCAGCCTGTGGCCTGTTAGGAACGGGGCTGCACAGCAGGAGGTGAGCAGTGGGTAAGTGAGCATTCCTGCCTGAGCTCTGCTTCCTCTCAGATCAGTGGCAGCATTAGATTCTCGTAAGAGCACAAACACTATTATGAACTACGCATGCGAGGGATCTAGGTTGCCCGCTCTTTATGGGAATCTGATGCCTGATGATCTGATGGTTTCACCTCAAAACCATCACCCCACCCTGGTCTTTGGAAAAATTGTCTTCCACAAAACTGGTTCCTGGTGCCAAAAATGTTGGGGATCACTCTTGTAGACCACTGGGACAGGACTGCAATGGACAGGCTTTGGGAGGGGGTGTCTGCCTCCTTCTCATGAACATCCCAGTGGGGGTTCTTGTTTTGCTTCAACATGCTCCCCACCATTCTAGGCTGCCCCCTCACTACCCAGTCCAGTCTGGGGCATGCATCTTGGCCCAGGACAGCCAGGGCATGGCTTACTCTGCCAGGTCAGGGGCAGGCCAGGCAGTGGCTCAGCTCTGAGCTCTGAGGCTTCAGCCACTTCACCTCTGACACTGAGCACTCATCCTCTTCTCCTTGGGTTTTCAGCTCTGGGATGCTGAGAGCTTCCAATGGGAGAGAAACCATGAACTGGAGTAGCATGAGATTCACAGCACCCCTGACATGAAACTCATAGTTTTGGGCTAAATATTGCATGAAGGGCCATGATCTTCAAGATGTATCCACTGCATTCACACAATCCAGGGCTCCCATTCTCTATAAGGACCAAAGAAAGTGTCAGAGACCTGAGAAAATAGTATAGTATATAAGAAGGAAAGTACAGAATCAAAATTAATGCTGCACTAAATATTTACAAAATATAACCTCATGTTAAATAGTCAAATGCAACTCAGCTTTCATGGAGGTCTATGTGGATGATATTAATATGGGATGTACATTAAATATATACAATTATACTTAATTTTATCTTACTTGATACAATATGAGCAGGTTTGCAAAAGCGAAAGAGTCCAAAATCTAAGCAAGTCTTAAAATGGCTTTGATTCTACATAACCAGGAGAGACGAGAAAGATAATGGCAAGACCATCAATTCTGTAGGCCCAAAATGAGTGCTCTGGACACCTCAGATTTGGAGATATTTTCCATAATAACTAAAAGCACTGAAGCTGGGCTAGGGAACCAAGCTCTCTTCTCTCTTGCCTTTCATAGGTGTTCACTGAGTATCTATTATATACCTAACACTATGTATAGGTCAGAACCCAACCCTGAGGGCAGTCACACCTGGTCAAGAGCTTGGACTGGACTTGTTTTGGTCTCAGTAGGCTAGAGATTGGTGGGAATAGCAGCCTCTGGGGTCCTGTGGAGTGAAAGGCCTTGGGGATGAACAAAACAAGGGGGCCAGCTTCCTGGGGAAACCATGTGAGGCAATGTGGTTGACTGAATAATGGTCCCCAGATGTGCCTGTGTCCTCATCTGTGGAACCTGTGAATGTCATCTTATATGGCAAAAGAAAACTTTGCAGGTATGATTATGTTAAGGATCTTGAGATGGGAGGATGATCCTGGATTATCAGGGAGGTTCTTAAATGTAATTACAAGTGTCCTTATAAGAGGGAGGTGGAGAGAGATTTAGATTTCTTCCTACAGAAGAGGAAGAGAACAATGTGACAACAGAAGCAGGGAGAGAAGAGGAGACGTGATGCTGGGGCTCCGGGAAAGAGGGTGAACCCCAAAAGCTGGGGGAGACAAGAAAACAGATTCTCCTCAAGAGCCTCCCGAGGGAGTGCTGCCTTGCCAGCATTCTGATCTTACCCCACTGAGACTCATTTCAGATTTCTGGTCTTAGAACTGTGAGATAATGCATTCATGCTGTTTTAAGCCATGAAGTTTGGGGTAATTTGTTACAGCAGCAACAGGAAACTAATATAAGTAGTCAGTTGTGTTCATCTGTAAGATGGGACCAGTATCCGTGCCTTAGAGCATCTGTGGGATTTAGTGAGGTCAATTTTATATGATGGTCAATATGCAGTTGGTGCATAATAAATGCCTTCTCCTGCTATCACTGGGGGCCCTAGAGACTTGGGCTTTGCTGCTGGCCTCAGTGCCAGCCTACCCAAGTGCTCAGCATGCCTGACAGACCTTTGCTCCATGGCTTTGAAATTATTCTGTGATCCAGGTTTGGCTCTCAGGTTGAGTCACTTCATATATTATTGGCTTGAGTGACTCAACCACTCAATTTTCTTAGCAGGAATTGATTACTTGTTGCAGGGGGTGGGTGGCAGTCAGCCATTTGTGGATTCACTTTCCAGGGACAGCCCTGCGAGAATGTTGGACCTCATGACAGCCTTACATGGGGCACAGAGAGAGACCTGCACCCCTCCACCACCTGGCCCAAGTCATTGTCCTGGTTGTGGACATCCCACTCCGAGGTAGGCCTCTGTGGTTCTGCTTAACAAGAAGACCTTGAAGGCCCAGTTCTCATCTTGCTGCATCTTCTAGGGAGTCTCCCCTACTGAATTTAAAATTACCTTTTCCTTCTTATCACCCAGCTCTTCTTATCCTTGGTTTATTTTCCTCCGTAGTACTTGTCTTCATCTAAAATATATATTTACTTGGGAATTATTTTTTATTGACCATCTTTCCTGACTCCACTAGGTTGTAAGTTCCATGAAGGCAGACTCTGGTTTCTTTACTGCTGAATTCCCTGAGATTGGAATAGTGCCTCCAATAAAATAGGCCCTGAACAAATATTGGTTGAGTGAGTCAATAAACACACTTCTCTGATTATGAAAGTAATAATTATGAACAGGGTGATACTATTTCCTATATTTTCCTATGGCTACATATGTTTATAAAACTATTCAAATGGATGCTTCTGAAACTCTTGGCCACGTTATTAGCCATGGTCATAAACTCAGGAGAGGAGTAGGGTGACAGCGAAGGTGGGTCCAATGAAGCTTTAGCCTTATATGTGACATTAATTTGTTGTTGTTGTTGTTGTTTTTGAGAGAATTTATTTCCATATGAGTTGTGTACTTAACATTAGCTTTAAACTACATAAACTAAAAATAATGAAAGTAACATCTGCTTATCGTAGGAAAGTTGGAAAATGCAGAAAAGTCCCATGCAGGAAAACATTGCCTGTGATCTTCACCTCTGAGATCACCATTTTAACTATATGTACTCTTCCAGGGCCTCCTCCACTTGTCTACAGAGCTGATCTCAGGCAGTTCATGTGAAGAGCTAGCCTGCTTTTCTGGGTCTCAGCCCCTCACTGCACACTGGGTTCCATGGGGATGGGCCAGTATCTCCTCTTTGGTGGTCTCATGGCTCCTTCATGCACAGGCATAACATGCTGTGTGTGCTGACAAAGTGTTTTGATGGAGAATTATAGGCTGCATGTCTTAAAAGAAGTGGAACCCTCTAAGGCTAGGGCAGGGGTACTCTTCGGTGGGCTTACTCAGACCCTCTATGCCTGTCAGCTCCTGCCCCTGGTCACCAAAGCCAGCTTCCATCAGAGGCCACCACACATTAGCCATACAGTCCTTGTTCAGTCAGTGCAAAGGGGCCGCTATGCCAGGGTTGTGCCCAGCTCTGGGGATGGAAGGAAAGTAACACAGGTGGTCCTACCCTAGTTGGGCGGTCCTACATAAACTCTATATAATCAAACACATAGGGCCACTGCGACTTTTCGACTCAGACCTAAAAGATGAGCAGGAGCTGGAGGAAGAGCCTTCCAGAAGTGGGGAACAGCAGGGGCAGCTGGCTGGAGGCAGGAAAGAATTGCTGCTCTAGGGTCTGGGAACATGCAACTCATGCAGGGCTCGGGGAGAGGAGGTGGCACGTGGGGTGAGAGACAGGTGCCTCCCAGGCTCAGGGAGAGTGCGGAATTTATCCTACATTTGATGGGAGGCCACTGGAGGCTTCATTGACCTTTGAAAATGATCAGTCTGCCTGTTGTGCAAAGAGAAATGGAGGAAGTGAGAGAGAAGCAGGAGATCAGGGAGGGCTTCAGGCCATGTTTCTGGTGAGGATGAGGGGTGAGGCCTAGGGTGGTGGTTCTAGGGACAAGAAGAGCAGGTCTCCCCCAAAGATATTTTGGAGGGTGGAGCGACAGACAGCAGATAGGGTAGAGTCCCAGTTTAGGTTTTTGTACTCAAGAGACGGGGATCATACAATCATTCGGCACAACTAGCTGGCCTTTGCCATTCTCTCAGCAAAGCAGGCTTCTCTGCATTGAGTGAGTCTGAATGGGACATTAGAGGGAGGCAGTGCAAGCTGGAGACAGGGCACCAGCCTGGCCAGGACTGAAACCCAGACCCTTTGCTGGCGGGGGTCACTATGAGCAGGGCCTTTCCCTCTGGGCATCTTTGGAGCAGTGGGGCTATGAATGATCTCTGAGCTGACCCATGCCCTTGCCTCTCTCCATAGACTCGCCTGCAGGCTGGCGTTGGCTACGGAAACACCCTCAGCTGCATCCGCATGGTGTACAGGAGGGAGAGTGTAAGTGCCCCTTGGGCGGGTGGAGTGATGCCTGCCTGGGCCCCCACAGGCTGGGGACCAGGGCCACAGCCCCACACCAGCATGCAGGTGGGGGCCTCTCATCCTGCTCTTCACACTCAGCTTGATTTTCCCTACTTCATCTCACACCACACCTCAAATATTATGTGTTACCTAAACTCACCCCTGCCACTACCACAGCATAACTGAGGAAAAACTCCAGTTTTGTGTAACCTCTGTGGAGAAATCCTGAAGAATCTGGAGCTGCAGTGTGGAAAATTCCTGCAAAAACAAGGTGATGGCTCAGTTTTTCACAAAGGAATGAGTGACTGGCAAACCGTGTGCTGATAGACCTCCCTTTATCTGGCCCGGCCGGAGCCAGATGTGTCTAAGCCTAGACACCAGAGTTTACCTGCGCCCAGGTCACTTTAGACCATGCAGCCTGAGGTATTCCTTTTCCAAAGGGAAAACCGAATGATGCTTTGTAGAAGATGCATCAGGTTCCCTTCTTGAGAATCAGCATGTGCTTCAGGAAAACTTTCTGAGGCCCCTCTTTGTGGAATTTAGAATAAATTTTAAAATTTTGAATGAAATGACCTGATTTAAAGAAACCATCAGGTGGAACCCTGTCGCAGCCCTCTGACTTTTCCCTGAGTCACTGGAAATGTGGTCCCATTGTAGCCATTGTCTCCACCGGACTCCATCCTAACAAGTGTCCTGGGGCTCGGAAGCCTCCTGCAGGCGCCTAGAGTTTTCCCACGGATGAAGTGTGTCTTGCGTCAGGGTGGTGGTGTAACTCCCTTGATCGGCTGCTTTAAAATTGGGGCGAGCGCTGCAAGCCTAGCACTTGGTGTTCCCGGGTGATGCTGTGGGAGTCCACAGTCCCCTGAAAGCGGCTGTTGATTCTCCTTTTGGCACATGTTCCCGACAGTGTCTGCCAGCCTGTGTCCCAGCTCTGGGGTTTTGGTGGGGACTGCGGGCGGTTTCTCTGAGACATAGCAGCCCATGGCTAAGCCACATCCCAAGTTATCTGAAGGATCTTGTGATGGAAGAAGAGTATGAAGCAGGGTGTGTTCACGTGTGTGTGTGCGTGCATACGTGTGTATATATGCATGTGTGTGTGCGTGTGCAGGTGTATGTGAGGCATCCTGCCTCTGGCAGCCAGGGTACAGTGTGCGCAGTGAGGACTAGTGGGTTTGTGCACAGCCTGGAGTCTGCACAATAGCTTCCCAGTACTTTCTCACATTTGATTTGGCACGCGTGTGCTGCTCTGACTCCTCCAAGGGCCTGTGGAATTTTCCGGTTTTCCTCAGCACATCTGTGGTGTTCATCAAGAATGCCGTGTGGAAGGGACCGAACCCGGCCTGCAGCACCCCTTCCTCAGCCTCCTGCAGCCTGTGTGTGCGCATCCTGTGTCCTTATGTGGCCCCTTCAGCCACTTCTGTCAGAAGACACCCATGCTCATGGGCACTCATCTAGAGGCTGGCCCAGGCACCCCTCGGGGGTCTAGGGAACCCCTGTCTTACACCACAGGCTTAGTAGACTGCCTATGTTGTAACTGCCTGTCAATTTGTCTGTTCCACACCTCACTTTCCCCAGATTATGAGCTCAGTGAGGGCGGAGGCCGTTTCTTCCTTGTGGTTGCTCCCCAGGGCCTGGCCCCCGGCCAGTGCCTGGAGAATGTTTCTGTTGTGGTATATGAGGTGGGGGTGTGTGGTGCTTGGCCAGCCCACTGCTCCTAAGGTCTCCTCAGGATCCCCCTTGGCCACAGCCTGACTTCTTTCCAGCCCAAGATCACTGCCCCTCCTGGCGCATGCATGGCATGTGTGGGTTCCAGGCCAGGACACAACCCACAGGAAACAAAGCGGCCTGCAGAAGCCGGGCTGTCCTCGGAGCAAGAATGCCTGCCCCTGAGTGGTTCCCCACCCGCTACCTCCTGTCGCATCAGCACCCTCTTCCCCTCTCTTCATGGACACATGGGCAGATGTGTCCGGTGGTGTACCCCGTCAGCCTGCAGGTTCTGCGACGGCAGCCCCGGGTCCTCACGCCTCTTCCTTCTGGTTTTCACTGCAGGTGTTCGGCTTCTTCAAGGGCATGTCTTTCCCCCTCGCCAGCATTGCCGTCTACAACTCCGTGGTGTTTGGGGTCTTCAGTAACACGCAGCGGTTCCTCAGCCAGCACCGCTGCGGGGAGCCAGAGGCCAGTCCTCCCCGCACGCTGTCAGACCTGCTCCTGGCCAGCATGGTGGCCGGCGTGGTCTCTGTCGGGCTGGGAGGGCCCGTGGACCTCATCAAGATCCGGTTGCAGATGCAGACACAACCGTTTCGGGACGGTAAGAGGGGACGGTAAGAGGCCAGGGGAGCGGAGGCTGGTGTCTGGGACTTGTGGCCCTTTCCTGGTTTGTGGGATCTGGGACATGGTTGTTAAAATCCTTTTATTGAGCAAGGCATCTACCTTGTCACCTAGTAGTCCGTAATTACAGGCATACCTCGGAAACATGGGTTCGGTTCCAGACCACTGCAATAACGCAAATATCACAATAAAAGTCACATGAACTTTTTGGTTTCCCAGTGCATTTAAAGTTATGTTTAGACTATACTGTAGTCTAAGTGTGCAATGGCATTATGTTTTAAATAAGTATATATACCTTAATTTAAAAATACTTTAGTACTAAAAATTATTGACAATTATCTGAGTCTTCAGCGAGTCGTAATCTTTCTGCCAGGGGAGGGTCTTGCCTCGATGTTGATGGCTGCTGACTGATCAGGGTTGTTGTTGCTGAAGGTTGGCTGGGCTGTGGCAATTTCTTAAAATAAGACAACAATGAAGTTTGCCATATCCATTGACTTCCTTTCACAAAAGTTTTCTCTATAGCATGAGACGCTGTTTGATGGCATTTTACCCACAGTAGAACTTCTTTCAAAATTAGAGTCAGTCCTCTCAAACCCTGACGCTGCTTTATCAGCTACGTTTATGGATATTCTAAATCCTTTGCTGTCATTTTAACAACATTCACAGAATCTTCACCACTAGTAGATTTCATCTGAAGAAAAACTGTCTTTCTCATCCATAAGAAGTAACTCTTCATCTGTTAAATATTATCATGAGATTGCACCATTCAGCCCCATCTTCAGCCTCTACTTCTCATTCTAGTTCTCTTGCTTTTTCCACCACATCTACAGTTCCTTCCTCCATGGAAGCCTTGAAGCTCTTGAAATTATCTGTGAGGGTTGGGGTTAACTACTTCCAAACTCCTGTTAACATTGCTATTTTGACCTCCTCCCATGAACCCCAAATGCTCTTAAGAGCATCTAGAATTTTTTCCAGAAGGTTTTTCAATTTGCTTGGTTCAAATACATCAGAAAAATAACTATCTATGGCAACTATAGCCTTAAGAAATATACTTCTTAAGTAACAAGACTTGGAAGTCAAAATCACTCCTTGATTCATGGGCTGCCGAATGGATGCTGTGTTAGCAGGCCTGGAAACAACATTCATCTCCTTGTGCATCTCCACCAGAACTCTTGGGTGACCAGGTGCATTGTCAATGAGCAGTAATATTTTGAAAGGAATATTCTTTTCTGAGCAGTAGGTCTCAACAGCGGACCTAAAATACTCAGGAAACCATGCTGTAAACAGATGTGCTGTCATCCAGGCCTTGTTGTTCCTTTTCTAGAACACACAGAGCAGATTGATTATCATTCTTAAAGGCCCTAGGATTTTCAGAATGGTAAGTGAGCACTGGGTTCAACTTAAAGTCACCAGCTGCATTAGTCCCTAACAAGAGAGTCAGCCTGTCCTTTGAAACTTCGAAGCCAGGCATTGACGTCTCCTCTCTAGCTATGAAGTCCTGAAGTCATCTTTTTCCAATAGAAGGCTGTTTTGTCTACATTGAAAACCTGTTGTTGAGTATAGTCATGTTCATCAATTCTC